>NC_137191.1:5700698-5833198 GCF_960531495.2 Zeus faber
GGGGAGCCCGCGGGGAGAGATGGGGGGGATTACAGAGGATTTTCACATTGCTGTATGTGACTTCCGTTCGTGTACGCTTATCAGCAAGTTTACGCACCTGTTTGTGTGCAATTTCTTGCGCGTGTGTGTGTGTGTGTGTGTGTGTGTGTGTGTGTGTGTGTGTGTGTGTGTGTGTGTGTGTGTGTGTGTGTGTGTGTGTGTGTGTGTGTGTGTGTGTGTGTGTGTGTGTGTGTGTGTTGATGGCTCAGTTGACGACACAACACAAGTCAGTGAGTCAGAGCTAGGGATGTTAACAATAAATTGACTATAGATTAATTGCAAACAAGAATTTAATCTTTCGATTTTTCTTATCGACAAGAACTGAACAATCTGCAGCCTTGTAATTGTATCAGCAGAAGTCTATAGTAGTGGTAGTGGGAAGTAGTTGTGCTCGTCTGAATGACGGGGCAGTCGAGAAAAGAAATGCCGAGAGGAGCAGGAAGTAGTAGTATAAGTAGATGGAGGCTTCCAGAAGGACGACAAACAACAAACATGGCTGCGCGTAGCAAACAGGAGCTTCTCGTGCCGAGGAGGAAACCATACGTTTATTGTTGCCCAACAACTAAAGCTGCGTTCAGATGGAACAGGAAGGAAGGGGGGGGGGGGAACCTGGCTCGAGGGAGGGGCACAACGAAATAAGCGATATGTTGCCATATTTTAGAGAGAGATATTTACTAACGTTTAATAATTTTATTACCCACACAGAGGATGGAAAAAAGTTTAAATATTTAACTTGTGCAAAAATGGATTGTAAACATTCCTGTATGCGCAACCTTACTCTGCTAGTCTTGCTTCAAACCTCTCCATTTTGAAATGAAATTAAATGAGGGGAAACGCTCCTTGCATCCCTTGCACCAAGTCACAAAATCTCGGCTGTCTGGGACATTGTGTAGGTCCCCAAGTGCCATAGCGCCACCCCCTGGTGATGTGTTTAGCTTCTGTTATCAATTAATCAACAATTATTTGTTAAGGTTAACAACTATCGATTCAGAAAATTCCTCTTAATTTGCATCTCTAGTCAGAGCATGTATATATGCATTATTAGCTTGATGCGTCTGTATTTAATGGTCTTTCTCGGGTGGCCATTTTTGTTTTTTCAGATATGCGTTGCATCAGTGATTGCTCATCAGCTGTTGACTTTTTTGGAAGTTTTAGTTAGAAAAGATGTGGCGCTCAATTTGAAAGTTGGTTTCTTTCTAATAATTCTTGCTGTGGAAGACTGAAAGTTTGGCTGTGTCATACAGGAAAATAGACTGGTGCCTGGTCCCTGTCTGCTGTAGCCAGTGCAGGCTCGTCCTGCTGCTTTCTTCAGCCCTCTGCGGATCAATAAAACCACTGCTAGATTGATTGACCTTTGCACCCATTGAGCCCCGCCAAACCTCCAAGGCCCAGCTGCGTGTAGTGCTAAAAAAAAATCAATAAGCTTGCGTGTTAGATTGGTTTAATTATGTGTGCTGGCAGCTCTCTCTAATCCTCTGTCTTGATGTTCATGATTAGATGAACTGCCCTCGGAAGTTGCATCACATTATCAATCCCCAAAGTCAAATACAATTAATTCCTCCCATAATCCTTAAAAGAGATGGTACAAAAGACTGACAGTTTATATTAAACCATTTAATTGACCTTCCGGCCCCGATGAGTATTCTATTAGTAGTGCACTGCCTCCAATAGATACACGACTGGGACCAATAGCTTGTTTTTAGACTAACGCACTTTACTGCTTGCTGCTGTGTTCTCCTTTGCTTTATTTTCCTATCTGGGGACACGTCATCACGCCTTATTGCTTACTTAAAAACACTGTAACAATATTTGGCCTCAAAAACCATTATATAGTCTTTTGTCAAAATAAATAAAGTTATTTTGCATCAGTCACCATTTCTGATGTTATAAAACCCTAAGACCACTGATGAATCTACTACTTGAGAGATTTGAATTAAAATACTAGGCATTTATAGGTCAGCTTAATAATGAACATGTGACATACAGTAAAATAATGCCTTAAAAGCTTTATTACAGTAACCAAACTAATTTCACTAAAAGAAACACGACAGATAAGAGCTGTGATAACACTAACTCCTCTGGTCACACTTTGCCTGATCACACACCTGTGTTTCTCTCTTTTATACTCACATGTATATGCTCACCACACAGACAATATGAATTTCAACAGTCCTCATTAGAAGCAATAGTAAATTCTAATTTGCTCTCCACCAGATGATGTCTGAGCCATGCTCATTATTAATGCTGTCTGTCTACAACGATAGGAACTGGTTATTGTATTGTAATGGCTTTATGTTAGTTTCAGTTAGTTTTACATTTTTTCTGTCTTGTTTTAACCAAAATGTATTTTACACCTACTTTTTAGTTTAGTTTTAGTAAACTGTACAGGGATGCAAACACATGTATGATGAAAATAGGTCCTAAATATACTTATGGTGGTAGCCGACGATTTTCTGAGTTCCCCTTTCCTGCTTTGGAGCGCTTTAAACCAGAGAGTAGAGCCAACTGCATCTTAGTTCTATTGTAATATCAGAGAATGAGTCCACTAGTTAATCGATTGCGGATGGCGTCGTTCTCTCGGATGGATAAAAAAGAAAATGCTTAAGTAGGTTGCACCCCCCCCCAAAGGAAAAAAAAAAAAACCTCTTTGGATCGGTTTGGACAATTCACACAATTGAGTCACACAAATTTATGGGAAAAAAGCAGCAGGACGAAAAAGCAAGTTTTTTGCATCCCTGAATGTAAATACCTTGCTCTACTGGCGTCCAGTATGAGTAACTCTTCGGCTGACGGCGCTGTCAGCGGCCCAGCGTGAGAGACGCTCCGTGGTGCAGTGGGATTTTATGACTGAACTATGAACAGGGGACACACTTTTACTTTCTCTGACTGTGTGAAAATCGGATGTTTTCACATCACAGATGAGAAATAAAGGCATTCAAACGTGTGCACATGAGTCAACTCACATGCAGCGTTCTGGTTCCGACTGTAACACAGATATTTAAATTTCACTAATGCGACAAATTTATTTTGTTTGCTGCGCACGTTTTGCTGTTTGCTGTCCCTGTTTTAATGTTTAAGTGATTGCCAAAGGGGGCAACCAGAAGCCATGAAATGGTTGCCAATTGACTCAATCTGGTTTCTGAGGGCAACCGTTACTGTCAAGCCCTGAATTTGGGTCATATTTAAATTTACTGATCTTACTGAACTGGCTACATTTGCTTCTGCTAAATTTATCACACCAGATCAGTGCAACTCCATTTTAAAGGGGAGCATCTGTTTCCAACTGTGCTATTTTGACTTGTGTGGTTAAAAGTCACATTCAGTGGATATTTTAGGGATCCAAAATTAGCTTTAAATTTCACTGGTATTAGTGGTATTAACGGGTCGGTTGCCTCTTCAAATTGTTTTGCTTGGACATTAACGTCACGGCTCCTTGACTGCTGCTCCCACGCATCAACAACGAGATCGACCAGCTAATGAACCAGATGCAGCAGATCGAGACCCAGCAGAGGAAGTTCAAGGCCTCTCGGGACAGCATCCTCTCGGAAATGAAGATGCTCAAGGAGAAGAGGCAGCAGTCAGAGAAGACTTACATGCCCAAGGTGAGGAGAATTGACAAGAATTGACTCAAATCCATCCTAAGAGTGGGTCAAAAGTAACTTTAAGGAAAGGCTTTGTCCTTTGTCTTTCAAACTGGAGCCTGTAATACTGTAAATATTGTCCTTGTTATATGGAATCGAAGGGTCCTTTTCATTTCACATCCCTCTTAAACATGAAAATAAATCTTCAAGAGAGATTTTAATACGTGATCTTTGTGTCCATAAATCTTGCTGTAGCAACGCAGCCTCCAGAGTCTGGAGGCCAGCCTCCACGCTATGGAGTCGACCAGGGAGTCTCTGAAGGCAGAGCTGGGCACAGACCTGCTCTCGCAGCTCAGCCTGGAGGACCAGCGGCGAGTCGACGACCTCAACGACGAGATCCGGCAGCTCCAGCAGGTGTGGGTGCCGCGTTTTGTGACGTGTATCTACATCTTTTTTTTTTTACATGTTTTTTCTGTTGCATGCATGCAGCCATAGGTCAGATTCTGAGAAATGCCCTAAAATATGCCAATGTGCTGTAGGAGTGTGTTATATGGGTATTACAGACGCCTCCAGATTCCTCCACATGTCTCTATGTGGTGTCGGCATGCACAGGCTTTAAAATTGCACCTACTATCCACTCACACCTTCGCCTCCCTCCATGTGCTGCGCTCTGTGGAACTCGAAGGCTGGGCATATATCTATGTAATATCTATATTGTGATATGAGACCAGCTGTCATTTTTTTGATTTTGGCATCTGCTTCTGGTGCCAACACACCTCTCCTCGATCTTGGGTATTATGCTACATAGTCTCCACTAAGCTTCCCAAAACACTTTTTCTCTCTCTCTCTCTCTCTCTCTCATCTCTCTCTCTCTCTCTCTCTCTCTCTCTCTCTCTCTCTCTCTCTACTCTCTCTCTCTCTCTCTCTCTCTCTCTCTCTCTCTCTCTCTCTCTCTCTCTCTCTCTCTCTCTCTCTCTCTCTCTCGAACCGACAACCCAAAACTTGTCCCTGGTTCTCTTTCTGTCTCTGTGTGTGTGTGTGTGTGTTCACAAGCTAATGGATATACATTAAGATGCAGTAGTGTATTATAATATTAATGTATTACATTGCCATTGCGCAATCTAGCAGACAGGGGGGGGGGGCGCAATTGGAGGAAAAAAAACAACTTTATGAAATATTGCATTTTGTATAATAATAATACATTTTGTCTGTCAAAATGCAATTTCATAAGGTTGTGTTTTTTTGTGAATAAATACTCTTAGGGTTAGCACTTGATAACTCCCTTTATCAAGTGCATATAATTTCTTACACTCCTGCTTTCATGCTTTCTGCAATTTTCCTCTGGGGGTGAATTAAGTATTTATCGAGTATAATGAGAGAACTGGCCAGAATCTGCTAAAGCTCTAATATCTCTACAGGACAACAGGCAGCTGCTAAATGAGAGGATTAAGTTGGAGGGCATCATGACGAGGGTGGAGACTTACTTGAATGAAAACTTGAGGAAACGCCTGGACCAAGTGGAGCAGGTATGGTGAAGCAAACTGTCAGGGACCACGGCTCTCAGCACTACTGCAGTATTAAGTTGTATCCGCGCTGTGAATTAAATATAATATACTGAGGAGGCTCGTGCCATGATGCCAACATACTGTTGTGTTTAATTTTGGCCAATTATTATTATTTGTTAGAAAATAGAAACAACAAACCAAAAAAATTAAATTAACAAATTTGGAATATAGATTCAATTGCTCCTTTGTTTTCTACTTGCTTTTAAGATTAGATTTATTTTTTCCATTTATGTTTAAAAATGTCATTTTTTATTTTACTTTTCTAAATTTTTATTAATGTGTTTTTCATCTCATATATTAATATTTTCCTCTGCAGGAGCTGAACGAGCTGAGAGAGACGGAGGGTGGGACGGTACTGACGGCCACCACCTCCGAGCTGGACGGCATCAACAAGAGAGTCAAAGACACGCTGGATCGCTCAGAAGGTCCAGAACACTCTGTGTAATATCATGTAACTTGGGCGATAGGAGCCCCCCCTCCCCCATGAAACCCATGGTGTGTGTGTGTGTGTATTCCTATCCGGCACAGATCTGGACGGCTTGATCGACAAGACGGAGGGGGAGATCAAGGACCACATCAAGAGCATGGATCGCTGGAAGAACATTGAGAAGGAGCAGAATGACGCCATCAACCACGACACCAAGGAGCTGGAGAAGATGACCAACCGGCAGGGCATGCTGCTGAAGAAGAAGGAGGAGTGCATGAAGAAGATCAGGGAGCTGGGCTCGCTGCCTCAGGAAGCCTTTGAGAAATATCAGACGCTCACGCTCAAACAGGTATGCTGGGTCGTTTTCGTTCATCTTTTCATTTTATTAGTATTTTTTTTTTTTTTTTATCTAAATGTAATAAATTAACTAATGAATTAAAATTGTGGTAAATTAAGTTGCTAAATAATTACAAATCAGAAATTATCCGAACAAAGACATCTTGAAATAGCTTAATATGTTTAAGCTGTCCCCATGTTTTTATTACATTTTCTATTTTTAAGGTCACATTCACTGATACAAATCGGAAACCAGTTTTAACGTTAAAGATGTAACTACATCGGTACATGGCCCCCTGGATGGATCTAAATGTACCATGAACCGGTCGATGGCCGATTCTAAAGTTATCAATGGGTTGACTGAAGTGTCGCTGCTTATTCTGCTTTAGTATAAACTCAGCTGCTGCAGAACAGTCACTGATGGAACATTACAAGTCATGTTACTTTCACGCTGTTGAACCGACAACCCAAAACTTGTCCCTGGTGCGCGCGCTCTCTCTCAGATTGTATTGCATCGAATGGCACCGAATCTTTCCGTATTAAATTGTATCATCCCTGAATCGTATTGTAGCATATCCTCTTATAAGGGACAAATGCACACCTCTACTACATTTTTTGTATACTTAAATAATCGCTCTGGGACGATTTACCCTGAACATACATGCCTTTTTGATGGTGGGAGGAAACCAGCCCAGCCAGCGGAAACCCACACACGGGGAGAACATGCAAATTCAATGACTTTTGCGTCATCTTCCTCCACATTTAATTGCTTTGTGATATGCAAACACACATTCAACCCTCCCTTTGTAATACATGCCGAGTCACTAGAGTGACTCAGACAATAAAGTTGGTGTTAATTGTGTCATCAGCCAACTGACCGCGTGCTGAATGGACTCGACCTCGTGCGTGCGTGCGTGCGTGCGTGCGTGCGTGCGTGCGTGCGTGCGTGCGTGCGTGCGTGCGTGCATGTGTGTGCGCGCGCGCGCCTCTTTGCACATGTGGTTGTCACCATCTGTCAGACGGGTGAGTTTTGTGTGAGGTCCCAAGCGTGGTTGTACGTGTCAACTCACATCCTTGACGGGTCTAAAAATACTCTAACCCTTTCCAATAAAAGCTCCACTTATAATTCAGTCCATCCCTGCTCTGATTGCCTGAAAGGACAAAATAATAACACCACTTGTCCATGTTCCTTCCACCATTACTGATTTAGTGTGGAGAGAGGGAAGGAAAAAAAAAAAAAAAAAGAACTCATCCCCCAAGTTCCCCCTTTGCAGCTAAACACATCCCATAGTTTGTTACAGTGTTATTCCATCTAAAGATGTGAATAGGATGGTTAAAAAGCACCTCTGCTGCTTGCCTTGAAATGCATAATCAGCCTGAAGGGTCTATGGTTCTGGCTTTGGTCTTTGAAGTTGGTCATTGAAATCAAGTGGTCTGTATGCAAGCCCTAACCATACTTAGAACTATGATTATTATGGGAAACTTGTTTGTGGATACGCTGCTGTGTTGGCAGTAGAGATAGCCAAACATATCAACTGACATGGGTAATCTATCTGACAAAAACAACAATAATAATAATAGTGCAATATTTAGATTCAAATTAGAGATCACAGTTACTATTAGTTTAATTATTACAATCAGTGAAAAAAGACGGGTAAAGGAAGGGCAACTCCAAGTGTTGCATTAAAAAAAATATCATAGCATTTATTTATTTCTTTAATTTTCCCTTCTCCAGTTGTTCCGTAAGCTGGAGCAGTGCAACACGGAGCTGAAGAAGTACAGCCACGTCAACAAGAAGGCCCTGGACCAGTTTGTCAACTTCTCGGAGCAGAAGGAGAAGCTGATCAAGCGGCAGGACGAGCTGGACCGCGGCCACAAGTCCATCATGGAGCTGATGAACGTCCTGGAGCTGCGCAAGTACGAGGCCATTCAGCTCACCTTCAAGCAGGTGAAGCACGCCTTCTTCCCACGCCCAAACACAAGCCGCTCCGACGGCGCCCTCTTTTGCCGCGATTGTAAACATCTCTTTCAACATGTTTTGAGTTGGGTTTTTTTGTGTGAGTTTTTTTATTTTTATTTTTTTTATTTTTTATTGAGGAACTTTGAGTCTCCCAGAACTGTTAGTTGTGTGGAATATTGTTTGTGACCAATCATAACCAAAACAATAAATGCAAAGTGATGATTTAGTATTTAAAATGAAGGGCTTCCAAACACAATGCTAATGTGCCCGATGCCGCTCTAGGTGTCAAAGAACTTCAGTGAAGTTTTCCAGAAACTGGTACCGGGAGGCAAGGCCACGCTGGTGATGAAGAAGGGCGACACGGAGGGCAACCAGTCCCAGGACGAGAGCGAAGGCGGAGCCGACGGGGAGAGGGGCTCTGGCTCTGGCTCTCAGAGCAGCGTGCCCTCGGTGGACCAGTTCACCGGCGTCGGCATCAGGGTCTGTTGCCCAGTTATCTGTCTTTGCATCTTTATTTCATCAAGGCCCTGCTGTTTATCGGAAAGTGAAAAATAATTCAGGGTGTCTGCCGCTCCTTAAAAACTCGTAACGACTTAAACAACGGTTCATAGAATCATCTAGTTTATAGGAGAGCCCCTGAAACCACATTTGGTAACCGCTGGTTCTGAAGCGGTGGAGCCAGTTTGCTTGCGCGTGAAGTTTGAGTTCTTTGGTCATGGGGTGACTAATGTGGATGCTGTTTACTCTTCCATTATAGTAAGCAATCAGCAAGTTTTATAACCTAGCAGACACGTATTGGAAATGTTATAAATACTGTTTCCAAGAGTTGAGATTTAACAGCCTTCGTTTTCTGTCGCCCCCCCGTTTGGGCCCCGTCAGGTGTCGTTCACGGGGAAGCAGGGGGAGATGCGGGAGATGCAGCAGTTGTCTGGAGGACAGAAGTCTCTGGTGGCTCTCGCTCTGATCTTCGCCATCCAGAAGTGTGACCCCGCCCCCTTCTACCTGTTTGACGAGATCGACCAGGCCCTGGACGCCCAGCACAGGAAAGCCGTCTCAGGTTGGAACCCCTGACCCTTGATCTGCATTTAGGTGCCGCTCTGACTGAGCGGAGGCAGCTTCTCTCGAGTCGACGTTCAAATATCTTCTTCAAATATTTCCAGGTTTCAATGTATGACCGCTCACCTGAGAGCATACAATCTGCACTTTTCATAATCTGTAAAAAAAGAAACTGAAAAATGACCTTGGCCTTCTTGGCAACCAAAACACCAGACTGTCACCAGTGGTCTCTTCAGAAACTTACCGGTGATGTCATGCCACAACCTTTTGATGTCAAAAGGTGATGTCATACCACAACATTTTTTCTCTCTGCTGTCTATGGTTCAAGGAACACCCCACAAAAGTAAATTTTGTTGAATTGTGAAATTGTAGGATTTTAACGTCTCTCTGTCGCCACCGGGTTGTTTACTAGTTTGTCCACAAAATACATTTTTAACCGACTAAATACATGAAGTACATAAATAAAGTCTGAGCTCGGGCTGTGACCATTACCGCAGTGCTGCAGTACGGTATTGAGCTCATTACCGTCATCACTGCAAATTATACATATATATATTTTATTTTGTATTTTTTGTATTATTATTATTTTTTTTGCTGGTGATGCGTAGAAGAGGATATGAAATATAAAGACTGTTTATTTTTCATTGTATATTTATCATCATTGAGTGTCTTTTTCTGACGTTCAAGGACTTCTGCAGAAGCTTTTCAGTTGCTCGGCTCCCAATCGGCACTTCAGCTCTGGAGAATTTATTTAGTTTGGTTTCTGATTATTATTATTAAGGATTTCTAGGGCTGTACCCGACTCTGAATTTTTTTCAGCCGAAACTGATTCGGCTGTTTAATGCGAACGTGAACAGGGCGCGGCTATCTGCAATCAGGACGCACGGAGAGTCATGTTCCCCTCGGTGTCCGGACGCATACAAATATATTTATAATATTTATATTTATTATATTTATTTCCCTTTCTTCATCATTCCCAATTGAAATGGTATCCCTGTGCATTTCTAAGCTTCTATCTGTTTTATCCTGTTATTGTGATGCACACTGACAAAATAACGTTTTATTAAACCTGCATTGCTCATGGATTTTGGGACCTTTTTTGTCCATATTTATCTTTGTGTTTCAGATATGATCGTGGAGCTGGCGGGTCACGCCCAGTTCATCACCACCACCTTCAGACCTGAGCTTCTGGAGTCGGCCGACAAGTTCTACGGTGTCAAGTTCAGAAACAAGGTGAGATTCTAAGCTGACGGTGGATTGTCTGCCAAAACCCAGACTGAAGCAAAAACAGCACCATCATTTAAAAATACATACAATCAGCAAAGGCCCACTGAAACTCCCTGGAAGTGACCGACTTCCCTCTCGGTGGACATCGGCAGCGACTTAAAATATTTGAATATCGCTTTCATTGTTATGTTATTTTTTGTATAACGAGGAAGCCTATAAATACCGTGAGTCATTTAAAATGATTTAATTTAGAAGTAACCAGACTAAACAATGAATGAAACCACGTGTCAATCCAGAAATGGGTCTTGATACCGATCAGAGCGCCTGTGCCAGCTGCACCGATTAGAGCACGTGTGCCGGCCCGGTTCAGCAGTGATTCCAAAATATGTACCTCAACAAGGCGTGGAGGTTCGACTGAACACTATGAAGTAGGAATTCCAGAATGAAAACATTGAATCGTTGACAATGAACAATGACTTCCGTCCATCACAGATTTACTGTAAATATCTTTTAAAAATGTTTTTTTTATCTGGCATTAAAACATGTGCCCTATGTTTTCAAGCATAAACCTTGGATTATTTGCAGTAAAAAATATGTTTTGTTTTGTTTTGTTTTTTCTCCTTGGGTTTTGTGATTGTGTCGTGGTACTGATGGCCGCTCAGTGTCGTTCATTGGCCAATAACTGTGTTTGTGCGTTTTGCTGCTTTCAGGTGAGTCACATCGATGTCATTTCGGCGGAGCAGGCCAAAGACTTTGTGGAGGACGACACCACCCACGGCTGAGAGCGCTCAACTCGGCGTTACAGTCCTCCTCCCTCGGCAACACCATCCCTCCCCCGTCGCTCTGGGCCTCCCTCGTCACAGTCGCGTTGGGTGGACGCGGCCGGCGTTTCCGACCCGGCGGCCCTGTTTGTACAGCTGTAGCTCCGTGCGCTGAAAGCGTTCCCTCTTCTCTGAACGCCTCCTTCCTCTCGGCTTGTTTTCCTTTTTATATCTGATGTTTTTGCTACGACGACGTGCCAAGCGGACACGCCGCAGTCGTCTTTTTCTGCCCTTTCTTCCCCCGTTTTTTTTTTTGCCCTTCCTATACGTCGCTTCCCTTTGCCGGCGAGTTGCCGAGACATTTTAAAAGTCCGCGCTCGGTTATTTTTGGGATGTTTAGCGAACGTTTTAAGGGAGCGGCTTGATGGGAGCGACGGTCGCCTCTGAGGTTTCTGATCCATTCCTCCCCCCTCTTTTCTGTGCTTGTCGTGCTGGTCCCCAGCCCTCGGTCCTAAATGTTGAGGTTGTAGTTACTGTACCGTGTCTGTTCCTGTTCGATGCAAGCTCCATTTGCAGAGAGATCCAGAGCAAAATACTAAATATCGATCTTTAACAGCGATATAAAAAAAAAAAAACCCAATGTTCATCAATTTGAAAACCGTAAAACACTCATTTAGGAAGAGAAGGTCTCAAGGCCACTCAAACACATTTGTCAGATGCTTTTTGGAAGACTGGATGGGATTGATATATTTGACATGAATCTCTCCATATATTACAAACTTTATTTTTTGTTTGTTTTGGTTATTACACTGCTTTCTTTTGTACTTTGTTTTTGCTCCTTGTTATGTTATTAGTAAATAAAATAAAAGCTTTAAAAAAAAAGTAAAACAGCAGGTATTCTGGTGTGGTTCTCCTGTGCGAACACCACAGTGTGGCCGCTGGGTGGCGCTGTGGGCCCGGCTCCGCGCTGGACGTGGAGCCCGTTCAACGCGTTGGTCCGGACACGGAGCTTCTCCGCGGCCCAGGTACGTAGGTGTCCGTCCAGCCGCAGGCCCCTCCGTGCCGGGCTGGACGGAGCCGCAGACCCGGCTCCATCGCTTCTAATGCGATGACCATAAACACAGTTTCTTCCGGCGCTTCTATCCAGGTTAGAGAAACAGCAATGAACGTAAGAGCTGACTTGGGAGTAATGCTTTTAAGACCCGGATTACTAAAATTAGTATATTTATGTACACTTGTATAAATGCCACTAATACTACTTTATAACAAAAAAAACCCCTTTGAACCTGGAAAGCCGCTTTAAAACCGCTTCCCACGTTGTGTAGAAACCTGAGTGAGAAGTTTGTGCTCATGCTAACGCGGGCCGCGCCGTCCTGTGGTGATATAAGACCTGAGACGGAAATGTCTTATTTCATATTTAATAGCAGACAGGTTCGTCATATATAGGGCGATGTTATTATTGTTTATTTATTTTTGTAAGGGGGCATAGTTCGCTATGTTCTTGCAGTGCTAGTTACGTGGTTGTGGACTGTCCTTAACTGGAGACGTCGCCGAGAGCGCCGCCGCGTTTTACTTGACATTGTGAAACTAGACATCAGTTAGAAAACAATTTCAAAGCAATGTCGCCGATAAAAAGCTTATTTTATTTAGTAAGTGGTTGTGCTATAAGCGGTGTGATGTGCAGCCAGCAGGTCGTTATCACAAAATAACCCTCCTAAGACTAGTAATGGGGTCTTTGGCATCAATGACCGGCTAGCTGCACATCATCCCTTATTAATACATTCTTTTCAATCAAAGTAAAATAAAGTTTGGCCTGACTAATCAAATTCATACGTTTATGCTGCTCTCTTGGCCAGGTCACTCTTGGAAAAAGAGATTTTAATCTCATGGAGACCTGTTTACCGGGTTAAATAGAGGATATATATATATATATATATTCAGTTTTGTTTTGTCTGTGAGCTCAGTCTTTTGGCTTGGCCCCATCACCGCCCGGCAGACCAGGCGTTTCCCCGCATCGTGGAGCCTTGGCGCTCTGCGGCATGTTTTGTTGTTATATCGATGACGGTTTTGGATTTCAATCCGCCGGGGTAAAGCCCAAATGTCGCTGTGAATCCCTGTCCGCATAGCTGCCATTTTGGTGTGACATCACCGTGTGCGGATCGGAAAGGTTGTGACCTCCCGCCGGACGCCTAACGCAGTGAGTCATACTGCTGTGGTGTGCGTGGAAGCTGGGAACTTCCCGAAACGTCTACCCGAACTCCCTACCTACCCGACCACATCTCACCTCACACCTTTTGGTCACAATCTGCCTCAAACTAGCGGCAGCATTCTGACGTCAATTTACGCTGTTGGACTTTTCAAATGACAAGTCCACCTTCCGTGGTGTGGCATCCTCAACAAAATGTGGTACATTTTTTTTTTTACCATTCAAATTAACGGTTCGACTCTCAAAGCTTCATAAATGTAGTAATACCACAAACATGCTTCAATTTCTGTCTGTTTTAACCGAAAACAGCGACTTTTGTCTCCTTTCCCTGAATTTACCCCGTTATCAATAAAGTCTTATCGTATCTGATATATTGGTTTAACTGCTGAACGGCTGACGCACCCAAAGGCTCCCCACCTTTGTGTAGTATGATGTTATATCGTATGTAATGTTGTCATACTATGTACTGTATTTCTGTCTTGGGTGTATACATATGAATGCACTGCGTACATAGTTTATGTAGGTCTTGTTTTTGTTGTTTTGGAAAGCACAAGTATTTAATTGTATTTAATACACATGAGAATAAAGTTGAACTTGAATTAGATTGCAGTGTTGACATACTTAACAAATGAAACCAACTCATAACTGACAAATTTAAAAAAAAAACAAAAACAACTTTGCCCCAGGAATGAATCACATCTCATCGTACGCAGAGTCCTAACCGTCATCCAGTAAACCAGTAAAGAGCAAAAATGTCACCGCAATTTATACGGAGTCATCTGTCTGCAATCTGCATCTCGGGTTGAGCTCTAGTCTTTTGTAATTCATGTCCGGTGCTGCTGTCCCTGTGCAGTGAACGTAGATAAGTACTTTGATACCGCGTCATTTTGTGTGTATTTGTTATACGATGGGGCACAAATAAAGCTTGATGGGATTTGTATTCTGCAACAGACGGAGCACGCTGTGTCAGAAGTGGTCCGTCACTAAACTGCTGTCCACATATCGGTAAAAGGGTCAAGATTCAAGAGGTTCATTCGTCACATACATATACGTACTTTCATACATATATGCAGTGAAATGTAATAACGGTCGTACGTAGTACAAGTACAAGTACTTTGTTACTGTACTTAAGTGTAATTTTCAAATATCTATACGTACTATTCAGTTGATATCCACTATATTCACCCGACCCTCCACCCCCCCCCCCCCATCTCCGCTCCCACACTCCGTTCCTCACCAGCAGCCTAATCCACTCCTGGGCCTCTCGGCCCTGGTCCCCCTCCTGTTCCTCATTCTCACACAGCAAACACTGTACTCCTGCTACACGGCCCCCCCCCCGACGCCCTGCTGTCGAATCGGGGATAGGGAGGGCCCTCACGATAAGGACCTGGACATAAAGCTGTCGCTGCGCTGACGGTGGACAAGTTAATTTGTTGTTCAACAGGTGCTCTGTCTTTGCCCTTCACGGTGGTCCATCTGCCTGGGCTGCTTGTCTGTCTGCCTGCCTGCCTGTCTGCCTGCCTGTCTGTCTGTCTGTTTTCAGTCTGTCCGTATAACTACATGTCCATCTGTATGTTTGTTTCCAAACCTCTCTCCCTCTTCCTCTGAAGCCCCTTTCCCATTTGCGCCGAAAGCCGTAAAACCCACTGGCAATGTTCCACATTGGAGAAACGTGGGAATGGGGGCCGGTGTCGATGTTAAGTAAGATTCGTTCCTTAAATTTGCCCGTTCCCGGCCGACTGTGCTTCCGGGGAAATGCCGGTAGGGCTGCGTTGTGAATGGGAACGGTAACATTGCCGGGACAAGCGCGTAAAGGGTCGAAAGAGGCGTTCACGTGGAGCGGGCGAACCAACTGTCACCAGCGGAGTCTTGAATCCGGGACTTGTTTACGCTCTTTATGTTTATTTTAATTCACGAAATAACATTAATTGCCTCGTAAACTTGTTTTGAACATTAAATACATCACAAGAACATTGTGAACGATCACAACTACGCTGTCCCTCGGCCCATCCATTCCGGTATTGTCATGGCATGTGTGAAAAGGCGCAAGATGGAAATGTTCCTGAATGTTGCTGCATGTGTGAATACTGAAGTCCTTCCTCCCCTCTCGCCCTCTCCCTCCATCTCCCTTCCTTCCTCCCCCTCGTCTCTGGTCTCCCTCTCCCCACCCCCCCCCCCCCCCTCTCTCTCTCTCTATCTCTTCCTCTCCCTCCATCTCCCTTCCTTCCTCCCCTCTCTCCCCCTCCCCAACCCCCCCTCTCTTCCCACCCCGTCGGGGGTTTTGCTCTTCTCGTGTGCGTCGTGTTCTCCTAAATGAACGCGTCGGCGTCCTGGTGCGGCGGGGCGTTTGTGGGGAAGCCGAGCAGACAGGTGTGTACGTGGGCGGTGGCGGTAGGGGCCGGCTCAGTGGATCAGACCCTGTGGAGCCCGGGGTCACCACCAGCTGACCCGGTCCCAGTTTCCGTGACCCCCGGTACTCGTCACGTTCTGGGGCCCCGGCAGGCTGCTCATAGCGTGTCAAGGAGTAGAATGTTTGATTTATTTATTTATTTACGGCGGCTTTGACAAATTTCCGCGGGCAATGGAAAGGCAAACGAGATTTTGTGTGTAACGTCTTTCATTAAGCCGTCACACGTCATCTGCCACTGTGCAGGAAGTTGTTTTACAATTAGAATCAATCCACACAAAGACGCGTTCCAACATGGGGCGTTTTTTTTTGTTTCAGAAAATTAGAAATTAATTGTATTTGTTCTTTGAGAACATAAACCAAATATCCCAGTCTGGGTTATTCTTCTGTCTTCCATTTACTTATTGATTATACCTGTTAAATTACCAATATTACACCACAGGGACTAACTGTGCCCCCCTTTTCTAAACTTAAGAAAAAGATTATATTTTATTTTCCAAAGGTATCCTACAAAATATTTTCAATTGTATTCTCAAATTGTATCCTGCAAAGTAGTTGTGTTCTCTCAAGAATTCTTTATATAAAATTAAATCAGATTAGAGAAGGTTGGATAAAATAGGAAAAGACCAAATGAAAACACACTGATTCCAAAAACCATTACAGAACTAATAAAGGATAAGATAACTACGTATTAAAATAATAAAAAGATAAACCCATGGATTTCTAAATGGCAAATTAGGTTAAAATGTTTCCTCCACAAAAATTCCACTCAATTAAATAAATATATTATTGATTTCATAGAATTGCGGCTTTGTCTATTTTACACGTCTTTTTATATCTCACCACACATGCTTCTCTTTTTAAAGTTCATTCCCCAGTGTTTATTTTCAATTTAAAATTGAAATTGATTATTCCTTTTTTTTTTTTTTTACGATAATGTTTTGGTGTGCTTCTATGTCGTGCTGGTATTTGAATCAGTTCGCCGGCAGTTAAGTGTAAATGAACCTTCGCATGCAGGCCGTTAAAAACATCGTTTTCGTTCTGCTCCATTAAGTCAATTAAGCGCAATGTCCCGGATCAGGAACGGATCGCCCTGAGCCGGTGCTGGTGTCTGTCCAGTCCGTAAACGTTCCGGCGTTAATAAACTGTCCTCTCATTTTGGCCGTGTAAAGCGCCCTGTTGTTCTTTCTCTTTAACCGAGCAACATAAGACGGGCGCTGTGCGGTGCCACGGCCGTGTGTCACTGTGTAATTTTAGTTCAACTTATAAAAATGCAACTGCTGGCCGCCGCCAAACAATGGAATTTACAGACCGTTGTCGGCGATCGCCGGTGCCTCATTCCTTTTTTAAGCCGCTTTTATGAGGTCATACGTTTTCTAAATCCTCGGCCCAACGCTGGTGGCTGCGCTCTGAAGTCTGGGTTAGCAACAAGGGGCAGAGGACGCAGCAATATCACAGCGAGGGACGACGGGGGAGGCCTGTTCCTGAAGGAGCGTCGGGGGGGAATTAAGGAGTTTGTACGTGCATCTGCGGGTTTGCGTCTGCGTGCGGGCATGCAGCCTACGTCAAGCGGGCTGCTTGTGGACTTGCGCACGCGCCCGCTACTATCGATACCCCCTCATGCAACGGCCATTAGCACATGTGTTGGCAAATGTGCGTCCATGTCGCATGTGTTCATGCATGTGTGACTGACCCTTGACCCGCCGCATAGCACGCTCACACCCCAACGCTGCCAGGCCTTAGTCTAATGAGGCCAAAGGTAGAATATTAGAGCGGTTTTAATTAGACCTCTAATCCCACTAAATGACTTTCAGCATGTCGTCTTAAAGCCCCCACAGAATAAACATTCCCCTGTTTGTGGGAATGCATTGCTGCGAAATGACATTCCCAGCTGCATCGGGGGCGATTTCTGGAAAAACCATCGCTCGGAAAAGGAGTCGCTCCTTACTTAACGCGGTCTTACTGCGGTATTTGGCGATGGCCGCCCTGGACTGGATTGTTATGGTTGTCAGTTTCGCTGAATTATTCACCGCGTTGTGACCGATTTATTTGTTGTTCACTGAGAATAGCGCAAAGAACAAACCCTCTTCCTGTCGAATAAACCCTGTCGCGCTTCATAGCTGTATTCGCTCTACATCCCACTTTAAAAAGCCGCGGTGACACAGGCTCAAATCTTTGCCCGTACAACCTACAGGGCGGCTGGTTGCACAGTCTCTCTGTGTTCCCATCGGGGACAACCTTTTTTTTTTTTTTTTTTTTTACTGATCTGATCCGTTAAGTTTGCCCGTCTGGCGGAGTGGTTGGTTGGGTTGTTGCTGAAATGGGCCGCAGAGGGTCACTCCGCCCTTTCGGTGTTCGTCGCTGGTCCACTTTGTTTTAGCTGTGACTCTGTGACGTGACTCAACTGTATTGTTTGAGTTCACATGTCATTGCTTGCTATTCTCATGGAAAACAAGATTTCAACCTCAATGAGACAACCTGATTTAATAATTTCATGTTTGCTCATATGTGATGAAATATATAATTTATATTATATTATATAATATATATTATATATTATATTATATATTTATATATTTTTTTTCCTTTGGACACATTAAAATCTCCTATTTGTAGGCCTTGGCGATATATCGATATCATATCCATATTGTGATATGAGACCAGATATTGTCTGGGATTTTGGTTATTGTACTGCCGCATTACAGTAACATAATGCAGTTTTCTGAACCTGGTCATGCAGTACTATCCCAATTACTAATGATTGTTTTTTTTTGCATAAATGTTATCTAGTATCTTTGTCATCTCCAAAATATCTTCAAAGTCGAGTTATTAGGTCAAAATTCTTGTGATATTCAATTTTGTCAACGTCGCCCAACCCTATTTATTTTTGTCAAAGAACAGAAAAATAAGTTAGTATTTGTCACGGTGCATATGGCTCTTGATATCGGGGATAATAACCAGTACTCATACCCAGTACCAGTACCGCCTGTAGCAGCCTCTGTGCATCCCCGGCATTAAACGTTGTGTTTGTGGTCGACTGTTCCACTCAAACACTGGAACACACATGCTGAAAGCGGTCCAGAAATATGTCTCTACTCTCTTCCTGCCACAGTCGAGAACTCCATCAGGGAAGCAGATCCAGCGGGAGACGAGCGGAGGGAAAGGAACCCAGGGAGGGCTTGATCCCCGACTTGTTTTCCCGGATCAAGGATGTTCGCTGGACAGAGACGGTCGCAGTAATTGTAATTAGTCCTTCAGCGCAGAGGTTTACCTTGGGCCACGGAGCCACGCACTGTTATAGAAACCGCTGCATACTACAGTGGTATCTGCTTTCTTACAGGGCCAAAAATAAACCTGGCGGGGGGGGGGTTGTTATTGTTAGTTTGTCACACATTCGGAGGCATGCTGTGTGTGTGTGTGTGTGTGTGTGTGTGTGTGTGTGTGTGTGTGTGTGTGTGTGTGTGTGTGTGTGTGTGTGTGTGTGTGTGTGTGTGTGTGTGTGTGTGTGTGTGTGTGTGTGTGTGTGTGTGGGGATATACACACACACACACACACACTCGTGCGCAGTGAGAGTTCTGCTGTCAACATTATAATTTGTCAGATGTGAGTTGGACTCGGTCGTCCATCACGCAAGAAGACAATGTGGGGAGATAATTCCCTCCGTCCTCGAGTGGAAGACCGTCCGCAGTGTGAGAAACCATTTATCTGTCCGTCCAGTTACGGGTTGGCAGCGTGTTTCGGGTCGGATTTAACACTCTCTCCCAAATTGGAAATGTATAAACGTGTGATAATTGTAGCAGGTAAATCTGATCGGGATAAGATAAACGATGAAAGGTGAGATTAAATGGAACACTAAATAAAGGAAGTCCATGGAGAATAAATCATTGACACAAATTTATCATTTCATAGGTCAATAACCTTAATAGCAAGAATAATAATAATAATAATAATAATAATAATAATAATCCATAATATTGGATCCTGTTTAAAAAAAAAAAGTCTTGGATACATTTTATTTTTACAAAAAGTCTTACATTTTGTGTTATGATAATTCCGTTTTTTTTCCCAAACTAATGGTTATGTTGCTCTTGACAAATGAAATGTGTTCTCTGTGTTTCCAGTCAGGGTTTGTTTGTTTATGTGTTTGTTTTTCCATTTGTCTGAAAAGGCCTTTGCATTGAGTCACCTCCAGTCATCCCAGCGTGCCCCTGGCCCACACCTTCATGGTCAACCGCTCCCTTTAGGTTTTACTGATGCACTCACGCTCACTGTTTTCGGCCCCCGCGTTGATTTATTGAAAAGTTTTTCCAGCTTTTGGCTCCCAGATGTGTAACCCCAGACATTTGGGCCACTAAAATGTGAGTAATCTCACACTGTGTCCTGGGGGAGCGGGGCCTGGAACCCTCCAACGCTTCTGCAGCTAAATTGATCCTGACACCCACTGGGTGACTGACTGCATACCTGGCACACAGCGTGTGTGTGTGTGTGTGTGTGTGTGTGTGTGTGTGTGTGTGTGTGTGTGCGTGTGCGTGCGCGCTAGCCCTAGAGGTGCTAATCAGTGGTGGCCGGGGGGGACACTCTCGTCCCTGTTGTCGCGCTGCGTGGAGTCGTCCCAAGCAGGGACTCCCAATTGGTCCTCCTCAAAACTCGACCCCTCCTGCCTGCGTTTCCCCCTGAGCTCCCAACTCTCCCGTCGCTTCCTCTGGACGTTCACTCGACCCCCCGGTTCCCTTTGAAGCGGTTCTGCTCTGGTTTGATTCATCCCTCCTCTTTTTTTTTTTTTTGTCTTGACACTCGTGGAGAAGAGGGAGAGGAGGAGGAGGAGGAGGAGGAGGGAATACTTGCCGTGGGTGTTTAGGTTTATAGCGTGAGGAAGACGAGCGGGGCAGAGCGCGGGCTTACTGTGGGGTTTGCTGCCACTGCCGCTGTCGATCAGGGGGCCGGCGTCCGGGCAGAGCCCCTGTCAAAGAGCCCCCCGGTCTGCCGCTCCGCTGCCGCCAGCCGGCCTCCCCCGCCAGCTGTCTGCCGGTGGAGGAGGAGGAGGAGAAGAAGGGATAGAGAGAGAGAAGGGTCGAGAAAGTGCTCCCGGGCCGGTGTCGGTTGTTTTTAAGGGGGGGGCGGTGTCGGGGTGGGTGTTGGAGGTCGGATCGGAGGGGGGGGCTGCGAGGACCCCAGGTGGTGCCGGGAGGTACGTGTTGCCATGCATCAGGCCTGGGACCGCAAGGGAGCCGCCCAGACGCACGGGGAAAGTGTCACAAACAGCCCGGCCAAAATGTCGGGGATGGGACACGGCGGCAGATACCCGGCCCAGGCGTCCGCCGAACTCCTCCAGACGTAAGTGCAAAACCCGTCTGCACCCACATGTGTGTTACCGCCAGAGCAGACACGGGGGGGGGGATCATTTATCCAAGATGGCGTTCGTGTAAGTATCTATTCATTGGCAGGAAGCGTCCTCCGGTATCTGTGAGAGACGGGCTTTATCTGCGCCCGGAATGTCTTCTGCTGTGTTAGAGGAAAGAGGACATTCCCCTGGGAATCCCCGCTGCGCCGCTCCGGAGGATGGATGGACCGCGTGGAAATTGGTCCACGGTCCAAAATTAATCCGCGGTCAGGCTTGTGTCTGCGTCGTAGATTCTAAGAATGCGTGGCTCCTCCACGCTTCCCATGAGGCACGGCAGACGGTTCACGCGGATCTGAATAGAAAGAAGGTCTGTGCCGCGGAACGGAGAGCCGGCCTCGGAGACAATACCATTTCCATGGTCTTTTTTAAAGTTTTGACTTTCGATCAACACACCACACATTTTTACTGCACCCAAATAGTTTGCAAGCGTAATATTATTGTAAATTGGGCAAAAAAGTTGATGCTTTTAACCATCTGAAAAAGGCCTTCTAAAGTGAATATTATTTTGGGAGAAGAATACAAATACATTTAGTGAATTTATCATAGAGAATGATTATAATAAGAATGGAGGGAAATAGATAAGTTGATGATGTATTGAATATAATTGCATATATAATCTAGTTAATATATATATATATTATTATACATATATATATATATATATATATATATATATATATATATATATATATATAATCTGACTCAAATTCTACATAAGTTTATATCCCACATAAAAAAGTAAAAATGAAGAATTTCATCAAATTGAAACTAAATTGAATGAAAAATGAATGAATTGCTTTCTATGACACAAAGCTTTTTTTGGTCACTTAATCCTCTATTTTGAGTGTTTCTAATGTAAGTAAAAAAGAAAATGTAAAAAAAATGTAATCAATCAATAATATCAATAATAAATAAATGGATAATTTGCTATTTTAAAGAACAATCTGTTAATGTATTGACTGATTTTATTTTTTCAATTAATTTTCATAAACATTTGACATCGACATTTGACATATATAATATATACATCGTGCATGATATTTTTTTTATCTTTTTTTGTGTCTTTTTGGTTTGGCACTTTTAACACTTATGCTTTAGAGAACAAATCTATCTACAATATAAAACATTGGACTAGTTACGCAAACCCCATCAAATATAATGTGAATAATGAATAACTAATTCATATCAGTAAATACCACTGGTAATCCTTTTCTCTCATCTCTTAATTGTTCATGCTTCGTCTCTTATTGAAAAACTCAGAGCGTGAAACACTGTGTGACCTCCTGCTGTGACTCCACGGCTTTAAACTTGAATGTACTTTATTACATTATTATCATGATATTATGGCGTTGACTTGGCATTAAGCTGCTACTCAACAACCGCCGGCTTCATGATATAAAATAACATGCGTCTCGGTTCGACAGTAATCCGTCACGACGTGGCGTAAAGGAGACGACCCGATCTGCACGGCAAAACACACACCCCCAAGGAAGGTCCCGGAGTTTCTGCATCTACGCGATTCTCTTCGCGCCGGTCGGCATTTGATGAGCGTCAAACACTTGTTTTAATCTTAGTTTTATAACACGTGCTTCTGAAGACAGGCCAGCCTGTATCTGCAGGCTTTTCTTGACGTTTGCACACTAAGCCACGGAAGGAATCCACTCCACCAGGTCCTGCAACGTTTCCTGTGTTTGACTGAAAAAAGGGGGTTGTCGTCTAACTACAGCACGCAGCCCGAGACATAAGAACACAGTTACGCTGAATTTTGTGTGTGTGTGTGTGTGTGTGTGTGTGTGTGTGTGTGTGTGTGTGTGTGTGTGTGTGTGTGTGTGTGTGTGTGTGTGTGTGTGTGTGTGTGTGTGTGTGTGTGTGTGTGTGTCCGTGTGTGTCCGTGTCCGTGTGTGTGTCCGTGTGTGCCCCCAGCGCCATGTTGGTTGGGTTGCTTGCCGTGCTGGAAAGTGAAAGGTTAGAGCAGCCATGTATGGCTTTGCAGCGCGCTGCTACTATTTTGGAACGTTCACAATTGATGTGTTTACGTTGCTTCACGTGACGTGACCACAACCAGTTTACTCTGTTTTTGTGTTGCTGCCGGTAGAAGGCACGTCACAGAGGGACAACTCAATGTTTGTCAGCGATGAGGCGAGGCTAATGTGGCGAGGTCTATTTTAACATACCGTGTTTTTTAAAATAATAAACCACTACTTTAGAAATATAACTGTACCACGACTCTGCTTTAAGTGGTGACCCTTTGCGAATTACACATTTAGCGTCAGTCTATAAATATCTCTATATATATATACACACACACACACACACACACATACACACACACACACACACACACATATATATATACATACATATAAACATATATTAATATGTGTATAACAGTAGTAATAACCATATATATGTATACATATATATACATATATATGGTTATTACTACTGTATACTACTTTGCAGTAGTGAGTAGAGACTTATTATTTTATCACTAAAATGATTGCGGTGTAGTTATTATTACATTTCAATGGCAATACAATTAAGATGCCATTTTCCCAAATATTTTGAACAGTTTCTTCAGCAATATACATTTAAGAAATTATTAACTGTATAACAAATATGTCGTTTTGGAAAGTAGGAACACAGTATCTACATTAATGCTCATTTAGAGAGTCTCACAATTTAGATGGAATTAACGTGTTTCTTTATTATGTTATTAATGCTTTGGTCACTGGGATGACATGGCAAACATGATTCAACCATGATTAAATCATGATTCAAACATGATTCAAACATGATTCAACCATGATTAAATCATGATTCAAACATGATTCAAACATGATTCAACCATGATTAAATCATGATTCAAACATGATTCAAACATGATTCAGTCTGTTGTATTGATTGAACTCATAACACAAGACATAAGAAGAGCTAGTTTTTCCTCTTTGACGTGCTGATCTTATTTTCAAGTATTGCTGACTTATCTTATCAGTGTAACTCAACTCAAAAAGTATTTTTTTTTATTGTTCTTATTTCTTAAGAAATTAACTGCATTCCTTTTTTGTTGTTTAAATACAAAATAAATTCCATTTAAAATCTTAAAAGGGCAGTAGGAAAAAAATGAACCACTTCACACCATCAAATAAAATATCCATGAAAAGTTCCGTGCTCGCATTAAGTTTAGTGTTATTGTGAATAGGTTCTCAGTGTTTGAATTGTACACTAAGTTATTTCCTCTAGAGCAGCCGTAGTTCTTCGCTGAAATGCCGAAAGAAGTAGGAATCCAGAACCATGAATCCATTCTCCTTTTTCCTCCCGTTTGACAATCTCAGCTTTTGTGAGTTAGAGGGTTGTGTTTGGTGTCCTCATGGTCGCCGTCTCAGCACCTGTCAGAGTGTTTTCACCGGAGGCAGGTCCTCCCTTTCTGCCCTTCAGTAACGTGAAGAACAGTTCTGCTCCACAAAGAACGACCCGGGTCCAGACCCAGGTCCAGACCCAGATGTTTCCACTCCTTCACAGTTGTGATCCCAGTCAGCAAACGCGCGGCACACTCAGCGTACGTCACATAAACATCCGTTTCTATTTGAAGCTGTTGCAAGTCCAGTAAAGAGGGAATTTACTTCAACAGGTAGAATAAGGTTCTCAGAATTTGTACCTGAGCAGATTTGAAATACTTTTCCTGATGCCAAACCCAAGTGTGTTGCAGAATATAACTGGACAGGACTCTCTCTGTATGATGTCTTCTTGTGCTCTGTTCCTAATATACGCGCGCAGTTCAGAAAACCAGTCATACATTTGTGTTCTCTGGAAAAGTCTGAGGGACTTGCAACTCATCAGACGGACTTCAATCTAAAATGAAAGGATTAGAGGCAACAAACGCAGGATGCCACTTTATTTCCTCTGCTGCATTCTTCCTGAGTCCTGGCATCGTTCCCCGATTCAATTGCAATTTTCGTATTGTGTCGTTTGAAGCCACCGTGTGTATTTGCACCGTCCAGCTCCGGCATCCGCTCCCGTAACCCACAGGAAAATCAATCCCCCTGCACTAAAAGACAAATTCTCTTTTTGCCACCTGTCGTGTAGCCGTTTGCGTTCCGTGTGTCTGGTCCTGGCAGCACGTCAGGTGGGCCGCGCTGCGCCGCACATTTCTGTTCTTATTCTGCCTCCGTTTGGACGTACTTTTTAATATGTACGTCACATTTGCACTTTCTGCTTCTCTTCGGCCCCCCATCCACTTTGACGGTGTCGTCGTCAACAGTTTATTGGTTGAATATTTAACACTAAATGATTGACACTACTGACACTACTACTCCAGGCGCGAGCAGCAGACTGAGCTGGAAAACACATGTTTAGGTTCAACTTCCCACTTGAACTTCCCAACTACATTTAGAAGACCTCCTGCTGCTTAGTGGCGCTGATATTTCTGACTTTTGAGTTCAGTAACGCTACGCCTATCTCTATGCATCTGTCTATCTGTCTGTCTATGTCTGTCTATGTTCTATCTATCTGTCTGTCTATGTTCTATCTATCTGTCTGTCTATCGTCTGTCTATCTGTCTGTCTATCGTCTGTCTATCTGTCTGTCTATTCAATTTTAGTTCAAAAGGCTTTATTGACATGGGGAAACATACTTTTAACATTGCCAAAGGAAATTATAAAAACAAAACGTAAACAGAAAAATTTACAAGTTGCAGTGAAAAAAATATTTACAAGGTTACCTAAAATAAAAAAAAAAAAAATAATAATATATATATATATATATATATATATATATACAGATAAGTGTAGATAACCTAAAATTGGAACTGATCATTTTAAATAATGTAGTTTGAATATATATTTATAGATATGTGGGGAATTAAAACATATAAATAGAAAAATGTGAACATTGCTTTTAAAAATATATAAGAATAAAATATAAATAATAACAGATAAGGGAAGATACCTTAAAATAGAGAACTTCAACCTATATCTGTACGGATAAGTGGAGCCTATTTAGACATGGCAAACGGAAGGGTCTAGATATAAAGACAATTAGGGATTTGGACTAAAATACAGATATTGTCCAAATATTGCACTTGAAAATGTAAATCCATCCGTCTATCCGTCTGTCTGTCTGTTCATCCCTCTCTAGTCTCTCTAAAATGCCTCTCTCTATCCCCCCCCTCTCTAATGTCCCTCTCTCTAATGCCTGTGTCTGTCAATCTGTTCTTCTTGATCTCTGTGTCTCTGGAGGCTTTAAACTCCCTTTCCCCAGACGTCATTAACAAAATCTAAACCAACAGTCGTCTTCACACCTTAAATGGCCCAACAACGGCTGTGTGGACCCGACGTGCCGATTGTTTATCCTCCCAGATTTACAGCGGGGTTTTTACCGGGTAGGGGTGGGTGGGTCCCTTTGAAAGCCCTGCAGGGTTTATATGAATAAGTCTAAGCAAAACAGATCCCACCCGCCATTTAAATTTCTGATCTCGGAGCGGAGCACAGGTGTTTTTCTAATCCCGCCGTGAAGGGTTTGCCGGTACCGGGCAGCCGCTCAGCGTAAAAACAACACTCCAAAATACTTGTCAGAAATAACATTAGGAGGATTCCTGTGACATTAAGATAATGTGCTAACTGCACCCAGGGCTAGATGTTATCTCCCCACCCCACCCCCCCCCCCCCCCCCCCCGCGAGCTCCAGTGCATGGCAGCCCGGCTGGCTAAGAGGACACTGCAATACCAGTACACGCTGAAGAGGCCATTTGTACAGAGGTGTTATTTCCCCCTGTTTGCATGTAGAGATTGTATTTCTACCGGTCTCCCCGCCCTCCCCCGCGCTCCACACTGCCCCCAACAGCTCCACTCTTCCTTGGACCCTGACCATGTGTTCATTGCCGTGTTGACATGTGGTGGCATATGGGGCTAATCTGGATGTTAAATGGCTGACAGGCCGGTGGCACGGGGCAGCGGCCGCTTGAGGTTTACTGTCCTCTGTCCCCACATCCCAAAACATCCTCACACGCTGCATAAAATCAGTAATGCAAGGACCATATTTCTTTGTGTTTGTTGATGGATGGTTTGGGCTTGCAGTAATGCATACGACTAGGAAAGCCTTATATAAATGCACCCCATATTTATATACAGCCGAGATAATAAACACAAATGTAAAAGTAACACATCAACACAATCCACAGAGGCATTTACTGATTCACAGATTATTAGAGCTGCCCCCTGAAAGTCGCCGAGTCGGATCATCAACATCAGTCGGAAACCCGTCAGTCGACTGAGATTCTTCGAGTTGAGCAGTGTTTTCTTTTTTTGGTCTGTCAGTGTGCATTACAAGAAGCTTACAAAATGCACAAGGATAACATTTCAATGAAGAATTATAAATAAGGGGAATCATAAATATGTTTTCCTGTGTGTGAATCGAACACGGCTCTCTGTGCACCCCGTCCCTCCAAATAAAACAACTAAAAACAGTGTGGGGGCGGGGCCCGACTCGTAGAGATGGGTATCGTTAAGATTTTTTCAGACAGTTCTTTTTGTACTTTTTTAAGAGAAAAACCAAAACAAATTAAGAGCAGAATGCACCCTGCTTTATTTTCTGCGCATTAAGCATGGAGAGGGGCGCAATCTGCGCTCGCCGTGCCGTGTCAATCACTCAGAGCAGGGTCTCCGTCGCGCATATCTCCATATCCCCGGCAATGAAGCAGGAGAGAGAGGAGAGATGTCTCTTCTGATATTAGCGAAAAAGGCTTCTTAGACAAATATCTTAATCTTCTTGCGAGTTGGAAACTGGTCATGTAACCTAAATAAATAGAAAATGATCGATACTACAGTCTTTAATAATTTAGCCCCGTAGGAGGCGTTTAATACCAGGTGTCGGCACCCAACCCTGGACACGAGCAATCGCTCATGTCCCCGTTCCTCCGTGTACGTGAGATTGATTATTCTGCAGTGATCTCTCTTATATCACGACTTAAAAAAGGAGTAAAAAAAATGCTGTATGTTTTAATATTTGGCCGGGACTTTAACACATGTACATCCGTAGATAATTCAAATTTCATATTTTCCAATCGATGAGGATTAACAGATAGAAGGTTGCTTTTAATAGCTTCTCTCGGCAACCGTTTGAAACAACACTAAAGGATTTGTATCTTTCATTGCTCCATTTATCATCTTTCGTTCCTAAAGAGCAAATCCACAGTGTGAAGGGGTTCACAGGTGCTGAGTTGGTAGAGTTACCAGGGTGGACTTTGAGAACAGACAGTATATAAAAAGGCTGACCGTGTCTTTGTACGCTGCATCAGGGCGAACAGAAAGCTGAGACCGGCTCATTCATGTTTCCCCATGAAATCTCATTGGTATATTTTTACCAATGAGATTTTCATGTGGCGTGGTCTGGATTGAGAGGCATGTCATCTGTTAATGCCAAAATCATCACAATTTCTGGGTGATTTTTTGGAGATGGGTGTTGGATCCAAGATTGGATCTCATATATTGCTGGTATGAGGGACATTTATAAGCAGATGCTTAAGTCTGACTTTACAACTTAGTTGCCACCTCTACAGTTATATCCCTTTAACTTTTATTTGTAATGAATATCCAGCGGTTGACATCCAAACACCCGTTTTTTGTTTTTTTGTAATAAACGTGACATTGATTTTCTGGAAGTGATCAAATGATTTACAAAAAGCTACTGTTGGCAGCCAAATCAAACCTTAAAAAAACTCTCAAACATTTATCTCCATGAATGAAATAAATAGTTGTGGCAGTTCCGCCTGCCACACACCACCCAAGTGGCGTTTTCAGGACACTCTGACACAGAGTCACAGACGCCGGGGTTGGAAACACACCAGTTTATTGTAAAAAGTGTGCAAGGGGGAACAAGACTGGAGCAGGGATAATCCTGTACATCTGCTATCCACACCCCCCTCCCCCCTCCACCACCCCCGCCAAGCAAAAAAAGGCCTGGACTCTGAACCAGGGTTCCCATACCTCAAAAAAACAAAAATGTCCAAAAAGAACCCCAACCTAAATATCTAAAACTACAGACTCTGACACAGGGTTCCTATGCCTTAAAATAATTAAACAGTGGACTCTGAACCAGGGTTCCCATACCTCAGACAAACAGAAATGTCGAACAAAAAAAAACAAAACTCCCCGGAGAGGTAGCCTGGCTGCTGGGCAGAGCAGGTAGCTGCAAGCCGTTACCCGTGGTGGTTGCTGCGGCTGCTTCTCCCCTGGTCCTCCGCCAGACACCCTGGGTGCTGCCGCTGCCAGTCGGGAGAGGGCTGGCGCCGGGGCCGCCCGTTGGCCCGCTGGTGGCTCCGGGGCGTCTTCAGATGGCCCTTCTGTGGCCCTCTCCCGTGCCGGAAAGTCGCAGGTCAGGCGCCACTGTGGCAGTTTCGCCCGCCACCCGTCACCCAAGTGGCGTTTTCAGGGCCCGTCCGACGCAGAGACACAGACGACGGTGTGGAAAACACATCAGTTTATTGTAGCAAGTGGGCAAGGTGGAACAAGCCCGGAGCAGGTGGACAGCATGTCATGACACGGGCTCCTCTCCTGTGTGTGTGGGGGTGGGGGTTTTACCTGTTGCTCCTTGATTGGTCGAAAGAGTAACAGGCGTACAGCCACCCTGATCCTGGAGCCTGGAGCCCACATCACCTCAACCCAAGATGTGGCTGCTGGAACACCGTCACCACGGCACAATAGTGTTGTGTGTTTTTGCTGTCAGAATTGTACAAAATGAGCAGGCATTGTCAGAGACAGTATAAGCATATTATGTCAGTTTAGGGTTTATGGCATTTTGTACTTTCCATACAATTTGCAACAACTTGTTCTGCCACTGAAAATCATTAAATTGTAATTTTAGTTTAAAGGAGTGGATTCCTGAAATCAACTGTGTAACATCAACCGGAGACAACGTTGTTTGGGAGCTCCTCAACATTTACCTCTGGGTTGTTAATGTATAAATATATGAGCTGGCACAGTTTAAAGGTCTTGGTGTAAACACAATCTAAATTTAAGAAGCTCATATCAAGCTAATGAAGTGCGGCAGCCCTCAGGAAATACAGGGCGCCGGCTGTGAATGCCACATTAAAATAGGTGTTGTATTTAATAAACAAAACAAACAAACAAAGTTAAAAGATGGAACATTGGAACATAACACAGACATTAGTTAGTAGGGATCCTTATGTCGTTCTTGTTTTAGGCATTTGTTTATTTTTGTGTTTAATTGTTGAAAGTGATTGTATACATTTATGTTTGCCCATGAGTGCCACAGTATATGGGCCCATAGCTCATTGGCCAAAAACAGATTTTATTTGGCCTAATATTGATCCCATTGCGTTACTGAGTTGTTTGGAAAGGCTCAAGACTGCTGTGTCTTGGTAGAATGATGCATACTGATTCCAAAAAGAGAACAACATAAGATAATAAGAGAAAATGAATGAAATCTAACAATTGGGATTCCGAGCATTTTCTCTTGCTGTTTTCAACTGTACTCTTATGGGTTGTTGGGGACCACCAACTTCGATTTGTTTCTGATTAGACACCAACTGCGTCGACATCCTACAGTTACCCAAATTTGGGTACCACCAGGCCGTAGTCTGCAAGGGGCTAAGCTAATGTTTAAGCTTCTTAATAACCCCGCAGCAGAACCCAGCGCCAGTCACTGGAACAAGTCGATTCATCTGACGGTGTTCAATGCAGCGCCCTCGGTACCAAATGCAAAGAATGTACTGAATGCGTGTTGTAGCCCCCATGTTTTACTGTTGAAGAGTAGGGGTGCCTTAGTGGTAGATAAACCCTCCGCCTCTTCCCATGTACCAAGCCACCACAGTATGGCGCGCTCCGCCGCGGGCCTGCATCGACAGCTGAGGGCCGGGTCGCGGCACGTGTGTTCACCCCAAAGGCATCTTGCTTTCATCTACACGGTGAGAGTTAATGGAAATTGAAAGGAAATCCTGAGTTGACCGGCGGACTCATGCACGTCGCAAACAATGAGGCCTGTAATCCCACTGTGACACTTCCTTTTCACAGTTATTTACACTTCAAAGCTACAGAACTCACACCAGAAATTGGCTGTATGGATTCCAAAGTGGGTGTGGGCCATGTTAAAATGACTTAATTGGTTAGCAAATAGTGATGAAAGGTTCAACTTTTTTTGAGAACGTGGTTCTTGACCAGTCGCACCATGAAATTTGTGATTTTCTGACTCTTCATTTCAATCAGCTGGTCTCATGCAGGACGGGTGGTGAAGGATGAACGAGAGCCAGAAGGGGCGGCTGGCCCTAAATTGTGAATGGACAGAATTGAACGTACAGAGTGTGTCAATCAGTCACATGCATTATTAATTATTTTCCACGTTTAAGCCTCCGGTATTTTAATTCCTCTCTCCTCCACCCACTGAATTGGAACTGAAGCAGCTTGCTGGGCTGGTAGCTGGGATGCGTGACGCTGAGGTGCATGCGTGACTTGCAGCTTTTGGATCTTCTCGTTACTGAGTCAAGACTCAGTGAATGCCTGTGTACAAAGTGATTCAAGGTATGCGTTTTCATACATTTAAATGTCAACACAGCAAAAGTCGCATTTCTATTGGTGGGTGTAGTGATTTTGCACCAACTTCCCTTTTTAGTATATATGTATTGTATATATCCTTGTCTCAAATTCTAGTAGGAAGAGGGCCTTAGCATTGAGTAACAACTAAACAAACTGCATTCTGGTTAATAATGCATAATAGGTCATATGGTATATACAGTATGTAGTTCCATGCAACTTATTTCTTGGATTTCTAATGATAGGGATCGGTTTTTAAATATCGGTTCAATCCATTCACTCGTAATAACTTTACAGCGAGGCGGACGTACACTTTGCCAGCCCAGTTGACTAAACGCAGGAGGCTATTACTCTTGACTACAGGCATGTATTTTGAGCTGTAATGAGGTGTGCCAAAAGCTGACTACTGTTTCATTACAGTCACATCATGTTCCTCCTAATTTATTCCAGCCTGAAAGAGAAGTTTCATTAGCGGATCACATTCATTACTCATCAAGTCATCTTGAATAACTGTTGCTGGGGCTGAGATAATTGGGATGAGGGTGTTTTGATGTGTGATTTGGTGTTTGTGGAGGTGTTTATTAATGGTGCATCTGTAGGGTTAGTGGGTAAGGGTTAGTGTAAGCTTAGGATAAGTAAGGTGAGTGTGTGTGATATTATATTACCATATATTTACAGCGCATGTAAAAATAGAAAAATAGAAGTGCCATTTAATGTAGGGTTAATCATACATTTTTATGTGTGTTTGTGTACGGGAAGTACATACAAGCATGTTAATTGTATATGAGGATGTTCAGCTGAGTTTCATTTTGGAGGTAATGTGTTTGCGTTTGGTGGTGGACCTTCTGAAGAGGAAATAATGCAGCCTGTGTACAGTGTAATAAGTGAATGCTATTATGTGGTGATAATCCCTCTGTTAATGCAACGCCTTCTATTTTTGAAGACAGAGTACACATAACCCAGGAGGGACAGGGAGAGAAAATGCCGATATAGATAGAGAGAATAAGCGGCAGTTAGAAGTATTTTGATTTTAATAATCTTGAACTTGATAGAAAAAATGAAATTAAATGAAAAAAATTAGAAAATAGGCTTTTCTCTTAGCACAACCCGACCCATATGATCACAGAATACTGAATTGAATCATATTGTGACAAAATATGTTTTGTGCCAAATATTGACCCATTAGCTGATGATTCTGAATCACACTGTCCAGTATTTATGACCCCGTTTACACCTGGCATTAACATGCATCTTTGGTGATCTGATCACAAGTGGACAGCCATACTGTAATGCCAGGTGTAAACACACCTGTTTACACCTGGCACACCTTAAAGCTAAACAGCTATAAACTTTGTTCGTGGACGGACTAATCGTTAGAGGAAATCGGAGACCAAAACTTTAGGTTAATAAGGTATTTTATCTTGCACAAGAGGTGCACATCCTGTTCAAGAGGAGCATTTACAGAGCAACAACACAAAACGATGTCACAGAGGAAATGGTCAACTCTCTCCAGAGAGCTGAGACTTTTATAGGATGGAGGCTCTCGTTGCATCATCGGCTCGCTGGAGCGCCTCTGGTTGGAAACAGTTCTTTGTGATCCATACTTCCTTATGTGACCAGTGCGTACACACTGTTCATGTTGTTCTGCACATACACATTAGGACATAATGTTACAATACCTCATAAGTTCAATTGAAAATACACAGAAATACAAAATTACTTTAACAACACCCAAACCGCACTGAGGACGCATTGAGATCTGAATGCTCAGACCGCATTCGGATTTCGGAGGTCGTCTGGGCCACATATGGCCACATTCTTTAAGCGGTGTAAACGCGAATGTGCCCTGGGCCACATTGAAGGACGGCCTACTCAACTGACGTCCTCTGCATAAGCGGAAGTACGAACTCAACGTAGGCTTGTGCCGATTTACGATTTGTTAGTATATCGACGATCGAAGGGATGATCGGTGTTTGGTTTTTCCTTTGCCGATAATAAGGCATTTTTTTTTTAACTGACTTACTATCAGAACTAAGATGTTATTAAAAAAAAATCTCTAGAATCTGCACCCTTCTGTGCATTTAGAGATGTTTCTGGTGGAGCGTCATGTCCGCCAACTGATTGCGGACATGACAGTAGTTAACGTTATGGGGATGATTTGAATTGTGATATTAAAGAGAAGATAATAATGTGAAACTGAACGTGAGGCATGTTAATGCCAGGCGTAAACAGGGCCACAGTTAAGCCTGAGGTTTGCACCTATAACAGTCAGACACAAGAGGACTGATTTAAGTTTAACTGGATTCAATAAGTTCAAATGATTTCATTAACATGATAAATCTGGTTAACAAGACCTCCCATTCCATCTGCAGAAGGCCTGGCTATCTATAGATCCCTGACTCGATTCCTTGTGGCCTGTAAGGGACACGCCAGCGGGGTTCTCGCCGCTCGGGCTCCCCGACACGGTATGAAGAGAGGCAAAGGGTGATAATGACCAACCTATAATCATTCATAATCGCCTCATGGCCGAAGCGTAACGCAACTCCGTTAGTTTGATGTCACCCGACGCTAAAGAGCTTTCAGAACCCTTTTTCACTTCCTCGCCACAAGCAGAGGGGTTGGTTGATTGTGTTTTTGTTAGACCACAAAGCATTTCGTCATCCTCCCACAAGAAGGAAGACACGCCAGTTAGACTCAGCTGATATCAAACAAGTCACATTATGTCAGGCCTAGTCTGAGCTCTCTGAAGTGCTCTTTGAAAAACTGACTTTACAGAACCCTTACAGAACTCCCTGTCACACTGACAGAAACATGTTGCTGCTGATGGATGTACTTACTATAACTCAAAGGATTTTACTTCACCAAGGTGAGGGGTGAAATCGCCGGCATTTTTGTTGTAGCTTGCTCTACATTTTTGTGCTACTTGCTGCCCCTCCTGTCTCCATTTGTTTGTCTCCTCATCCTTCTCTGCCATCACAGATACTAATTTTATCTGGTCCTCGCTCAGCCCCCTCTTCCAGCGCGTTTACATGCACTTGAACAAGCCGATCGCAATCGGATTAAGGCAATATTCCGTCCTGTATTTGACCTGGAAAGAGAAACGCACAAACACTGACAAAGATTATGAATTTTAATGGAAGAAACGCACACACACACCTTTGGTGGGAAAGTGAGACGCTTAATATAGTGAGATAATTTGATGGGCGCAAGAACCGAAATGGGAGACATATTCAAGAAAGTGTCTCAGAGGATTGTAGATGGAGGTTTTTCCCGGACGGTAGAGCAAGTACTTCCTGTTAATATCCCTGCTGACTTGAGGTTACCCGCCTTGTAAACTTGAGTTTTTTAGTAATCGCATTATTCCAAATGCATGTAAACACCTTAAACGTATTATTATTATTATCTTAACCCCCATATTGAGCTTAATCTTGGTATTTAGTGCATGTAAACATACTGAGCTGTCTTTTACTCTCACCCTTCCTCTGAATGGCTCTTTATCCTTCTTTCTTGTACTGCTTCGCCGTTATAAAAACTTGCTAAACGCTTCACTGTGACACCACTGTTTCCAAATGCTCCGTCCCAAGATGGAACCCTTAAATACACCGGGGGATCCAAACTCAAGGGAATGCGGAAGTCGGTTCGGGTCTTCAGTTTGCTAACTTATGTCGATAAGAAAAAGCATCTGCAGGAACTTGCATACTAATTTGATAATCCAGTTGGAGTTCTTACTTTCACAGCAGTGCACCGATCCAACTATTCAAATTGTTGATGTAAATGTTCTCAGTCAAAAGGAAACTGGGGGTGTGGAGGGTGGGGTACATGCAGCCCCAGTCAAACTACCTTGGAAGAAAAATGACTGAAAGGGGAAGGAGTGATGGAAGTAGACATTCTAAACGGCGTGAATCACTGCTGTTGCTGGCCTCTGAAACCAAATGACAGCTCCATGTGTGAGAATGCACCTGTCCACAAACCAGTCGTTCTGCAAATCAGTGAACGCCCAGCGGCCCACTGGCCTGGCTTCAGTTTGGGATATTCAGGGCCCTCACATGAGTAGGCTGTGAATTCACTTGGATCACTAGTAAACATCAGGCCCTCCTAAAGTATTCATCTATTTATTTACTTTTTACATTCACTTTGGAATACAACAGTGAGAGAAAATGTGTTTGTTTGTCCGCTAACAGCACTTGCTTTAAAGTATTTTTTTTTAAAAAAGGACAATTTGTCTTTAATTGCACCTGAACAATGCACATTTAACTGTGCAGTCTCTATCCTTTTGTGAAGCTTTTTGACCGGGTCCTTCAGGCACAGTGCATGGTAAACTGCTTGCCGTTGGTTGGAGTAGAGCAACATGTGGGTTCTAAAACCAGCTACTATGCGTTCCGTCTTCCCTGTCTGGAAGATACAGATTTACGGCCCTGGTGTCAGCAGCTGCCTGCCACCACAGTTAAGTCATTTTGCTTCAAAGCAAGCACATTACCAGCCCTGCGCCTTTTTATGAACTACCCCAGTCATCCTGCCAAATTATCCCAGATATGACTTCCTCATCGATCTATGGGCAAGATGAGCTGCATGTAGTGAGATTCTCATGACGTGGGTTGATCACAGACACACAGAAAAGCCCTCCAGTTTACTAGCTTTTGGCATCAATGCTAACATTTGCTTTTGACTTTGCAGGGGTAATGAGATACGGGCGTACATATAAGGTTGTTGTAACTTGTCTTTTTCCCCTCTAACCCTGCTCCAAAGCAAAAGAGAAGGGACGAAACAGAGCACCGGTGGGCACCAGGTGGGTCGCGTACAAATGATCAAACATGCTAACACCCCCACCAAGCCTCAGCCCCTGCCTGCATCTGCCCAGCAGGTGTGTTTAGGAGTGAGTTTAATGGTGGGAGTAGTTGGGGATTAATATACAATTTTAACAACTCACCAATTATAATTTTAGGCGTAACCTGCACCAACGTCAAGGCATTGCAATGTCTGATAATCTTCTGTGGCCGTCCCTTGGAATGTCTGGTCTCTGTCATGTGACGTGGCCTCTGCCAATAGGGAGAGCAGGTGATCACGGTCTGCCGACATTTTGTGAAGCTGATGACAGTTGAAAACAGGTCACCTTTCGTCCCATGGCAGGAGTTATTGTGGGAAGGTGCTACTGTGTGACATGTGAGATAAATCAAAAACATCGGACCGGTAAAAGTATTTCTGTTTAATCCACCTGTGTCAGCACTCGCATACTCACTCGTTTGACTCATGATCTATTTGACATGAAATAGATTTTTGCATGTTGTACTCTCTACGCCTAAGGTTTTCCTTTTGGTTCAACACAAGCTTTTCCTCAGTGAGAACAATGCCCACCCAGTACACACCAAAGGACTTAGGCTAGGATTTTCAAGTCCCAGACAAATCGTCAAGATATTAAAAGACTCATAAGGGAATCTCTCAGGGGTTGTTACCTGGCGGGTTCTGTCACCCCCCAGTTGTTGTTTGAGATATCCCTTTCAATAGTAACCTTGTCGCTTGATTCCACTGAGCACCACTCACATCAGGGAACATTATCTGGACTTAAGAGACACTTCCCAGCAATTAGAAATGAGGGATGTTAGTTTGTACTTTTGGATTGCAAATTGAATGTTTTTAAGAGGACACTTTTCTTTTCCTCTAGGTTGCTCATGGCCATCAAACAGTGACTTCAATCCCATTGTTTTTGTCATTTCAGCATCAGCTATATCTACTGTTTATCAGCTGGCTCATTGCATTAAGTTGAACAGCAAACCGGACCGGACATGTGTTTATTCCTCATGTGATGTCGAAAGCATCTAGCCAAAGCCTCTGTGTATCGATTACAGGAAAGCGTAACATTTGCTTCCGTACAACTTCATCCGTCCTATAGTGTAACAAGGACAAGTCACCTGCTGCAGCTGCTGCTGGAAGCTGTTAAGGCTCTGTTATAGTCACACACTACCAGAGAGCACGAGCATACATATAGTTATAGTTACAGTTATAATATATAGTTGCATGTTGCCGTGTAGATGCCGTGACAATATCCTCCTGAAAGACAGGGGGGGCTGCGCACAAACCACCAGGGGAAACTGGAAGAACTGCTGTAAATATTACAAACAAGTCCTGAGGGAAGGATCTGAATATCTAGAAAAGAGTAGTAGTGAAATGAAAATAGAAAGTTTTAAATGTGTGTATATTTATTGTAGTCGGTGCAGGGTTCTTTTATATATAGTCATGAGTTTGTGCAAATTGTCAAAGTGTAAACATTACGAAGTCCCAAGGTGTTAAAAAGCCCAGATCTTTGGACAGAGGTGCTTTCTCCTTCCTTGAATTCAACGCCACCTGGTTATATTTGTGGTCGCTCATGCTGCAGATTGTACCTGCGGACCTCTTCTCACAAGATTTCTTCAGAACGAGTCCACCTTGAACTACCTGAAGCGCACTAGAAGAGGCAGAGGGAGTCCAGTTGGTGGCGATAATGCACCAAAATCTGGTTTGCCAACCGCCAATAAACACCAAAGAAGAAGAACCTGAAGCGCACGAAGAAAGTAATTTTAACTATGACACTACATGTGGTTCAGTTAAAAAAGATATTGCTCACCTGACAATTTCCACGACAAATTACTTGCCAACGTGGATGTAGAATAGAATTGTATCAAAAATATTTTTAAAATGTTTTTTTCCTCAACGAAGTGCAGTTGTGGGTTAATGGCTGTTCATTGTCATTTACAAAGTAACCTCACACATGCACAAATGTACAAATCTGTTCAGGGACCATGTAGTAAAGGGTGAAGCCCTCAACCTTCACCCAGAGTCTCAAAAAGATGATTTAGTATTACACATTCCTTATGAAGCTCCTTCATGGTCCTTTGCTGTTTTTTCAATGAAATTAGGACTCCATAATATCAAACTCTCAAAGGGAAATTGTAAATGGGGTGCATTTATTTTGTGCTTTTCTAGTCATATGATGCAAACTGCTTAACAGTACATCCCTCACATTCACCCATCACACCATGCACCTGCTTATCGGGAGCAGTTAGGGGGTTAATTTTCTTGCTCAGGAACACCCTTCCAGGAGGAGCCTGGTACTGAACTGGCAATCTTCCTATCACTAGACGACCCGCTCTACCTCCTGAGCTCCTCCTTTAAGGAAATCCACTTGATTACAGTTGGCTGGAAAGATAGTTTGTTCGAAGGCAGAATCTGTTTCATGAAAACAAATGAGCATGGCTGAGATAACTTTACTGGCTGCCCAGATATTTTTCTTTCAGAAAGTTACCACTTGGATGTTGGTAGAGGAAGTTGATGTGCACCGCATTTCTAGTTTGTCAGTCGTTTCAGTAACTTCCGAATGGAACGATTAGATAAGGGATTTCATGTGAATGGGTTGATCAGGGTGACAACAACAACAAAGACCCTCAGGTCGGTGGACCTGCCGGACAGCCGACCACCAGTGAAAACCAATCGCTCTATCGCCAAGCCCATTCCTAACTGCCTTACCCAGAAGTAATAATCAGGGCATCTCTCCTCACCATATTGACAAATGAATTCATGGTCACTATGCATTAGTATATTTCTGCAGGAACTCACAGTGTGGCAGCATTTCTGCAGTGAGCATGCAAGTACATTATGAGGTATTCATACTGGTCCATCGAGAGTGATCACTCACTATCCTAGATCCGTCATCCACTGGGCACCGTGCCCACATCCAACATAGCAAACACACACGCACCCTCTTCTAATACCTAAAAGTAAACCCCTCTGTAACCACCTGCTCAAAAGTCTCTCACCAGGCAAGTCCTCTGAAATAAGCTCCATTTATGGGTCATTAAACCTCATGCCTATTGTAATTTTCCTTATATTGGTGCTACATTGTGACTTTTTGAACGCACGATAACTCAAACACTTCCCCTTTTTCAGGAGCTGTAGAAAAAGCTTGTATAATATCATCAAAACATACTAAACTTGTTATTAAACAAATGATTGAGCAGTGAACAACACTACGGTCCTTGAGCATTCTATGACCTGAAATGCAGTTTATAAAACAGCAATCATCAAAGCCTGATATGCTACGAAGCACAAAAGCCTCTAGAGTGTCTTTGTGCTGTGAGGGTCTGATTGTGTGATACAGGAGAGTGCTCACAGGGCAACCTAGTTTGGGTGTCGAGGTGAGTCATTCATTAAGGTCTGTGAGCAAGCGCAGTCTGAGTCATCCCACCGCCCGTCCTCAGCTACCTTGCATAATTCCAAAACACACTTACTTTGGAAATTGGGTCGCAAATTGTATTTGCGTGATTGTTATGCAACACTAACTCTGAAGCCTAATCACTAGTATCAGAAACACTGTGACAGAGAATTCAATCATGTAATCCAAGTTTGATTCTGAGCCATCCTCCACCAAGGAAGTGGCTGTAAAATGTGTGGTGACCAGTGAGTTACGATGGGAAATACTCAGACATGTCCTTAGTGGCAGAGGAAGGCGGGTTATATGGGAAGAGTTTGCCTTCAATGTGATTCTGTAGTTACAGAACGTTAGTGTTGTAGCTGAGAGTCAAGGGTTTGAGTCTTTGAGGCACAGAGACAGAGAAGTTTATTAAGTTAGAGTGAAGCCTGAGTTTTGCGGTTCCAAGTGACGTTTTCAGGGCCCTCTGACACAGAGACACAGGCAGAGATGTTGTAAACACTAGTTTATTGGAGAGAGTGGCAAGATGTGGCAAGATGAAACAAGCCTGGAGCAGATGGACACATGTCATGACGGGGGCTCTCCTAGTGTGTGTGGGGATGGGTGATTCACTTGTCGCTCGTTGATTGCTCTGATGAGCAACAGGCACACGGCCACATCTGATTCCGGGCCCAATTACAGAGAAACAAGACAGACGTGGCTCCCTAAACCACACCACCCCCAATACCAAACTGAGGCCAGGGAGAATCCTTGCCCGAACTGCTGGGGCCATTCACTGGTGGCTCCAGGGCGTCTTCAGACTGCTCTTCTGTGAGGTTCTTGAAACAGTACAGAGAGACACTGTCAGAGACAGAGTCAAGGTCCGAGGTAACATAATGTGCAGTAAAATGCTGACTCGACACCAGACTTGAGTGCAGTTCCATAGTCTCCCCAAAACTTTCCCTCTCTTGTTGCCTTGCTCTACCTCCAGTCACGTGCTTCTCCGTCTCTTATAACTTGAGTTATCGTACACCAACGTGATAATACCTGCACCCTGTCAACGAAGCTTTAGTTGTTTCGCTCCAATCAGTTACAGAGGAATTACATAAAAACAACTTTCCATCTCTCCTCCACCAAAGGTAATCAGAGCAGCAGCTCTGCGTCAGTGCTCTATTCTGAGGCTCCGCTATCACTGCACTGTGTGCTGCTATCAGGGGGCGTCGGCGGTAGAGACAGAGACAGAGACAGAGACAGAGAGAGAGAGAGAGAAAGAGATGGTGCAGGATCTGACAGAGAGTAAATTTGATTGAAGGAGGCAGCAACCGATAGAGACAGCAAGAGACAGAGAGAGAAAGAGGAGAGACAAACCGAGAGAGAGAGAGACAGACAGAGAGACAGATGGACTTTGTGAAAGAGAAAGGGAACATACAAACACAACCAGCTCTGTAGAGATAGAGAATCAGTAAAAGGAGAGAGTTAAGCATAATGGGCAGTACACAGATAAACAGGGACGAGGAGAGGTAGGGCGCTGGACAGAGCGACCTCGCTGTGCCTGCCAGCACGGAAGCAACAACCCCACCACGCATTTAAAAGCAGGCATGTTAATGGCCCATTAATGGACCACCAAAAACTCCCGATGGGACCGGCGGGGTGCGGCGGGTCCTGGACGCTCTCTCTCTGTCAACACGAGGTCGCGGCCCGCACGAAACTGCTTCCTGCCGATTAGCCCCTCGGCTAATCAATTGGGCCCCGGGGAGAAGGGGGCGGGACAGATGGCGTCCGCTGGCTGGACCTTGATGAGAGCCGCTATGAAAAAAAACGGCTGTAATTGCGACGCCGACATAAATCTGTTCTCTTAACGCTGTGTGGCTTTCCGGGGTAAATAGACCTGTTTTGGGGAGACTGTGTGAATTGTATTGTGTGCATAGGTTTATTTGGCTGTAAGAGTGTGTGTGTGTGTGTGTGTGTGTGTGTGTGTGTGTCTGTGTGTGTGTGTGTGTGTGTGTGTGTGTGTGTTTTCAGATACAGCTGTCGGGAACCTTCCTGGCTCCCTGCTGCTTGTAGATCTGCCAGTGGCCCATTCCTGATAGTTAACTGCAGATAAAACCACCTCTTGTCAGGTTGGCCCCCAAAGACATACAAACAGCGAGCACACACACACACACATGCACGCAGGCAGGCAGGCAGGCAGGCACGGACACACACACACACACACACACAGTGCTTATTATCAGCCTTGGAAGCAGCAATTAAATTTATTTTTAGTGGGTGCTCTGACAAAGGCTTTGAAAGATACAGCCTCAATAGTGACCTGTTCACTAATGTTTCACTACTCATCAAATAAATTATTATATGATACGAAACCCTTGCAGAGGATACTTGAAAAGTTCGCTTATACATATTATTGAGACATAACTTACAGTTGTGCTCTGGCAAGTGTAAATTAATCGGTCTTTCTGAGAGATTTAAAAGAAGGCAGGCAGGCATTAATAAGGGAGTTATTCTGTTTGATATAGAATTTAGACTGTAGTCTGAACTGACAACAAATGAGGCCTTTTAGAGTTTATTTGTATTATTAATACATGGCAATAATCCATGTTTCTATGAAAAAAAAAAACTGTTACAAAGATAGACAACCTTGTGTTTTTGAGTGGATGTCTGTAAGTGGATTTCTTTAATAAAATATGGAACGGAGCGTGGCGTTGTGAGCTTTCTGAAAAGTTAAAGTTAAAAAAAAGATACCTTGATGGATTGTCGTCCAGTTTTGCCGTGCGTTCACAATTCGGTAAACGCATAAAATCCTTTTACCATGTGTTGTGAATGGTAAGCCTCATCGAAATGTACAGTAATCTTAAATGGCATTTTGAGGGCTGACGAGAGCAGTGATTCTCAACCACATCGAGGACCCTCAATTTGAAACGCATTGGACCACAGGCCCCCTTTGATAAAATGTCATCTCTGGGACTCCAACCTGAGAATCTTTTTACTGTTAAATGTGATTTGGTCCAAAGCTGAACACCTGGTGGTGTCAGTGTGAGGAGGCACAGCGTTCCATCAAAGGGCTGGAGGGCTGCTCACTTAACTGCACTTGATGTGATGTAAAACCAAAACCTCTTCACCTCATGAAATGATCAACATATATTTACGCATTCATTTTGGCAGCGCAAATAATGATCTATGATATAATGATATCAACATAAATATAAAGAGAGTCGGTTAATGTCAATTTGTAAGGAGAGCGACTGCAGCACAGGGCTCATAAGAAAACCGTCTCAGCACCAACGGGAAAAAGGAAAATAATTGAATAAAAAGTGAGACAAACATCAGTCGTTGTTATGGAGCCATCGCCCAGTGATCACAGCGTAGCCAAACCATTCTGTCCACTGGCTTTCAGGGGGATTTATCACGTATGCTCATCCACTTTCCTCCTTTCTCTGCTTTCCCTTTTGTCATCCGGGGTCTCTGTGGAGCAGCTGCTGGCGAAAAAAACGTCCAGTTCCCTTCTGTCTCCATTGTTTTGGCTAATATGAACTAATGGCTATTTGAGAGGCTGTGCGATGCCAGCGCTGTGCTGGGCCACGAGATGTGGGGCCATTTGTCGGCGGCGCTCTTTTCAGCGTTATCTGTTGCATCCTGTCCACCGTGTGTCTGTGTCACTGGCTCTTTTTTTCCCTGCAAAGACCCGATTAAAATGTCCAATGCTTATTAATGATTGGGACCATTCACAACCATATTTCAGCCTTTTGGCGACACTTACGACTACCCATATAAATTTACAGCCGGGGCTGACGTAGACTTTTAGACGGCTATTTTTGGGTTTGCTGAAATTCACGGTGATTTCATGATTGCAAGCTTTAATTTTTCGCAATCGATGCACACGCAGTGCCCAGCATTCAGTCGTTTTTTGGGGGTTTTTTGGGCATCAGTGACTCAAGAGATGTGCTATAACCATCAAGAGGTTTCTTCTGTGCCAGTTCTAAAATGACATACCCTTTGCTTTACAGCCGGTTTATTTTGTTTGTTTGTTTGTTTGTTTTCGTTGAAGCGGCGTCTTCTTGTGTTTTTTTTTTTTCCCAGCATCTCTGTGGACCGGTAATATATTGAGATACTATGCCGAGGACGCGTCTGGTTGGAAGATACGTCTGGTTGTGTCCTTTACTGAAAGCACCGAAGTAGCGGATGGGCGAGGGAGGGGCGTCCGCCATGACAGGAAGCCGGGGTCTGATTGGCCGGGGAGACGAGCGCTTGCCCGAGCGTGACTGGGTGTGATCGGTATTCACAGTCATGTCTGCGCTGACAGATGGTAACATGCAACACTTGCTGCCTCTTTTTTTTTTTTTTTTTTTTGATGAAGGGGTGATGCGCCGGGTGGGTGAGGTAAGCGGCTAGTAAGGGAGAGGAATATGAAAAATAGTAAGCAAGAAGGGTGGGAGCATGGGGGTATGGGGTAATACCGCCACGTCACCTCGTAGGTTAATATAGCTCAGATGTTGCTGTCCGTGGAGGAGGAAGACTCCACAGTCAGCTCTGTACCAGTGGGGTATCATTTGAGGAAAGTACCAATTTAAAAAGCATTTTATTTACTGCAGACGTTTTCAACACTTTTACCCATTGCAATTAGTACTTTGTGGCTGGATATGCAATGAAAGCGTTTGTATTGGTGGTTTGGGCCCCAGCAGTCATAGCACCTTGTGGTGAGTCCCAAAGTATGCAGTATAAAGCGGGGGGGCCCCCCCTGCTGCGATTCATAACTGACCAATTCATAACCTCCCGTTATATTTCGGATGAATATATTTTGGTTTGAATCCGGGGGGGAAGGGCGAGAAAAGAATTAAAGACTTCTCTTGTGTCGCCATGGCCGGCTCATCAGCAGCGGCCAATGAAACTGAAATGCATTCAATACACCGGGGACCAGCTATAAATACCTCTGACGGTTGCAGCCGGAGAAATGGCCGCTCGGGTTCAGCTGTCAGAGCCCGCGCTCTACGCCCCCACCGCCCGCCCCGCCCGCCGTGTCGTTTCCCTATGATGGGGGGGTCTAGTGCCGCCTCCCTCCACGAGCGCCCGATGCCACTGCAGCCTGGTGGCGCTTACAAATAGCTTTGAAACGAATGACAACTTGTAAAGTCAACACGTGCAAGATGGTTTCAAAACATCGAGAGTTTAAACTGCAAAAATATTCAATTGGGAAATTGTGAGATTTCCTCTGGAATGAGCGTAACCACAAACCCTCTTATTCGACTCTTCCCGCTTTGAAATCCGAAAGACTGGTGCTGAGAAAATGTACCGATTTTATAGGGGAGAGAGTCACGGCCGCAGTGATGTCATCTATAGCTGCTGTAAACCGAGACGCGTCGCCGCGCCAGACGCATCGCTCCAGTCCATCTGTCCGAGGTGAGAGCCAGCGGTCCGAGGGGGGCGGGTCACCTGGTCCTCCTCTGGCTCACAGCACCCTGTTTGACACCCCAGGTACCCGGGGGGGGGTTGACACATTCTCCAGCTGCACACTGCAAATGGAAGGCAGACGGGGATTAATGTGGAGAAAGTTTTGGCATGGGAATAGGTTTGTTTCTGTTCGAGAGCGTCGTAGCTTTTACTCGGGGGCGTCTGGGCGTCGAGCACGTGGCTGGTCAGGGCAGCGGAGACGGGTCGAGTTCTACCAAGTCGAAGCATCTCTCAAGGGTGCGTCATCATATTTCAGCTTTTAGAATATCAGAACCAAAATCAAAAGTTTGACTCGCCCGGACATTTACAAAGACGAGGAATTTGTTCTGGTGGGGTTTGGTGCATTTCACCGCACACCATTAGCATAAAAAAAAATGAACAGACTGAAAATATTGAGAATAAAAATAATTTAATAATTTAAAAGACAAGTAAAAAAACTGAAATTAAATACACAAAAAAATGTAATTATCAAATATATACAAATAGCCAAAAAAAAAAAAACAGAAATATTCTGATATTTCAGACATATATATATACAAAATGCAATACTATAAACAGGATAAATTATTTTTATGGGCATAAAGGGCATGTGCTATAACTATCTAATTACAGTATGTACAGTGTGATACCAGTGTTATTACATATATATTATTACCATTGTTATTACATATATATTATTACCATTGTTATTACATATATATTATTACCAGGGTTATTTTGTATATATTATTACCAGTGTTATTTTGTATATATTATTACCAGGGTTATTACGTATATATTATTACCAGTGTTATTACATATATATTATTACCAGTGTTATTTCATATATATTATTACCAGGGTTATTACATATATATTATTATCAGTGTTATTATATAAATATTATTATCAGTGTTATTACATATATATTATTACGTATATATTATTACCAGTGTTATTTCATATATATTATTACCAGTGTTATTACATATATATTATTATCAGTGTTATTACATTTATATTATTATCAGTTTTATTACATATATATAATTATCAGTGTCATTACATATATATTATTACCAGTGTTGTTACATATATATTATTATCAGTGTTATTACATATATATCATTGCACAGGTTGTGTGGATGTGTGTGTGTGTGTGTGTGTGTGTGTGTGTGTGTGTGTGTGTGTGAGAGAAAGTGTGTGAGTGAGTGAAAGGAGGGGGGCCTTATGGCGTGACCAGATTGACATCACTTAATAAAATAGTATATAATTCTACATTTCGTCCTTGTAGCTGGAAGACCAGGTAAGCCAAAACCACTGCTTGAATCCAGGCATGCACCAGAGTTGTAAAGACTCTTTCCTCCTGGAGTCACATTGATGGTAATGCTCTTAAAAGCCCACAGTTGTGAGGGGGGCAGCTGTCAAGTCAGACGGTTGCTCTTGTCCTGCATGTTTCTTCGTGACCCTGATTTCCCAAGTTAGACCTTCCTAATTGCATCACCAGCAGCTTCTGTGTTTGGCGCGCGGGCGTGTGTGGGGTTTTTTTGCGGGGATATATTTTTGTGTCACCTCCATGAATGAAGTGGTTTATAAGAGAGTCATCATACACGTGTACATAAACACATCTCAAAAAGTTCACCCAAGAACCGTACTGTCCTTTGAAACCTTCACGGAGGGTGGGTGAACTCCCTGCGGGTGTATGTTTGTCAAAGTGAATTCCTGCTCGGTACTCATCGCATTTGGTCACTCTTCATACGAACACAAATCAGGTTCTAACTGTCATAGGTTGCGGGTAGATGCAGCTAAGCACAAGAGGAGAAGAAGACAAGATTTGAGCCTTATAGCTTCCCCATGAAAAAAGTTGAGTTTATAGATTGACAGCTCTTAATAAAACCCCTGCAACTGATCCCTGGCATAAATCTGATGGTTTTACGAGCGCCATCACGGGAGCCCTCCTTTCAGTGCGGCTGCTTCGTGACGTGAATCGCAGCGGAGCTGGGGGTCGTCCGTGAGCTCCGTCCCGGAGGGGGGTCGCGGGGAGAGAGCGGCCCCATCTGTCCCCTGGCCGGCGCACCTCTCCTGTTCCCTGGGCGCCATAAATCAGGAATCCCTCCCTCCCGGCCGTGCCAAATGTGGATCCGGGCGGGCGGAACCCGGGTTCCCTGGCCATGCCTCCTCCCATGGACACGGGCCTTACCCGGCAAACCTCGCAGACAGCCTTTCCTTCTGGCATGTTGGCGGCTACGAGCTGACATCAGCAGGCGGGAGCGACGTGTCAGATTTGTTGAAAAGTTAAATTAAGGCTCTGGAATGTGATCAATTGGTTTTGCTGTATCAGAAAGAGTCAAAGGTCAAATAATTGTCATTTCGCCAGCTGGATCAGTGACTGTTGGTGAGGAATGAGGTACCAGGAGTGTGTGTGTGTGTGTGTGTGTGTGTGTGTGTGTGTGTGTGTGTGTGTGTGTGTGTGTGTGTGTGTGTGTGTGTGTGTGTGTGTGTGTGTGTGTGTGTGTGTGTGTGTACACGTACACGTGTGCCAGTTTGTGTGTGCGTGTCCTCCCACTATCATCCCACACTCCAGATGACTCATCAAGGTGCTTCATCATCAGTTATGCGTTACCTTTTCATAACTAACTCATTAAGGTACGCTGGGCCGGAGCCGCTGGTCTGAGTGAGGAGAGTGCCATCACATGGCGGCCTCAGAAAGCACCTCCCAGCCTCCCTGGACCATTTACAACATACAGCCCCACCTAGTGGGTCACACAAGGATCTAGTCCAGGGATTCTCAACCTTCTTCCTATCAAGGACCTTCCCTTTTATAAGCATTAGGCCACGAACACCATTTAAAAAGGTTCTCACGCTGGGAACCCAATCTGAGAAGATTATTACTGTTAAATATGATTTAGTCCAAACTTCCATCAGATCTGTACTCTAGTAAGGGAGATAACAGTGAAACTGTGGTCAAAACAGTAATTATTGCACATTCTCTAATGGTGCTAATGTCTTGTACATTAAATGATGGTGAAGTTTTACTGTTAATCATTTTGGTGGGGGCCCCCTGGAACCTTCAGAAGAAGAATCCTGCTTCAAATCCAAGCGACGTGGGTTCGTAGGTTTAGAAGGAGACCTGCAGCTCCAGCCAAGAACCAGGGTGGTGTCGACTGCATTCCTTTGCGCGGCCTGGTCCGGGATCAGTCTTATCGTTACGACGGCATGTGACATCTGTCAAGGGAAAACTATTTGAACCCCGATTCCATAAAGCGCCGAAACGGTTTTGGAAACGCCTAAAGATGCCTTACGAGACAAGCTTTGTTCCCGATACGCCGAGTTGCCGATAAACCGGTGTGAAAGCCGTGAAGCGCTCTTAACTCTGGATGTCGGCTACGGGTGTATGGATGAATTCTGACTTTGCGCCCATGTTCAGTGTTTTTTTTGAACAGGAAGAGGTGTAAACGCAGCCCGGAGTGGAAGGTGTGTAGCGTAGTGTGAATATGTCAGTGACACCTCGGTGTGTGTGCTTGCTTGAATGGCGCTGCCGGAAAAAAAACAAAAAAACCGAGACGCCGTCACGCTGCAGAAGATTAAACTGCACTATAGTTGATGCAATAATGCAGTGGTTCTCTAACACTGGTCCTTGACCCCAATACCGGCCTGTGGAATATTGGTCCGGGGTGTGGAATCTCCTTTTTAAAGACATTAATTCCATTGTTTAATTTATTCATTTGTTTGTTTGTTTCTTTGTTTCTTTGTTTGTTTGTGTTTATATATTTTTTTTATTGAAATAGCCAGATAGCCAAAATAGATTATAAACGAAAATTTATTTATTTATGAATTACATTCGTTTACAAGTTCAAAGTTAATGTTTAAAGTTGCTGTGGAGAGAGTAAGGCTTCACAGTGCACAGTTTAAAGTGATGGAAGTCTTTAAAATGCAGTTTTTCAGTGCTATTTGTTTCTAAATATTGAAACAGATTGTTAAAAAAATTATGTATCATTTTCTACTATCTTACTGTATATTATATTGGATTTCTAATATTTACCCTATATAGATATATATGCAGGGTTTCATGCTGTTATTTAATTCAGGAATTATTCATTTTCATGAATCCAACATCAGATGATGATGTAAGGACTGATAAAAAGTAATTAATTTCATCAAGTTAATCTATAATTGAAAATAATAATTTGCATATTATAGCAATAAACATGTTATTCACTTTTAAAAGCTGTTTTTTCACAAAAGGGAGTCACAAGCGAGTCCCCTTAAACAAAACAGTTTTGGCAGAATAAATGTGATAATTGCAAACCTGCTCTTACAACAATGAAATATTAAAAGCAGAATGTTTCAGAAATGTTTTAACAAATATGTTTTTGGATATAACTGATTGATACTAACACCATATTTTGGCCAGTTAAGCATGTTATACATACAAATAAAGAAAAAAAGAATGGAATGGAAACATTTGTTTCGATGCCCTATAATGAAGTTAGTGTTCTGACATGCATTTGACAAATTAAAAAATACCAACATTTAATATGCAGCATAAAACAAACCAATACTTTACTAACAAGGAGATTTCAACTCCAACAACATGTAAAACCCTTCAAACTTGACTTGCTTTTCATTGTGTGTGTGTGTGTGTGTGTGTGTGTGTGTGTGGGTGTGTGCGTGTGCGTGTGTGTGTGTGTGTGCGTGCGTGTGCGTGGCGCACAGCAGCTCGCCGAGTCCTCGCAGACATGCAAACCATTTGTGACATTTCATCACTCACGTCGGCTGTGATGGTGAACAGCAGCAGCTCCGTGCCGCTCTGGGCGGAGGGAGGTGGCCGTTGTCTCAGCTAGAGGTCACTCCACCGGGAAGCGTTGTGGAGCTCTCGAGTCAGCGGCACGACGCGGCCGCCGCTCCTCCGGCTCCGCCCTGCTCAGGTCTGTGTGGTTCTCGTAACGTTGGCGGCGTGGCGGGAAACCGGGCTTTTTCGAGGGGCTGAACCTTCCCGCTGTTGTGTGTTTTTTGGGAAGGCGCCGCTGGAAGGAGGGAGTGAGGCACGGCTGACCCCTGAACCCTCTGAGGACGCTGTTCTGTGTTTTTGGGTTGTGATGCTGGTCGTCGTTGGATGTCGTTGGGACGCGACGCTTTCCTCCATTGCCGTGTTGCTTCCTGCCGCAGGTCTGGGGATTGATTGGGCCCATGCGGCGCCATGTTTAGTCTGGGAGCAGCTCCTTGATCTTTAACATGTGGAGTGTGCGTGAACACCGTGGGCCGGGTGTCCTTTAGGAAACCGCTTTGTGTTGAATTTGTTTACGGTCATAACGTCATAATTATTTTAATGCGCTGTCAACCAGAAGGGAAATTGTACTTTAATTGTAATCCTGAGCAAATGATACAGTTCACGTGATAACGTTACTGCATTGATGTGAGAATAAGTTAAAAAGTATTTAAATTGAATTTGTAGGCAAGTTCCTAATTCAAAAAGTTGTTTAAAAAAAAAAAGGTTATTTTATTGCATGAAACACTTAAAGAATTACAATAACACAAATATTCATGACAAAAAATAACAATGGTTAAAATGACAAAGCTGAAATATATTTTTTAAAGACCAACCATCACTTGAGCAGTTATTCAGTCAAATTATGTTTTATGTTTGTAAATGAAATAGAACTCCAATTACATCTAATTGCAGGCCGCTATTTAGTTAATTGAGGGAATAAAGTTGTAATAAAGTCATATATTAATATTAAATTAACATTTTTATTTTTATTTTTCTAATAAAAAAATTATTTAAAGGTAGAAATGAACGCTAGTTAAAAATGGAGCTTTTATAGGACATGGCTTATAAAGTTCATGCCATACTGAGACATATACTAGATGGATAAATATCTAAAAAATATTTAATATGAATGTTTTATTTTTATATATAATTTAAAGTCGACATTTAAACATGAGACTTTAAATTGCATTTCACAACTGTTAAAGCCTCCTCCATGTAGCGGCAGCTATATGTGAATTATCACTGTGCGACTGTACGGCGTTACCGAGCGGGATATAAATCATGGTATGAAGTCATACCTTTACTATTTAAGACAGGCCGAAAACAAACAGGGCTTTTATAGTTTCCCAAAGGCATTTGTCAGGGTGACTCAAGCCGTGCGCCTGAGTTTGTTGAGAGCCCAAATGCAGACAAATGAGCTTTTACAGCCTGGTACCGTGACGGCAGGAGAGAGGAGGGAAAGCCACCATGAAAGCATGCACGCACACTGTGGAGCCATGCCGGCCCTTCATATCCAAGTGCCATAATCGAAATTATTATTGATAAAAGAAAATAATACTGCTTGTGTATATGCACAGTATATGTTTCTGTGTAAACAAATAACTAAGATGAGTACATCATCAGCCTAACAGTTGTGAAAATAAAGTGTTTCACGGCCTTTTTTGTATTTCAGCGGTGAAACTGACCGTATTATATGTATCCGGATCCACATTTAAAAAGCCGTTGAATAGGAATTCAACCTCTTAAACACCGTGAAAATGTTTCGCATAAAATATCAACATGCGTTTGTAAAGAATCTCAAAATATAATTATCACACATCTGAATAATAATAATAATATTAATAATAATAACTTAAATGTGAATAATGCTGTATAACCAAACATACAGCAAACAAATCAACACTAACACAACATTGTGTTTGTACAACTGACTTGTGATCTGACGGAGGATTTAAAATGTCGTGTAACGTTGTGTGATATCCAGTGTACAACACATGCCACGGCAAAACTAACTTACAGACCATATTTGGTTTTATTTTGTTGATTTGGATTTGTTTTTGCCATTTGCTGCCAGTGAGACAAACTGCAGCCAAGGCTGGATCTGCTGTGCTTCAAACAAATAGAAGTAAAAAACGAAGAGCAAGGTGTCTTTGCAGTATCCTTCAGGGGTAACTGCACAGCTCCGTTCTTGAGGGAGGTCATGCATTTGAAATTGGCATTAAATTAAGAAATCCTCTAAATTCTTCTCAATTTACTGTTAGCTGCCATCTGAATTTGTAGGCATATATCAAGATAAATTTAGATCACATAACATTTGAATCCATTATCAATCCCTGTGAGGAAAGTCATGGCAATCAGATATATCATTTCTTATAAAATATATAAATGTATTTTGTATGTTGGAGGTAAAATGTCTGACAAATAACCTTCATTTCAACCTTACAAATTTGATTTAATTTCCAGGCCTTTCTATTTCAAATTCTGTTCACACTCTTATCTCGTGTACTGTGTGTGTGTGTGTGTGTGTGTGTGTGTGTGTGTGTGTGTGTGTGTGTGTGTGTGTGTGTGTGTGTGTGTGTGTGTGTGTGTGTGTGTGTGTGTGTGTGTGTGCGCGCGCGCGCAAATGTCATCATGTTGGAGATGAAATCTGAAAAATGACAACAGACTAGATCTACCTGCTGTAGACCATGTACGGGCTGGTCATGTATGTGTAAGGATTTCTTCATGATTGAGATTGTTGAAAATTTCTGTTTTCCAGGACCCTTGAACTCAAACCATCTGAAAGGAGCCAGAACAGTTTTACTTTGCACCGAGTATTGATTTGTTCAACCATTCGGTGAAGTACGGAACGTGCTCGTGTCACATATCAGATCCACTTCAGATCATTTGTTTTTAAATGCACATTCACAAAGAAAGGAATGCAGAACATTGTTGTTTAAAAATATTTCATCAATTATTATTTTTATCTTCAAACGCGACAAAAAGTTATTTATTTGTGTATAGGGGTGTGGCGGGTGAAACACATTTATAAATTGTCCTGTTTGTAAATCTTTCTAGATCCTCCTGCTGTTTTTTCTAGTGTGAAGACTCCTATTAATTGGCTGATTTTCTTCATTTTTATTGCATATTCAGCGTATAAAGCATTTGAACGTGCCTGTTGGGAACGGGCCGCTTGCCTTCACGGGAAGCCCCGCCCCCCCTGCTGGCTCGCTGTTCATTGAAAGTTTGTCAATATGACACACGTATCGCCTGTCCCAAACGCACCAAATCGGACGCCGCACGCCCTTGCGTCCCCCGCGGCGCGCCCCCGCCAAGTGCGAAGCCGATGGGATGAGCGGTTGTCGAGATAATCGAAGGACGTACAGACGGAGATTCTTTCCTCTATAGTTAGATGTCGATAATACAAATTCAAAGCGTGTTGCTGAATTTGAAATTTTGAAATAATAATTTGTCTGGTTGTCGTTTATTTTTAAATTTTTTATGAAGACGGAGCAACCGGTCAAAGTGGAAACGCAGTCCTTTGTCTTCCTGCTGATGGACTTTCTCCGCCGTCAGCGTCTGGGCTCGCGGGCGTCACACCGTGTTTTCCGCTCACGTACCTGACTTCAGAGCTGCAGAAGTGTGTGTTTGTTAATTTTGTTTGGAAAGGTGGAAGCACCCTTGCTTTAACATGAAATCGACACATTTTGTCAGTGTGAGCAGGAGATAAGTTTGAGGTATGTTTCTCACTACGTCCTGCAAATTTTCATACAAAAGTTAATTGACACAAGATTAAAAAAATCGAAAAAATATGAGCTATCATCGGGAAAACGGTCACAGGTAATGTAAAATATGTGGGCGTCACATTTTTAGCTACAGTAGCTTTAATTTCCTTGCAATTTCTGTGTAACCTTGGACAACTACATATATTCAATATCTGCATCACAAGACTGGTCTAAGGTGTCTAGCACACTTAGCCAGCTGCTAAGAGCCATATTTGTCTATTAAGGGTGCTATGTGTGATGATGGCAGTATTAATAGCCTTGAGTCATTGGCTGGAGAACTGTAAGTTTATCTCTCCATCGCTTCAGTCGGGAATCCAATATGCCCAGTGAGGAAACTGGACTTTCAAGTGTACAAAGTGAGGTTAACGTGATAATCGCGTGTTTAAAGGGGACCTATTTTACTCCTTTTCAACAAGTTGAAATAGGTCTCAGAGGGCCCCGGAACATGAATTTGACTGTTTTCTTTGCTGAAAATACCAGTCAGATTATGCATTCTAGCCATTCTAACATGCCTCGATAACCTGGACTGTTCCTGACGCGCGTGCCGCTTTACGCCACGCCCCATTCCGGAACAGTCGGACGTGACCAAGACAGCGGCTGTAGCGCGCAGACACACCGTGCTGTCTGCGCGCTACAGCCGCCAAGATCTTCTGATCAGAGGATCACAGTGCAACCAGGCCCTTACGAGCTAACTATTAGCAAAAGAAACACACAGCAAAATTATTTCATAAATACCTACATTTGCATACAACTGCAGACAACCCTCGTCTGCAGTTTTGTCACGGACAGTCGGTATTGATTCCTCTTTCTTTTAAAAGATTTGTGCTGGTCCGTGCAGCCAACAACAGAGCGGTTCCCGTGCTCAGCTCTTAACTTCGGGGGGGGGGGGGTCTAATTCTACTCCGGCCCCATGTGACGTAGGAGGGGGTCGAACGCAGAACGGCGTGTTGAATCCCATGTCTTGTGGAACAGGCAGCTCACAACGAACCGGCTGCGTTGTCTTATTTAACCGTCAGTGTGTTAGTGGACTCATCGGAGACCCACATGTATGTGCACGAGCACTGAAAAGGGATTTTTTCATGATAGGTCCCCTTTAAATTGTGGGATGGCACGAGGATCCTGCTGTGTCACACAACTTAAATGAAACCACCACTTTGTTTTACTCTTATTATGCACTGCTAGTTGGGTGTACAAGTGACCAACCTGTATTTTGGAATTTTCTTAGATGCTTGTCTTTTTGCGGGAAATGCATCTTTCTAAATTAGATTTGTATTTTCTCGTTATTATAACATTTTTTCTTACCATAGAAGAATCACATTATGTCGAGGTAATTCTTGTGTATTATACAATTATCTTGGTTTTTTTTTAAAGAGCAAAATGCATTCTGCCCAAATGAGGAAATGTTGTCATATGCAAGCTCTTTCTCTGAAAGTAAAATTAATAACAATATATTTGAGTGGAATCAACACATTTAACTTCTAAATTAAGTCACATCAATATCAAAATTAGCCTCCTAATATTTTTTGCTTGGGTAAAATATTAACTGAACTGATATTGATGAAAATTACAAGAGGGCTTTTTTCATTTGTCAAATAAAACATAAATACAGTATATATTACTGTATATTTACATTATTAACAGTGTTCCACTGGTAGCTTTACTCCTATGTGCTGGTAGTAATGTTGCCTCTATCTGCTTTAACACTTAATGAGTGGCAGGTCATGACCAGAGCCACGTGATTGGACCGCTGGTGACGACCCAAATGCATAATTCAAATATCTTTCATACTTCAATCTCATAATAGAGAGGGGAGAGCGACTTGTCCAAGTGCTTTCACAGCTCGCAGTCCGTATGACAGCACGTGAAGGATGAGCACAAGGTCAGTGCAGTCTGTCGCTTTTACGACAAACAGTAAAACCGGACAGCTCTAGTCGATCGTTTTTTATTAGAAATTTATTTAGCGGTTTTTATTAAAGCAACTTCGGGTTCCACATGGCGACAGCGTACCGCGTTCCAGAACCAGTCGTGGAGCAAAACACTTTTGTAGATTCGAGGATTAGGGAATTGGGTATACCTTTTTTTATTTGCCGTTTTTTTTTAGCTTAGGCATTTCTATTTTGAAATTACAAATAACCTAGGACTTGCAGCACTTTTTTCCTTAATTATACCACATATTAAATGTGGTGTAATTTGTGATATAATACCACATATTAAATGCGGTATAATTTGTGATATAATACCACATATTAAACGCGGTATAATTTGGTGAGTAGTTTGGTAAGAGTTTCGGTAAGTATAATTTATTGCCTCTGGATCCTTTATGCAATTTTAATTACATTCACCTCAAACAAATGATTAGATAAATCATTTTAAAAGACAATGTACGAGCAATGATACGATGAGTCCAAATAACTAGCAGTGACGGTAATACTCCTATTCATTTACCTGTGATCATACACCACTTTGTTAGCAGATGAGGATTTGAAAACAAAAACAATTCATTTGAAACTTTTAAACAATAAATTTGAATTCCTTCATCATCAGCACAAAAATTTAGATAATTGACAATTGACATATTACATTGTCTGCAATATTGATTGTTATATTTTTAGGCCACAGGCCATTATCTCATTTATAAGATCGTATAACAGAGCAGAGCGATACAATGACTTAATGATATGTTCCTGTAAAACCATAACACAACTCAAGAAGCCAGAGGGAACACAGATGTGGAGGTGCTTATCCTCTGCAAAATTCAATTGAATAAATTCATTTTTTACAAAAATGTCCCATGAACTTCACCATGTACTACAACCACTTCGGAAAAGGTGGGTCCACATTTTATGTGCAACCGCGTAATGGTGATTTTCAAATGTTTTTACCAGAAAAACTCATAATCCCTCTATGCGGAAAGCATTCGCTCATGTTTGAAAAACAACATGGCAACATGGTTTGTGTAGGCGGTAACTTTCCCTCGAGATGTCGCCAAGTCAAAACCGATTGGTCTCACCCTTCAGCGGGTTGGGGAGGACCCGTTTGGGTCGGGCAGTGTCAGGTGCTTAACGTGGATGATGTGATTAATGGCGGAGTAGACTAAGTTTAGACTGCATGTGAGAGCATTCATCAGAAATTGAAAGGACAGGCCAGTCAAACAGGGTCACGGCACAGGTGGGGCTCGGGAGATTCGGGTATGTGGCGTCTGAGTTGACCACAACAGCAGATTGTGCTGGAAGCTCGTGCATAGGAATCGAAAAACGACACACGGGAACAAGTCTCAGACAGGCAGAACTTCTGCTCACTTTATATCAACGCACAACAACATGATTTATTACAGTGAAGGTTCTCCGGCGTCGCTAAACCACACTTATTCGTTTGAATGAGAGGGGGCGTATTTACTGTAGTTATGAGACTAGATGTGGAATGCCACTACGATGCCCACAAAACAGCCTGATTTTTTTTAACGTGTCATGGGCATTATCACAGACGTTCATGGGGCATTCACCTCTCCCGTTTATTTCTCTTCTTACGTCTTGGATTGTTTTTCTGTTCGCAGTGCCGGTGCGGCCGACAGTGCCTCTGAGAAGAAGGGAGTCTCCTTGGGCAACCAGCTGCCTGCTGGTGCAGTGCAGGCTGGGCAGCAGCAGAACCAGCAGCTTCTCCTGAGCCCAGCTGGTCTCCAGCTAGCTCAGCTCCAGGCCCAGCTTACCCTCCACCGCCTGAAACTGGCCCACGGTGTCGTGGGGGCAAACGCAGCCACTGCAGCCACGGTCCTCAACCAGGTCCTTTCTAATGTGGCCATGAACCAGCCTCTGTTGAACCAGCTCCGTACGTCAGCCATGGTTGGAAACCCCCACGATGCCTTCCCCTCCGGTGCCCTGTGTTTCCCAGCTCAAAGTTCTGCACTGGGGAGCCTGGTGGGTGGGGGCTTTAGCCAGAATCCTGGGAATGTGAGGCTGAATAATTATGGTGGGGGGTCCGCTGTGGGACTGCAGGGTGGAGAGTATGGCAAAAAAACAGGCACGGCATACCCCTCTGATACTGACCGGCGTCTTCAATATGGAAGCTTCCTCGGGGGTACCTCTTCAGCAACCACTAAAGCTGGGGATGGACAGTACACTTCAATAAACACTCAAGCTAAAAGCGCAAACAATGTCGGCTTTCAAGGAGATTTCTATGGACAAGACATTCAGGGACAGCATGCAGGGTTTGGTATCAGTGAACAGATCATGAACACTTATCCTGCCACTGGCCATAAGGAGCCATGGAAAGGCGCCGCTAACCTGTGTCACACTGGGAAGGTGGATATGCTGTCCAACGCTGCATCAGGGTGGATAGCAGCCGGACAGACGAACCGTGTCAGAGCAGAGCTGTACAACCCAGAGGAGCCCACCGCTGAACCCAAGTTCAATCAGGGCGCCGGGGCCCCTGCCTTTGGTTCGACTGGGGCACAGGGGTTTGCTCCCTACCAGCCCCGGCAGGGGGGCGAGGAGGCCGTTTCTGGAGGCTCCATTAGCCTTCAGCCTCATCAAGTCAGTGACTACCATGCGGTCACGCCCTCCCACCTGCCGCACCAATGTGCCATCTGTGACAAGAAGGTCTACAACCTCAAGGTGGGTACCACCTGCCTTTCAGGGAATTAAGTAAACACAATTTCCACACCGACGGGGAAGACAGGGAAGAAAAAGTGTTACCGTTAAAAAAAAAAAAAAGTTAATACTTAACCAAATTCAGATTTAGCAACATTATACTTTTGCATATAATGTTGCTGTTGGTCAGGTGTTGTGACTTGTTTTGGTGCTCATCATTCACTGTCCATTTTAACCTCTGTTTGAGTTGAGCAGCATTCGCACGGCTGCTCGATGCTTTGTCGAGGCAATAGTAAAGTAAACTGCCTGCGACACGCACTCCAGTCGGAGCCTCTTACAGTTATATTATGTTGAATATCTAGTGTGAGGTTTGAAGATTTCAGAGTCATGTCATCTGTCAGAGAGGACATGCGACAGACACAGGATAGGTGGTAGAAGGGAGGGCTAAATTTGAGTAGACACTTTGGTAGACCCAATGCGCTGATGGATGGACAATTGCACGTGACAGCGTGTTAGTGCTTTTTCACATATCGCCATCATATAAAGAACCAAACTCAGTCGGCGTAAATCGGACCAAAAAGTGGACCGAGAGAATGCCCACAGCCTTGAAAGAGCACTCATATCCCTTTCTGGAATATCTTTGTCTATTTATGTGCTGTTGATAATTGAGCTTTGATATAGTCCTCGTTACATATTTCAAGTTACATTTTCAAGTAACATTTGATATCTTGGTCAATAATTCCACATGAGTTATCTATATTGAATATCAATAAAACCCAAGGTCAACGGGGGCGATCGCAGAATCTCCTCCTCCAGCCTTTAATTGCCTTCTCTTAGTTTGGGTTTAAAGATATATATATATATATATATATATATCTTTTCTGTTTGTCTAAAATCTGGTATTGAAAAAGAAGCCGATTCACCTCCACGTCCAGCGCTGTGCCAGGGCCAGACCTCCCTGTTGTGTCTCTTTAATTTCCAAGCCATGAGCTTATACAAGTGGCATGTACGTGTGATCAGGAGGGCGGGTGCTCGCAATAAGTTCCCAGTTTGACTGTCCGAGTCTATGTTTGGGTGGAGTGCATGTGCATGTGTGTATTTGTTACCTCTGCGGGTGTGTTTTGCCTGTGTTTGACCGTGATGTGTGTTTTCAGGACTGGGACCAGCACGTGAAAGGGAAGCTGCACCTACAGAACTGCTCGCTGTACGTAGCTGATAGGTGAGTTTTGAGGCACCCTGAAATCTGTACGGCGGCATTTCGCAGTGGCCACAAAATGTCTTCCCGCATGTTCTCTTTCTCCTCTCCTGCCGAACGGCAGCTAAAGACGTACTGTACGTGCCGCATGCTTTCGCCTTTATTTTTAGGCAGTTGCGGTCGGGTTTATTACTTTCTCCATCACGATCATCCTTAACCTTGTGTTGACCGTATTCACAGTCTTTTACGGGCAATTTCTAGGCGTGAATTTGACTATAAATCAGCAGCAGATATCCTGTTTGAGTGCTGGACGCGGTGGATATTTCTTTCCCTGCTCCGTATACAGCTGTCCTGAAGTTTCTGTGAATATGAGCTCTGTCACAAGATACTGTATGAGCGTGGAAGGGCAAAAAAAAAAAAAAAAAACGGCCCTCCTGGTTCTCTTGCAGCGCCGGGGTGCTGGCGTCTGGAGCTGCTCACTACGCTGTCAGCGGCTCCTCTGACGGCGGTCTGAGCGGCGCGGCGAATAATTCCATGGTCTACTCTGCCGCAAGTCAAGGTAGGACGAGGCCATCCGTCATTTCCGACGTCCCGCGTTTGCTGACCGCGTTATCGAGTGGTTTTTCGATCGCAGGAATATGTGAAACAGAGTGATAGATGGCGTTCTCGGGGTATATTTAGAGTCGCGGGAGGGGAAAGGATGTGTTCTTCTAACATGACGCAATGACCCTGAGTAAAACTTTATCCTCTCAAATTATAAATTCTTCTGAATACCATAAATGAGAGTCAGCGCTGACATGTCTGATAAGTCACCGCTGACATGCAAAACATATTCTTTGTTTGGGTTATCGAGCTAGTGAAGCACAAATGCCCCAACTGTTTCAGAACTCAACCTTTAAGCATGAACTTTTTCTATGTATAACTTCTTCATCTATTGCACAGGACTTTAGTCTTGAATAAGCCCTTGTCTTGATTCCAATTGTCATAATTGTTAAAATTATTACTATTACGCTCATATTGTCGTATCATCTCTCTGATACAACGATGGACGTGAACTCACCGGAAATCAAGATCGGTAAAAATGAATCTGAAGAATGAATGTGAAAAAAAAAACAAAAAAACAAAATGGGAAGAAAACAGCTCCGTTGGGGCACAGCAAGCTCCCATAGGCTCCAAGTAAAGTGTGCATGTGCCCCCGCAATCACAGAATATAAATTGCCACGTGAAAATTATTAAATGAGGAAAATCAGATCAGCGTATTTGTTATTTCCTCCTAACATATGTGCAGCATGTTCCTCTTAATTAGGAATAAAATAGTTGCTTGAATGTTTAAAACCTCACCTTAAAGACGACGTGGAGACCGTTTTATCCTCTTTCTGCTGCTATACATTGGCTTCCTTCCCTCCCTGCCTCCATAGATGTGTCCTCTGGAGCCAATACGTCATACTTGCCAGCTGCAGCCATGAAGACTTACCCCATCCCAGGCGTTGGATTTACCTTACAACAGCCAGGGTCAAAGGTCAGACAAATGTTTGGCTCCTTGCTGTGCAGGATTACAGTTTTCTCTGTGACTATAAACCACTTTTTATGACACAATATAAAGTCTGATTTTAATATGACAGCTTTCTCTTAGTTGTGGGAGGCCTTTGTACATCAAATCCCATTTGACTCCAATCGCTGACTCCCAAAATCCAGCCATGTGTTCTTTTTGACTTTTGTACGCGCAATGGAAGTTGAGTACAACTGAGAACAACAGTCAGGCAGAATATTATTTTAATTGCAATGGCAGTTCATCACAATATAAATTATACTTATAGCCCTTCCTGTGGTTCAGTGCAGTATCCAGAAAAATGTGGTAATTATTCTAAAGTCAAATGTTTTGCTCCGTCGCATCACTATGTGCACTGGATGGGTTTTTTTTGTGACTTCATAAACGGGATTCTGTTTGTTGACAGCTGCCGGGGCTCAACTCCAAGCATTGTCTGTGCTTGACGACCCTTTGAACCAGAGTAAACTTGGCCATTAAACGCTGGATCTACAACATAACCATATAGACAGGATGCGGTTGATCAATTTAATTGAATAATCAACTGTTCGATGAAAGAGGAAATTAATTAAATTACATTTATGGAATTAAATAATCTGTTGAGTGACCTGTAATGTAGAAACATCAATTTAAAATGTAGTTAAAAATATGACGTTTAAAAAAAAAAACGTAGTTTCAGTTCAAATGAAAAGTTACGGTGATGATGAACTCTAAATCTATATGTATACAATTACTATTATGTATACTTATACTATATTAATCCCTCTGGGAGAGTATTGACCCATCCTAGTATCTGAGGTATCTAGCAGCAGGGAGCTGCCACGTAGCGGGCGGGGTGCAGTTACATTAGGGGCAGAGTGTCTCGCTCAAGGATGCTGGAGCATGGAACCAGGAGGAGCTGGGGACTGAACCCATAATCTCCCCATTACTAGATGCCACCTGAGCCACTGCCCCCCATTTCTCCATATCTGTTATTTACCCCCACCATTCCATAGCGAATGTTTAATACATTCAGTATAACTTTACTTTGGAAAGGAAACACTGAGAGCGGTCTTATGTTTTAAGGTTTTTCACTGTCCTTACTGTAAAAAGGCACACAAGCGCATCTTGATAAAAAAATATGTATCAATATGGATAGATGCTCAATCAGTTAGTAATTAATGATTTATTAACCTTTTTCTATATATGCAACGAGTGGTTTCACTCAATGAGTTTCCTCTGTTATGTTGCAAGGGGTGGCTAATGTGTTTTTAAACCTTTCCATCGCCATGAGCTGATGGAAAATGTGCTTCTGAACCATTAGTTATGATGGGATTTTAATGCCTGCCAATATTTATTGTGTGGCCTGTTTAGGTTGTTGACACGACCAACGAAACGAGTAAAGAAACCTAAACCAGCGGAATACGGAAAGTAGACGTAAACATTGACCGTGTTGCTTTGTTTCTGCTCCAATTAATTTTGAGTATTCCCAAGGGCACATCGGTCAGTCTTCGCTCGCTGCTCGCCCCTTCGCTCGGCTGCCCAAAATTGTTTTCTCGCCTGTGCTCTTAGCCCTTGACTTGGTCTGAAAAACAGCAGCTGTCGACAGGCCTCTCCAGCGCACGCTGGCGATCCGAAAAGAAAAGCCTGGTTGACGAGCGCGTCGAGCACAACCGCAAACCCCCCCCAAATGTCGACCCATGCGGGGAAAAAAGGGCACACACACACACACACACACACACACACACACACACACGCAAAAACCACACAAAAACGTAAAAAAACTACAGGAGCGGCAGAACCAGAATCCACAACTTTGCCTTCACATCAGTCGGCGTGCACAAACGCACACATTCCTAATCGCCGCTGATACCGTTATGCGTTCACCCTCGGTCAGACATGTAACCTACCCACGTCCATAAAAACATACAAATCCTCCCACACACACACTCACACACCCACGTCAACACTGCGTTAGAATAAACTGGTTGACATTAGCTAACTGGAATTTGTCTGGTCCGGTTTCCCTTGTCAAGAGGGTGATAAGATGGGACTTAGAGCAGCCTGTGTGTGTGTGTGTGTGTGTGTGTGTGTGTGTGTGTGTGTGTGTGTGGTCCAATTGTGCCGTCTTGTTCTGCTGTACTGGACCAGGTATGGAGTACGTTCTCCATAACGGTCTGTTATCTCTGGCCCCTTCCTCCAGTGCATGTGTGCTTGTGCCGTTTCAATTTTTTTCCCATTCAATTAAAATACAATTTGGTTGATTTATTATTTATTTACAAATTAATCATTTTCTATTGTATGTGGGAATCAATGTGCAGGTTATACATAGATGTGAAGCGTTGTTTATTACTGATATAATGTTAAAAGTATTTTGTGGCCTAATGCATCTCTTCACACTCAATGGGCTTCACAAGCTCTCATTTCACAAGACGTCAAGTTCAGACAGATTTCATCCATATTATTGTTATTATTGAGCAACTAGAGTAACTGCATATCTTTAAAAATACTGTAATCCACCCTTTACTGTGTCTCCTTTTTATTTGTTCCACGGGTTGAGTCTCCTTGCCGGTGGCCATTTTTTCCACATGGTTACTTCATTCCAGCAGTGGGAGAAAAACGTTATAAGCTACATGACTTGGACTAATGTAAGCTGCTATAAACAGACACCTGTCCAAACAGAACAGGTGGGGCATTTACTGTTTATGGGGCAAAATGTCGACCCATGCGGGGGAAAAAAGGGCACACACGCACACACGCACACACACACACACACACACACACACACACACACATACGCACGCACACACACACATTTGTGTGCACACTGTAGTTCGTTCCCAGGAACGGGGCGCGACGTGGTGTGCGGTAGCGCCTCAAACTAAAGTAATACGGTAGCACGGCGCAGTAACAAAGCACAACAGAAATAAACGCTGGATTACGGCTCACTACTGATAGGAGCAGAGGCTCACAGCCCGTAAAGGCTCTGCAGCGTTTTTACACCAAAATTAGCATGTATACGCAGGTTTTTAAAATGCGGGTAAAACCACTAATAATAGCCAATTAGGCCGTTCCCATTGCCAGCAGATGAGAATACCCTCATAAAAAAGAAAAAACTGTTTAAACACCATGGAGTATCCATGCCCACACGGCAGCGCCCAGTGTGGGGTGCGTGGAAGGGCCGCGGTGCGTGGGCCCAGTCCTTTGGCGGCGGGGAGCAGAGTGCGGAGACGGGCGCTGGAGCGGCTCGCAGTCCAACGATAAAAAAAATCAATAACTTCTTATTTTTATTTTGGATTCTAATTGGGATATGGAATGATACAGGGATATTCCGGTCTATTTACGCCCCAACATCCGGAAACGGGGAGAGAATTTGTGTGTCTACCCCGGTGTCATGTTTCCATCACTGCCGATTGGATCTGCAGCCGATGAAAACCTGTGACTGTGCGAGAGTCATTTGTCCCGGGACTGAATGCCGCGTGTAGCCTTTCCCACTAAAGAGAAAAGCCAGATGTGAGCAGGTGTTACCGGGTTTTTGGTGCACTGGAAACGGCAGCTCATGGCGCGTGCACTACCTATATATAGTTATACTAGTTACACTATACTGTATATAGTTGCATGTTGCTGTGTAGATGCCGTGACGATATCCTCCTGAAAGACAGGGGGCGCTGTGCACAACTGCTGTAACTGCTGTAAATATTACAAACAAGTCCTGAGGGAAGGATCTGAATATCTAGAAAAGAGTAGTAGTGAAATGAAAATAGAAAGTTTTAAATGTGTGTATATTTATTGTAGTCTGTGCAGGGTTCTTTTATATATAGTCATGAGTTTGTGCAAATTGTCGGTATAAACATTACGAAGTCCCAAGGTGTTAAAATAGCCCGGATCTTTGGACAGAGGCGCTTTCTCCCTCCATGAATACCAGAATTCCACGTCCGCGCCTGTGGACCTCTCCGCGCGACCTTCCTTCGGAACGAGTCCATCTTGAACTACTTGAAGCGCATGGATCGGAGTTCCAAAGATTGGGAGGCGTGCGCCCTCGCACAAAATCGCGGCGCGCACTAAACGACACTACGGCTGTGGCGACTATAAAGCAGGCTTAAGGAGATGCCGGGCCCCCCGCCGTCTCCCGTGTAGAGTTTCAGCGGGGTAAGGGATTGGGAAGGTAACGCGAGGAAGCGGCCGCTCCGTGCGCGGGGGAGAAGCTGTGAACCAACGCCACCATCTGCCCCAATCCACCGACATGGATCCCACTTTGTACAAACAAACAGGGGTCTTCTGGGAGATTCCTGCGGTTGTCAGTCTGAAAATAAAGGAAACAGGAATTTATACAGAGGGGGAGGGGAGGGGTAATTTGTTCTCAGATACCCCAAGTTCTCACATCAGGGCTGGGCAATAACGGTTGCCCAGTTGCCCTGGACAACGCGCCCCAGATTTGTCAACCCTCTTGTGCCGTCCACCGTCTTCCTGGCACAAGTCACATTGTTTGCGCGTGGATCTTAAAACCATTCCAACGATACCTCACCGACACCACAGAATAAGAAAGAAGAAAAGAAGAAACTATGGGGATGGTAGCTCAGGCGGTAGAGCTGGTGGTCTAGTGATCTAAAGGTTTCTGGTTCGATCCCAGGCTCCTCCTGCTAGCATGCTGTAGTGTCCTTGAGCAAGACACTTAACCCCTAATTGCTCCTGATGGCTGCGTCCGTCGGTGTTTGAACAATTGTAAGTCGCTTTGGATAAAAGCGTCTGCTAAATGACTAAATGTAATGTAAATGTAAAAAGAAACAGTCTTTAATCATCTTTAATCATCACACGACACTCCACAACACATGCTTGCACACACACACACGATGGTGGCCGGTGAAATGGCTCCTCTGCTTTTGACCCATCCTGGCTTGTCCTTCCTCTGGGGGCACAGCCAGGAGCAGTGGGCAGCGTACGTGGACACGCCCGGGGACCAGGTGATAAGTGTCCATCGCTGGTCAGACGATGATGGGTGCATGTTTTTGGTGGGGGTCCTTACTGACGTGAGGTGGAGGAAACCCCATGTGAACACGGGGAGAACATGCAAACTCCACACAGAAAGGCTCCTGATTTTTGGAAGATAACCCGCCGGAGCACGGTGCCAACAGCGCCCCAGGCGGGAATCGAACCCAGGACCTTCTTGCTGTGAGGCAGCAGTGCAATGCACTGCGCCACCGTGCCACTAAGATATAATATAAGAATAACCCAGACGCAACCAGACCCCGCCGCGAGTCTCTCCGATCCGAAATCGATCTATTGATCAATCTGTCCCTCGATCTCGCTCGATTATAAAGCTCTGCAGGCGTTTCGTGGGCCTGCGTTGCTTGTTTGCCAGCCTGGACCCGTGAAAGTCGGTGCCAGGCCCTGCGCACGCCCCGGTCTTGGTCCACGTTTTCACAAAGCATCCCTGAAATTATTTCTAGCCGTCCTGCCAAACTGATACACGGGCAAAGTAGTTACCGTGTCTCTTTGCATTGGGGCGTGGGTTGAGCGTCACAAAACTCTGAGGAAGTGTATCCCCGAGTTGGATCAGTCAACACCCTAGGGAGTCACCCACGGGTTCCTTCACACCCCAGTTTGCGTCGACTGCTGTTGCAGATCTGGTTGTTTTCCAAGTCCATTTTACGGTCGGACTCCCTTGCAGGAGCGGCGCCGTGTTCCGGCCGTGCGTGGAGATGAAGCTCCTGGCATCGGGCTTCCGCGTGCGTTCGCACATCTTCCGCACACATGATGCAGAGGTATTATGGTATGCCGACTCGGGTCGAGCCTCATAAACAGTGATGTTCTGTGTAACGACCGCTCATACCAGAGCTTCTTTCCTGCTTAGCAGACCTTCCTTCCCACTGGACCAACCGTCCTTCGCACCAAAGTGGGATCTCTTTATTTAGCACCTTATGTGGCCGAACTTGTGCCTTCTGATCACACAGACTTTCTAAACAAAGAAAATCCTAAAAAGTATTTTGCATTTTAGCACCAAAAATAGGGTTGAAAACAGGGTCGATTTTGTTACTTATTTTGTTGACGGTGATTAAAAACGTCGCATTATTGAAGTGGAAATCCATAAGATTGACTGTGATGGGTGGATTCCGCTGTACCAGTCCCACAATTCAATTTAAAACAAACTAACATGTATTTTTTGTTACTTTGTTCTACTGGTAAATTTCTACTCTCTGAATTTTGCCTTCTACTGATCGATTGATTTGTTCCGTTTTTCTTGGTCACCTGAGGGTCTGGGGATATTTCTTCACGCTAGCGTGAACGTGAATGTTCATCCATAACGACAGTTCACTGACGGCAACTGGCTACACTGCTTCATGAAATTCACCGTGGCGTCACTTCTTGCGCGCGCCCAGTCTTTGCGTTTGCGTCGGAAAGGTGGACCCCGCCACCAACATGAGAAACAGCAGATACCGTGGAGCGGATGCGTAATGCAAATACATTTAAAGGCCTTTTCTTATAAAGTCCAAATATTGGATTTTTTTTTTTTTTTTTACCAAAAAATGCATCACCACTTGAAATTGCTGAATTCTGACGATTAAAGGTAGATTCCAGTGAAATTCCAAATTACCGTGAGGTCGGTGGCCAACTACACGGTGAGTCCTAGCAAGGTCTTCGCACCCCCGTCCCCCGCGCCGAGGCTCCTTGGGCCAACCTCAACCACGGGTTTTCAGTCAACTGTGACAGCTACTGTTTTAACGCTAGAGCCAACCCCGACAGCGATACCGACACTGCGGTCAAGCCGAGAGGCCTTGAACAATCCCGGCGTTTGGTCGTAGCCGACATTTTACAAGCGAAACGCCAAGGGCTGCGGCGACCAATGAGCGATACTCCTGTTCCCCATAATATTCGGAGGGCATAAACAGCAGCCTATTCCTAGATCTGTTTATTGAGCTCAACCCACGATGACCTTTCTTGGTTCTTGTAGGAAGGAGCTGTTACAGTAATAGAATTATCACTCTGAATCGCCGCTGCATCTAAAGCTGTTAATGTCAGTTAGGCGAGCCAGAAACTATTAGGGTCGGAGCCTAACAATCTGGCAGACTCAGGAGGCTACGGGAGATCGGACTACGGGAGATTAGCTTTTGGTTGGGGTCAAATGAATGATAACGCCACGGCATGTCCTTCTCACCACCCGGGCATGGGCGCCATATGCAGAATTCGGCTTTATTCAAAATGTGTGCATGTGGAGATAAAAGAATCATCATTCGTGAACCGGTGTGTATACATTTCTATGTAAAAGTAATCGCCCTGAGAAGTCATTTAATATCGTCATTCAATATCAGAAAGAATCGGAAAACCCAAACTAAAACAGCGTCACCATTTTATTTTATCCGTCCTCATCAGCCTTTTCCCCCCGTTATTTCTACAAGGCGTCATGTCTATTTCAAATGCCAATACACTTATCCCCGGCTTATGTTTCGTTAGGAATCGGCAGCCATGTGTATGTCAACATGCTCGCTAAACCCACCCGCAGACCCCCGCGGTCTCAGATTCCTCACTTCTCCTTGGCTTGGTGGCCACTGGACCTGCTGTCAAGTGTCTGTTAGTGTTGGACTTTTCTCTGAACAAATTCCCTATAAAAACAGTGACCCTGGCTGCTGCTCCGGGGAGGAATTAGGGCCCCTGCCTGTCTTCACACATGGAGCTGTCTGTCACCGTGTTAGGCAGGACGGGGCAGGAGGAGGTCGGGGCGGGGAACAACTAGGACTTTCACCATCATGACATTATCTAAATGAAGAATGGCGATCATTTTTGTTGTGTTTGACTTTATGCCGCTATCATACGATGACAGATGTTTTGAGCCTTCGGGCCACGACCACACGTGGCGTCACTCGATTTGCACACAGGGTCGCAGGGCATTTCCAAGACCGATATTAATATTTTATTGACATATTTTTTAAGAACAAGGTTTGGAATGTAAAACCGTTTCTGTGATGATAATACATTTGGAGCTCCCTCCATGCTCTGTGATACAATGAAAGTAGCCGACATGATACTCCAGATCCCCCGAAACAGTTAAACAGCTTGATATTCAGTGTGGAATATTCACACTTTGACCAGGAAGGCAGTGTCAGTTTGATTTTTTTGTTTGGCACAAAAACATTGTGGATCACCGCACCATCCATTTTTAGGAAAAATTAGAATGGTTCAAATCTTCAATCGTGTTTGGGTCGTGACTTAATGGAGGAGGACAGAACTGGATCCTGGGGCTGCACCAATTGAACGGCTCCACCTCAGACTGATGCGGTTGACGCCAAAGGGCCTCGTTGCGGCTCAGGAGTGTGTTTCTGCCGCTTTCCAAAAATGCATCTGCTGGGTTGATAGAGGAGTGGAGATGCATACCTCCGCTCGCTCGCCCTCTGAGTTATTTATCAAGGTTGGCCTCGTGGTTTAACTTCATACAGTGTCAGACTCCTCCAAAGCTGAAATTTAAGGTTTTACTGGCAGATCTGTTGGAGCTTTTAGGCTGGGATGGAAAACGTTACGCATGCATTATTTAATGTCTAACTGTAGTTTACCTTCTGACATCGGGGAGATGCAGTGAAAGACAGAGATGGACACATATTAGCATGAATTGTCTTTGCGGTGAGTTGTTGAGCAGCGGGGCTTAGCATTACTTGGCTTTCCAGGGGGATTAGTGACAACGGTCTGGGGATGTCTGGGGACGGTCGCCTGACACATCCACCAAAATCCAAACAGGGGAACTCTGATTATCACCCTGACACCCTCAGCACGGCCCTATTCATAGTGGACGCTGCGTGGAGGACAAATAACATGGAACACATGATACGGTTCCAGTATTCTAAATGTTACACAGGCGGGGGGGGTCAGCCGCACATCTGTCACTTTCAACCGCCTGGAAAGTGCCGGTGCCGTTTGGAAATTGCTGAGTTTTCATTGTCACTGGGATGTTCGCTGACGCATTTATTCACCTGGACGAGAAGTGACAGCATGTCTGCCACGTTGTTACGTGAGAGCTGCATGTTGCGTGATATCCCCCCAGAGCTGTTTACGGTTTTATTCAGCTGTGTCTCCACCGGCACGATGTCCGACGGGTCGGGATCAGTGCCACTCTTACTTCGATGGCTCTTGATATTTGGCTGCTACAAAAGGCAAGGAAGGAGGACTATCGCGTTTGGCAATGTTGATGCAGGTTCTATGGCTTCTTTTGGCAGTCGCCATTTGTTGCTGTTTGTCTAGTGTTACTTGCCCCTTTAAGATGAAGTTATGGGAGTTTGGTCTTTGTCTCTCAAACTCTACCGCAGGGCCACTGGCCAGGTTGTCTGGGGTAAAACAAAATGTCCCAAAATGTCCCATTTGTTTTACCCCGAACATCAGTGAATTGACTATTAATACGCAGTGGCAGCTGGTGGTGATATTGGAGGGGAGGGTGCACACACATGCACACGCGTGCACACTGACAGCTGTTCGTCATGAATTATGTGACAGTGCTAACGTTTTGAATTGCGTTACATGCAATAAATCACTCATCAATAAATAATTGATTTATTATTATTATTTATTTATTATTGATTCAAGAGTCAGTGAACAGTGACAAAATTATTATATATATTATAACATAATTATTATATATATTGCATATAATGCGTTCCGATTATGTTTGTGTCAATAGTCATAGTTTTCTATCTACCAATGCTTTTTCTTGCTTTTGTAGCCATTTCCACCCAGGAAATCTGTCCCGGGACGGGTCGTCCACATCTGCAACCTCCCAGAAGGCAGCTGCACCGAGAACGATGTCATCAACCTGGGGCTGCCTTTCGGCAAAGTCACCAATTACATACTTATGCGTTCTACACACCAGGTACAAAAACAAACTCAACATGTATCAAATAAAAAATTGAAAGTAGCCTTGTTCCAAATACCATGAAGGTCCTGAAAAGGGAGCCTGCGATGGTTTGCAAGTTTAAGATTAGAACAAAAGTCTTGCAGTCCAGTGCCGATGCTTTAACGATGACGACATTATGTACCATGTCAAAACTAACCAATTTTTATGACAGTACATAATGTCTCAGTCTCTGGTTCCATCCTTCAGGAGTGTCATTGACGTGCATTTCACCCCTATCACATTCAAGATGTTGATACTAAAATCACAGTATTGGTTACAGGGATTAACTTTACCAGAGGAACTGTAACTGCTGAATTACTACGGCAGTGAAATGCGATATGATGCGGTGGTGACCGTCGGGTCTGACACGGGTTACGCAGAAGTTTATTTTTTTCGGCTGGTTCGGCATGAAGACCATGGAACTGTCGGGGGGGGGAGCTGCATAAACTGTCTGTTCTCTCATCAGGCCTTTCTGGAGATGGCCTACGTGGAGGTGGCTCAGGCCATGGTTCAATACTATCAGCTGACCCCAGCCATGATCAACGATCAGAAACTCCTCATCCGGATGTCCAAGAGATATAAGGAACTCCAACTCAAGGTGAAATGGTTTTTGCATGAAGCAGCCAAGCCAAACAACAAACAAACAAACAAACAAAAAGAATACACTGTGCTCAGTAACTTCATTTTTTTTTCTTATGTTTCGACTGGATCGATGTTCCTGATGCTTTTTACTACGTTCCAGAAACCAGGGAAAGATGTTGAATCCATCATCCAAGACATCAACTGCCAGAGAGAGCGGGACGAGCTGCAAGAGCACGACAAGTAAGGAAAGGTTTCACTCCTTTGTTTCGCTGCCGCACTGCCAATGTGTTCTGTTTGTGACGCGAGAGGAAAGGGAAGGACAAAGGGGGCAAAGAGGAGGAAACATCTTGCCATTAGTCTGTTCGTCTATGAAGATTAATCCATTAGTCTGTTAGTCTGTATAGCTTTTCAATACTCATCCTTAGATGGGCTTTTCTAAATATGAACATACCATAAAATATGAAGAAAGGGGAGAAAAAATAACCAAATGTAATATAACATGAATAAAATAAAATCTATTTTCGTACAATTGATCTTAGACCTAACATTTCTGATTCAGTATTTGATCAGGAAACTATTCCTGACCCCCCTGCGATCTCGCGACCCCCCAGGTTGGGAATCTCTGTTCTGCCCGGTGCCACTTGTTGCCGCTCGGGTGTCGCCCTCTGATTGTAACTCTGTCTCTTTCCAGCTACATGCCGGAGCGAGCACGCTCCCGCAGCCCCATCAGTCGCTCCCTGAGCCCCCGCTCCCACAGCCCCAGCTTTACCTCCTGCAGCTCAGCTCACAGCCCCCAGGGGGCGCCCTGCCGGGGCCCCGAGAGAGGCAACAATGGCCTGGGCCCGCGCCGAGGCTCCTGGGACTGGTCGTCTCACCTGCGAAGGGGTGAGGAGGGAAGGGAGCGGGAGCGAGAGGAGATGCTGTGGAGGAACGGCGGGGGCGTCGACGAGGAGCGGCCCAACGGGAGGTTAGCGGACCGCCGGAAGCCCTACCCAAAACCTGCGGACCGCATCAGTCCCAGAAACGCAGACGAACGAGGAGGCGGAGGAGGAGGAGGGGATGGGATGAGGGGCAGCAGAGACTGGTACCCACGGGGGAGTCCCCAGGGTCTGTCCTTCAACTCCTACAGGAACTCAGAGGAAGACTTTTACATGAAGGAGCCCATGTACAAGTCCGAGAAGCCTCCCAGAGCACCCTACCAGAGGCACGAGGCCAAGCCCAAGAGGAGGGACGGAGGAGGGGACTACCACGGCAGGTCCAGGCACCCGGAGTCAGACGCGACGGAGGAGGTTTTACCCAGAACCCCAGAGGACCGGAGGGTGAATTCGCCATCCAGGGGGCGGAGCAGGAAGACCAGCAGGAGACACGGAGCCAAAGAAAAGCCAGAGGGCGAAAATGCCACGGGACAGAATGTAAGCCTGTTTTAACAGAGCCTCTCCGTGGTTCTTGACCTAAGGATTAGGATTCGTGATGTGAGCGATAGGTTTGGTCATTTTATCTTGTTTTGTCTCGGTAGGAGTCAATGGAAAAATCTGCTTCCCCTCAGCGAAGCAGCAAGAATACAGAGACGGTGACTGTTGGTGAGAAGGAAAAAAAAATTGTGAGTCAACCTTTTGATTTTCTCGTGACGTAACTTACCAAAGGTATACAACATATTAGCAGAATGATCAAATTATCAAAACGATGCACATACTTCAGTTGAGTCATAACATCCATCACATGCTTTCAAACTGTTCCAAATGGCGGACCCCGCCATCAATGATGGAAACAGATTGAATGGCTGACACAGGAACGATATAAAAGCGGACCGCTTTGCCGCCTTCTAATGGATCCGTTTTAACGTCTTTCCCCAGGTGATGGAGTCAGAGAGCGCCGACGACAGCGAGGGCGAGTGCTGGTACCCTGGGAACATGGAGGAGCTGGTCACCGTCGATGAGGTCGGCGAGGACGACTCCATCATCGAGCCGGACCTTCCTGGGTTGGTGGAGGACGGTTCCTGCCCCGTCGAGTCAAGAGCGGAGGAGCCGGCGGAGGTCCCAAAACCTCCGCCCGCCGTCTGTCCCGAGACGCGAGAGGAGGCGAAGGCGGAGAACGACGAATGTGCGGCGGAAGAGTCCGCGATGGAGAAAGCGGAGGACGTTCCTGTGGAAACGTGTCCCGGGGGCCCGCTGTCGGACCCGGTGGCTCCAGCGCTGCCAAACACTGACCTCAACGACTTCCCCAGTCAGGAATTCAAGGCTGCCCTGGAGGAGACGTGCGCAGAAGACAAGGTGTCAAATAGCGGGCTGTCAGAAGAGCCACCGGAGAATCCTGACGGTGTATGCGAGGGCGGTAAGAGCCCGGAGGCAGGGCCGGCCGCCGAGACCGACGGCAAGGAGGTGCCATGCAAGGACCAAGCTCCTCAAAGAGGTGACTTTGGTAAGGAAAACCATAACGTTCAACTTCAAAGGTCAAACGGTATCACACCCTCTATTATACATGACTAATGTGTTCCGTAGTTGTGACATAAACATTCTTTTGAATTTTCTGCCTTTTTGTTACTTGCTCGACAGGTGTCCAAAACTCCATAAACAGTCTGTATCCCCCTCAAAAAGAGATTGAAGCGCACTCGCCGTCCAGAGAAGTACAGCGGGTCGTGAGTGAGCACAGCATCCCTCTGGGTGAGCACCTCTCTGCATAACCACTTTCACTAAATAACACTATGTGAAATAATCGTTGTTCATTTGATTCCAATGTATTAAAATGCATTGCTTTGCACTTGATTGGACTATTTTAAGAACGCTAAGCAAATATACAACTAAATAACTTTTTTGAGGATTGTCAGGACGCGGGTTTAAAAACGGCAATTAAAAGGAGTGTGCAATCTTCAAAATATAAATTAACCCCCATGGTGTGGAAAAATAAATACCAAATAACCTTCCTGTTCCTCGGACCTTTATAAAAGTCTCAGGTGCTGGGGCGTGTGGCTATTGCCTTGGGCGTTATGATGAAATATTACAGAACATAACTCATAAGTGCACCGACAACCTGTTGCATTAACACTCTAATTGACTGGAATGGAAAGGAGCGACTCCTTGTATCAGTTTCTTGGCCACTTGCTGTCCTATTTCGGTGAGCAGGTCATGAAATGCATCCCGGAGAGCTGAGTATTTATATTCCCCTTACGGCTGACGCGGCCAAGCGCAGGCCTGTGTCGGGGCGGCTGCATGTGGCCGCGTGGCCTTGCAGTGGTGACGTTGCAACAATGGACTGTTGCACCGACGCAATAGCTGAGTGTGCGTGTGTGTGTGTGTGTGTGCGTGTGCGTGTGTGTGTGTTTGTGTGTCATGAGCTGCTATTTCTGCTTCATGATAAGCACAGCCCTGTGTCTGTTCGGTGTGCATGCTGTATTAATGAGGCAGAGCTACGCCCGCCCCGAATGGCTCATTAAGATGAAGTGATGGAGTACTCCCACCTGGTGGCAGGTGGTGCGTCGTCAGTGCAGGCAGCTCTCCACCGTGTCCTGTGCTCCAAGGACTTTCCCATGGAGGCCATGTCTTCTTGATTATATTCCTTGGAGACATTTTGTAGAGACAGAAACTTCTGTTCATTGACGGTACTGGATCAGGGTTTTTTCCAACTTTTTTGGCCAGGCCCCCTTTGGGATCTAAAGACATGTACGCCCCCCTTCCTCGCCACGGCAACCAGTTTTCTTTGAAATCCTCGCCATTAATAAGCAAAGCACATGTCAAAGCAAGTCGTAGTGAACTTCACTTAAAGAACAATGATATTTTAAAGAACGTGTGTTGATATTTCCATTCAGCCTCATGTTAAACTGCCATTTAAACTTTTTATGAAGAAATCAATTAATTCCATTGCTGTTTTGACTTCATATTGCCCCTTCAGTTCCAGTTCTATAAAGATATACTGAAAAACAATTGTCTCGTATATAATTAATATTATTGTATGTATTTTATAGGACTTATTCAGTCATCGACTTTAGTTCTGCTGTACATAATTGAGCCTCAGTCGATCTCCTGGATCTTATGATACTGATCTTTAATCCATCCGACAGGGGTGGAGTTCATCGTGCCGAGGACGGGCTACTTCTGCAAACTGTGTGGACTGTTCTACACCAGCGAGGAGACAGCCAAGAGCTCGCACTGCCGCAGCACCGTGCACTACAGGAACCTGCAGGTACACACACACACACACACACACACACACACAGACACACACACACACACACAGACCCACACGCACACATGTGCACGTGCACACTCGTAAATCTGCTGCATGAGATTCTGGGAGGAACAACTCCAAAAAATAAAATGTCTGTGGATTTGCAAGTGTCAATATTTCTAGTATCTAATACATGGCTTTTAATGAATATGTTACTTTAACTTAGGATGCAAAGTTAAATTTTCTACTCCAAACGATGTGACAGCACCCATTAATGTTTGCACTTTCACTACGTTTCCAAGATAAATAAAGGTTTGCGGTATTTATTGTCATAAGCAAAACAAAGCTGCAGGGAAGCAGATTTCGCTGGCTATGGAATTCTTAAACATACAGCTGTACATACACAGTTGATGAACAAAAACAAAATAGTTATAAAAAATGCATAAGTAATGAAATAAAAACTCGCTAAAGACTGGAAGTATGCAAACAATATATGCACGTAAGTACAGCTGAAGAAATCATAACAAGAGTGCAGGATTTTTGCAACATGAGGCACCAACCTCACCGTACCAAAGGAAAAAAAACATTAAAGGCATTAAATGCATTAAAAGCATTAAAAACATAAAAGCATTAAATGCATTAAATGCATTAAACGCATTAAAGCATGAAGTACAGATGCAAGCCTCACCTTTAGGCTTCAAAGTTTAGTTTTCACCAGTTTGGTTGTATCTTATGTTGATGGCTGGGACGGTGCTTCATTTGCATACCTTATTGTTTTCAATTCTTTAAAGCTATTAATTTTAGTAGTAGATTTTTTCTGTTTGTTTTGCTTCGTGTGTTGAGTCCTCTGTGTAGGAAATGATACGTTCTTATTTTCAATTAGTCTGTTAATGACTCCACCCCTTTCATTCGAATGCAATAATCACTCAATTTGGAAAAAATCGATTTAGACTGTTGGTAATTGTCAGGACCTTATCGATGTCCTTTACAATCAAAATCACACAGGTTTGCAGTCGACCGTCATATGGAAACATAAACAAATATACTTACAAACGCACGCACGCACGCACACACACACACACACACACACACACACACACACACACACACACACACACACACACACACACACACACACAACCGCGCTTCAACATGCAAATTTAAACTGGATGAAGTTTCTCATTAAAATCGTTCAGAAGTGATTCCCTTACATCATGTGCTATATTCAAAAAACAAAAACCTGAAGCAGTTGAACAGTTGCGTTGTCTGTCAAACATCTCTTTGCGCTCTTCGGGGCATGGGTATGAACACATTGTGCTTTTGTGAATGTTGTCGTGATTTTATTATTATATAACACTTTTATGTGAATTTATTAGCATTTAATAGTTTAATTTTAATCTTGTTATGGTTATTTTCCATCTGTCCCTGTGTTTCTTTCTAGAGATATTTGTATTGGTTTTTTGGCATAATATTATTCATCATTCAATTCACATTTCATTACATACATTTATTTTATTAAAATTAATAATAAATGACTAAATTAATTTATATTACAAAAAATAGTCCAGTATGTTGATAACAATCCTATCTTAACTTTAGTTTCCCAGCATGGCATCATTACTTTTTTTAGAAAACAGTAGAAAAGTCATTATAATTATTATGCATTATATGTTATTATAATGTATCATACTATTGTACTATGTATCATTATGTTTTATATAATCATTATATAATAATTAGAGAATGTTTTGTTCATTAACACTATTATTACTATTATTATTATTATTATTATTATTATATTGTTATTATTATTATTATTATTAATAATAATAATTTATTTATTTATTTTTATTTGTTATTTTTATTTTGTGGTTGTTTTTGTAGCAGGTATGAAGTGATGAAGGTCTAAGACACAAAGCTTCTCCATTAAACAGTGATTTCTCCTGATTTGTTCTCAGAAGTACCTGTCTGAGCTGGCGGAGAAGAGCCTGCTGGGTGCGCTCACCGAACCCGCATCTGCAGAATCAGCTCAGCACGGCCTCTGACCCCTGACCTCCTGACCCTCTGGGTGTGTAGAGCACCCAAACCCTCAGTGCATGTGTTGTCAGGCCTCAGGAGACTGGAAGTCAGCTGCTGCGACAGAGGGAAGTCACTGGATTCGAAAGTTGCACTGGTATAGATTTTGGGGGAGAAAGGACTTCTGGGCAGAAATCTGATTTGTCGCAGATTATCCCGGCATTAGTCTCCCCGATCAATATTGTACATAATAAAAGTATAATTTATTGTAAGGATTCAGTGCACAAAAGCGGCGTCTATTATTTAAGTAATTAACTCCAACCCAAATATAAGCTGAACCCTGGAGATTATTTTAATCTGGAATGTCTAATGTAATGTCACAGGAATTAACTCAATTCCTGACAAATCACGCGACACAGCGGGCGTTCTAAATCCGCCAGACTGCTCAATTTCTTTAGCAGATAATAATAATTTCCTTGTGAGAATTACATTGTGAATTCTTCAGATAATATATTGTCCGAGCAGTTTGATTAAAAACCTTTTTCGGGTGCAAAGATGACTTGAAATTGAATTTGTGCAAAGGGTTTTTACTCAGTTGAAAAGAAACTGAGACCAATTCTCAGGTTTGTTGCATTTGTTCAATATGTTTTCGCCGTCACTATAAAATGTGTGTATTACAGGGGCGTGGGGGGGGGGGGGGGCCTTCACTTCTTTTTAGTTTTTCTTTGTCGCCTGTCGGTTTACGGAAATAACTGTCATCAACCATCCCACATGTTTGCCTTCATCTGAAACGCCTTAACCGTTGAGGACCTTGAACTGGACCCCGCCGTCCTCCGTTTTCTACACTGTGAATAAATGCACTGTGTTGTGTCTCTGTTGGATAACTTTCGTATGATCTTTTTTTCTGACGCAAAAAAAAGAAAAACAAACAAACAAAAAAAAAAAAACTTTTAATAAACATTTCAAAGCGGTGGTAGTTGTGTTTTTTGAGGTTTTTTTGGGGGGGGGATTTGTGACGTCCGAAATGCGACCCGAGGTGATGTTTGAAAAGTGCGCCCCCAAGTGGTGAGGCTTTGTCACATACACGCAGACGCACGGAATGTATTTTTTTTGGTTTTGTTTTTTTAAGTCACTAAAGGGTTTGTTTTTTTGGGCAGAACGTAGCGCATCAAAGTGCACCGGGAGGTAATGTTATCCGTGGGAGGATCAACTTTACAGGGCTATTATTGAACGGGCCGTTACGTAAAGCGCCCGCTGCGGTGGCGCCGCTCGGCCGACAGGGGGCGGCGCCGCGTCCAAACGGAGCAAAGCGGATGGAAAATGCGAGAAGAAATACCCCCCCCCCCCCCCCCCCGTTCTGCGTTCCGATTGGCCCGTGGCTTTTAAACCCCCCGCGGCCGTCCAGCCAACCAGAGGACAGAAACGCGGAGGTACGCGCCGGAGTTGCTGGGTAGATCACGCAAACGCAACAGCGGAGCCCGGTGTCGGAGTTTGGAGCTTGGACGTCACGCACGGTCAGTCATTTGAACTAAAGACCGAACAAATCGGATAAATATATATATATATATATATATATATATATATATATATATATAAACGTGTTTAATTTGGCAGAACGGTGGTACTGCACGTCCGTGAGTCGTAGACGTATTTTAAGGTGAATTTGCCCTCACAAGTTTGTTTGTTTTTTTTCTGTCGTGCTTGGTAACGTGCGACGGTAAAAGGGAATCAACTACGGGAAATGTGGAATAAATCGCATTTAATTTGATTTGACGGCGATTTGATTTGTCGCTGCACAGACGCGGTGTCGGGAACAGTGTCTGTGTTGTTTAAGTTGTTTTATTTTGGGTTGTTTTGTCCGACTTACTTCGCGTTGACAGCGTCCGACGCAAAGTGAGCGGCAGCTATTGTTTATCAACAGAGTATGAATGGGGGGGGGGGTGGCCGCTGCAGTGCCTGTCCCAAAGTCCTGCGAGCCGAGCCAACCGGGACGGGAATCGCCGGACGATCTGGGTTCCGCTTCTTATTTCTAATTTATTGTTTCAGGTTTCCCTCGGAGATTTATTTTTTATTTTTTGATTCGCACGCAGTTCCCCTGCCAAACGCATTTCCTCTCATTTTTCAACATGGCAACTGACTGCGAGGCCTGGCTGAACGCGAACCCCGTCGGTGAGTGTTTACTGCCGCTTCCAAATCACGGTCTCTGCTGCTCGGGGAGCGACCCCCACGCGATGGAATGAAAGCATTCAAAGCGGAATGGTCCAAGGGCTGTGCGAAGCGAAGGAGTAATAAAAAGATAGTGATAGGAACTAGATCATACAAATAAAACCAGATAAACAACAAGTGCTGCTGTTATCAACAAACAAAATACAAGAATTAAAGAAAAACATCAGTTTGATGGCAGAGCGTTGGCATGGTTACAGTACAAATTATATTTGGTAGGTGCAGGGGAAGGGGAGTATGGGAATATGGGGAGGGTCATTGTTGGTGAGGATTATGAGCTGGGGACAGAAGCTTTGCAGGGGGGTGGATAGTCCTGGTTTTTGGGGCCCTCTCTGTCTAGACGCTGGAGCGTGGGCTGGGTGAGTGGTCAGCCTTGATTTGAAATGCCTCATCGGTTCTGATCTGGGGCTGAGACTTTATGCTGCGGAAGTTGTTGATTTCTCACTTCATGCATTGGGCTGCAGGCTCTGCAGCATGACTCTACCGCCATTACAAATAAGCTGCTGGCATTAGGAAAAAAAAAAAAATAATAAGATATATACCCTCCGGTGATTGATGGCGAAATAAGCATGCACATTTTAATAGTCTCATCATGTGCCTCTGTTGTGAAACACACTGATGATAATTTGAGTACTTGGCTTCAAGGCTATTGCTCAATGATTCTTGATTTGTCACGTGCAGTTAGTCGAGTACAGTGTAGTGAAATGATTAAAGGGTAAACTCCAAAGGCTGTGCAAAGAATTGTAGGATGAAGACAAATGAAATCAGAAAAATGTATGTATAAGAATGCAAAAATGTATATAAGCAAAAAAATATATGTAATGCCGTCGGACGTCGATACCAAATATTCTATCTTCTTTGGAAATCCCACAGAGGCTGGAAACCTGAGCGACTCCTTCTTATCCGGAGAAGATGAGAACGGAGGAGCACTGACCTCCACCAGGAACATCAACAATGAGATCAACGGCAACTGGTTGACCTCCTCCAGTAACAGCATCCACGAAGCGCGTCTGAAGGCCAAGGCCAAGCGGAGGCTGAGGAAGAACTCCTCCAGGGACTCCGGAAGAGGAGACTCTCTCAGTGATAACGGAGACCTGAACCGGGGAATATCCGTGGCCCCGACCAGCCCCAAAAGCAAGCTCTTAGACAGGAAGTCCCGTCTAGGCAAGGGAAGAGGCCTGCCAAAGAAAGGTATCAAAACAAGTCATTATCTTCCTGAATTAATCAATTTTTTTGTAAGCATTGGTGAAAATTAGGGATACAGGGACACTTTTATATATTTTTTTTAAGTAGGCACAGAGGCACTTGCTGATACTGAGTACTAATACAAGTGTTTTCAGTCATAATAATAGTGAGATCACTGGGTTTGAAAACGTTTTTATTTTCATGAATTCACTGCTTTTCGGATACATCATGAAACCGCCACTTAGTTCCTAAAATGAAACATAAAATGGTAAAAAAATATATCAGTATTTGTACAACTCTACCAATTTAAGTATTGCATATGCATTCTTGGGTCCAACCAATCAATATATAGCAGACCCATGTCATAGAGGACAAACTGTTTCAACACATGCTGTGTAAATAATGTTTGTCAATGCATAGTCATTCATTCATATTCAATATCATTAAGGGGACATGCAATAACCAAATCAAATGTTAAAACACTGCTCTAGGCTGAGAAGGAGGAGCAAATGGCAACTGGTTTGGTGTGTGTCCTTTTATCTCCTGCTGCTGAACCACCTTGCTGTTGTGTTTCTGTGCTGCCGAGCAGTAAACTAATTGGCATGTAAACAAATGGCAGGGGGATCACACCTCTTTTCCGCTCTTAGCCTCTGACTGGATGTACTTTGTGGAATTTTTTCACTCTTGGCAATAGAACCCTCTTGGCCAAGGAGTTCCATACAAGACTGTGTCAGTTTGTGTGTACCTGCGATCTGGTGTAAATACCCCTCCCTTGAATTAGAGATCTGCCAAGAAGAAAGTTAAGTCATATGGCTTTTTAGGCCACATGTCTTTGCCTTTTCACTTGGAAGTTTTCTTGTAATCTGTTACCCTTACCTTGCTGAGGTGAGACATTGATTGTTATCACTGGGATTTTTTCTATTTTTTTTAATCTCTTGGTTTTTAGGGATACAAGTATCTGGAACACGACAATTGTAATACACACAGAAATGGTTGACGTCTTGTTAGAACCGGGACCTTTCAGAGGTCCAGTCGTTCGAGTTCAATCGATATTGATGCACATTCGGAGGAGAAATTTGCGATAATTTTGATAATTTTACCGAAAGTAGACGAACGTTGAGGCGATTTCATTAGCGTATAGTAGAGCGTATAGTGGTTGCTCCATGAGATGAGCAACGAGGAGACTATAGACCGGGGGAGCCGATGCAGCGATGTAATGTAAACTTGGAAAATCGTGCTGAGTTTCAGAGAACCCGGAAAACGAATACGTACCTAACACACTAAACTGGACCCTGTGTTTGCTGCCTGCAGCTATATTTATGATTATTTTTGTTTGCGTCTTGTGATAACAGCTTGAACCAGCTGATGTGGGCACCTAGTTGTTTCCCAGTTTTCTCTTTAACCTCTTATCCAATTTGCATATCAAATTAAGATAGGACCATGGACTTGTGCTCTGACCCGCCCCTTCCTCTTTGTGTGTTGTTGAAATGTCAACATAGTTTTGAGGGCTATCTGGTGAGCCATGCCCACACCCACCTGTGCGATACGGCAGAATTAGACCACTTCTCTCCACACAGGAGTTGTGGAACTGGAACTAGCGCTGTTTCTGTTGGCCCACTCTCTGCCCATTTCGCCGATTATGCAACAGAACCGCCTCACAGAAGACCCTGCAGTTTTCGCCTCCCACACCCTCATTAAAAGTGTACGGTTTGCACATTTTGGCACCGCATGGGGCGAGGGCAGTGGATGTGTGGAATCTCCCAGCGAGACCGTGCCAGAGTACACAGTGTTTCATGCTCGGACGGGATGGGTTTGCATGGCCGATGTGGGCCGGGCTAAAGATAGCCGGACATAATGTCACAGACAAGGTGGGACTTGAGTTATACTGCTTTGGTATTGTGCTTCTTAAGTGCTCTGTTATCTGGCCAGGCTGACCTAAAAAACAAACAGATGTGTGTTTCTATGACACTTATGAACTTATAACCCCTTCTCCAAATCTACGGCTTAGCATGGTCTTAAGTTGTTCAACAGCATGGCATGGGAAGTCATGCAGCCTGTATTGAGTTGTTTAAGGTGTGAACACGGTTTTACAAGAGTTCACACTAAACATGTTATCCCGGCCAATTACAGCAAATGTAGGCCCGGAATTCTGGCGACACCAATGTCGTTAACACAGTAAAATCATAGAACAAAGTTCAGCCCCGAAAAAATTAACCGTGACCGTGGATCCACCTGGGGCGAGCATGATACGAGGGCTCACCTAGAAATAGGGGCTGAAGACATGAACAGCTAGAGAAAACACAGAAAAATGTAGACACATTTGAGCTGTGTTAGGGGGGGTAAATAATAAACTGACAACAATACATTTCAGACCAATTGACAAACAACCAGTGTACATGGAAAGTACCGGTGATGGTGTGCAGTGAGGTTCGGTGGTCAACAGAGCGTAAACAGAGTGAGATATCAGGTTTGATCTCCACCACCCGACCTACTGTGCACACTTCACGCTTGTAAACATCTGAACTGCCCCTGTAGCTCTGATATTGGGAGACTTTAAATCAGTGTCTCTGCCCCTTCCTCTGCGTGGTCCAAAGGCCACGGGAGCGGTTATTTATGAGTCATTCATAATGTCGCTCAAGAGGCCGACCGCTTCATCATTGCCTTTTGTGCTCCGTTGACTTTAGTTTTGTCTTTTCTATTCCAAAACAATAGAGAAACTCTGATTTTGTGTCCGTTTAGCTTTCTGACTTTTGATCCATTACTTTAACACAAGAGACCGTGGTGTCGTCACGTGTATCTGCTTTGCTCTCACGTTGTTGTCGTCGCCGTCGTCGTCGTTTGCCCTCAGGTGGAGCGGGAGGCAAAGGTGTGTGGGGTCGGTCTGGTGAAGTGTACGAGCCGGAGCGGCCGGACGTGAACGATCCCAACTACGATGAAGCCCAGGTGCGCCCAACATAATGATTCATGATTTACACGTATGAGGTCCTAATTTCAACATGAACATTTTGTCATATCTATCCGTACTAGTGCAGTGATCGTTTGAAACGGGTCTGTTGGTGAAAGTTGCTGCGACCCCCCGCGGTGAAAAAACACCGGGGAAATCCACTCTTTCTCACGGGGGGAAAAAAACACATCCACGTCGCTCTTTTAAATGAAGTCGCTTGTTTATTAAAGTTTATTAGTATTACGCATGTCTGCACCAAACGTGCCTGTTCGGAACGGGCCGATTGCTTTCCTTCCTGCTGGCTCGCTGTTCGCTGTTTATTGATATTACACGTGTTGTGTGTCCGAGCTGCACCAAAACGACGCCGCACGTCCCTGGGTCCCCAGCGACACACCCGCCAAGTGTGAAGTCAATCGCCTGAACGGTTGTCGAGATAATCGAAGAACATACAAACAGAGAATCCTTCCTCTAAAGTTAGATCTGTTTTGTTTTATTTGTTGTTGTTTTTTTTTTTTTTTTTATTAAAATGGGTCAAGTTGTTCTGCACCAGAGTCAGCATTTCTACTGTTATGAAACCCTCAGCCCACTGCTGCACCTGACTGCAGTTATGTGGAAAAATAAAAAGTACCATTTAGATTTGTTCCAGTTCCAAATTACTTATCTTTCTATCTGACCTACAGCACACTGTTCATAGAGGCATCTGGTTCATAACTGACCCTGATTCTACCAAATACTTACTTCTGCCCTGTACCAAATATATAGTTCTTAACCACAATAATTTATTGAATAATCATCAAAATGTGTCTATATATAAAATTAAACTCTTTTGATAACTGCACGAAGCCCTGGTACATAAAGGTTGTATTATAATAAATATATTGAAGGTTAAACAGTGATCCGTGAGATATGTTGGTGCTGCTCTCAGGAGAACTGTGTGTATGAGACGGTGGTTCCTCCGCTGGATGAGAGGGACTTTGAGAAGACCGTCACCCCCATCATGCAGGAGTACTTTGAGCATGGTGACACCAACGAAGTAGCGGTGAGTTTGGGAAAACCTGCGCCATTGAACAGAATGTCTGTGGAGAATGCAATGATGACATTGAAGGATAGGGTGACTGTTTAACAACCCGGCTCTCATTAGAATACTGGTTCTCGTAATTTATTAACTGTTTATAGCACAAAAGGTACGGGCTGACGCCCGTTGATCCCAACGACCGTGAGACACCACTCCGTGTGTTCTCTGTCTCCAGGAGCTGCTTGGGGCGCTCAACCTGGGGCCCATGCGGAGCGGGGTCCCCACGCTGGCCGTGTCCCTGGCCCTGGAGGCCAAGGCCAGCCACCGCGAGCTGACCTCCAGGCTGCTGGCCGACCTGTGCGGGCCCGTCCTGACCCGCGGCGACGTGGAGAGCTCCTTTGACAAACTGCTGCGGGAGCTGCCGGACCTGGTGCTGGACACACCCGGAGCCCCGCAGGTGAGACGTGTGCGTGTGCGTGCGTGTTTCCATTTACATTTTTAAGTTACGTAGTTAAAGGAAACCCCCTATATTATTTTATCTAAAACCTTATTTTTTTGATCATTGGGAGTCCATTTGGTTGTAGATGCTGGGATGCTGTGTCTGTGTCTGTGTCTGTGTGTGTGTGTGTGTGTGTGTGTGTGTGTGTGTGTGTGTGTGTGTGTGTGTGTGTGTGTGTGTGTGTGTGTGTGTGTGTGTGTGTGTGTGTGTGTGTGTGTGTGTGTGTGTGTGTGTGTAAGCTCTCGTGTGTTTGTATTTCAGCTCTTTCCTTTCAGTCTGCACAGACATGAGATCTCTTGCCTTTGTCTCTTTGCGCCAGTAAAAATGCTAGCTCAGCGCAGGAGGTTAAAAGGGTTATTCATCTCCGCTCCCCTCCTCTCACGTTCTCTCACCCTTTCATTTCTGTGTCGCTCGCCCGCTTTACACACACTGCGGCGCACTCGTTCTCCTTCTGTGCTGCGGCTGCCGGTCAGATGAGATGAAGCTGCTGTTTGTCTGTGCACCAACAATGCCCGGCGCCCGCGAGGCGAGGCCAGCACTTTTACTGTAAACAAACACGCTGGTGTGAGCGCCGGGTTAAAGAAACACCAGATTCTACCATACCGTTCTGTTTCAGGATGGTAATATCAATACTTGCCTTGGAAGTTATGTACCATTAACAACTACCAACTACATTTTTAACATAAATATAACATTTAAGTTAAACTCAACCACAGGCACAAATGCATTGAAGTATTTAAATTGTGTATTCTGGATTCTTTTTGTAACGCATGTCAGGTACTGAGGAGTTTGCAGCCATTCTCATTATTGATAAAATGTCGATATATCAGTGTAGAATGGGATCAGGACCCTTTGCATTGAAACTGAATGGTGTTGTGAGGTCCTGCCCACTACCCGGCCCTGCCCTCGCACCGTGCGGTCCTTCAAAGTAATAAAGCACAGCCGGAGGAACGTCGGAACGTCGTAGTCATCCGTGGATTTGACGATGTCGAATTTAAAAAGGGGCTGCAGTTGTATTTTGTGTGACTCGGTTGTCTGCTTAATTCCTTGAAAAGCAAATGGCTTCCCGCTCTGTGATTCCATGTATTTTTCACCGTTTTTTGGTGAAGGCGCCGCACCGGGCCCACTGCGTGGGTCCAGGGCCCGGCGAAGCGATTGCCAAGTTGGCAACGGTGCATCGGCTGTGGGAGGCCAAGGCGGACAGATTGGAGGCTCCGTTCTTATCGCTTCATAGTGGGGCGATAATGATCCTATATGATTGAAAATGAGAAGGGGTTGGCACAAAACGGGGTCGCCCGGGGCAACTGTCGCCGCCGGGCGCTGGGGCCGTTTCCTCGCTCCGAGGCTACCGTGGCAGATGGTGTCCCAAGTTCTCGGTTTTGAACCGTTCCTTTCGTCTATTTTTTTCCGTCCTCCAGCTCGTCGGCCAGTTCATCGCCCGGGCCGTCAAAGACCAGATCCTGTCCAGGAGCTACATCGAGGGCTACAAAGGCAGAGTGGACTGTGAACACGCACGGTGCGCAGATGGATGTCTGGTTGAATGATGTTGTTGCTGTTGTTGTGTGGGTGGGGTGACGCGACGGTTGAAGGTGGAGCACTGTTGTTGGCAGAGATATGTTTCTTCCAATGGCAGAAAGACGTAATCAGGCCTCGACACGGTGAGATGTGGAAGAATCTGTTCATCTGTTATCACGCTGATCCGAGGGAATGTTCTGCCCTTTCAGTACCGATCAGAGTATCAGAATCCACCTGATTTTGAAGGACCGTGCTGCTGTCAAACTGAGTTCTAGGTTTACTAGTAATGTAATGTACTGATTATATTGCATTATTTTAATTTATAAATTAAAAAAAAAAAGTTATTTTCTCAGAACTCAAAGCAAATCAAGTAAAAACAGATCATGGAAACAACTCCAGTCGTGTCAACAACAAAATCTTTAAAGTGGACCCGTTATGCTCCTTTATACACAAGTTCATATAGATCTCTGAGGTCCCCAAAACATGTTTTAAAATTTTTTTTTTTTTTTTTGCTGAAAATATATACTTACTTCTTACTTTACAGCCATTCTAACATGTCTCTAAATCCATTGTGCTCTTGATGCTCCATAAATAAATACATTGACAATTTAAAAAAAAAAAAAAACCCACAATTTTTATATTTGGTTTGCTTAATAGTTTTGTTTGGAGAAATGCACAGTAGATCGGATGGAGCAGATGACCATATAAAGAAATCCTACTCTCTTACGTGAGCTGAGGTCAGCTCAGAGTAGGAAAAGAAACGTTGGAAACGGTGCATTCAGAGCGGTCGGAAACCCGAGCGTTTTATTCACAGACGTTATGTTGTCATTAGTTTACCTCATTATTTGACACTTTGGCCTCGTCTGATATGAACATCCCACATTGTGACATTATGTGTACAGTATATGACAGAAAATAAGGAAAAGAATCATAGGTCCCCTAGTATAGTTATACAAGCACAGAAGCAGATGAGGTAGATATCGAATAATATATAAAATAAACCATTAAAAAGGGAGAAGTTAAATGACGTGCAGCATTTTCCTTGTGAGAGCTCACATTTTTTGATTTTTAGTAAAAACTTTTACTGGGTTTTAGAACGACTGATACGGTGACAAATCAACCTAAGGAATAAGAAATACTACAGACTGAATTAATTTAAAACATGAAAACATGTGTTACTGTCACTGAGCTCAGGAGATCATTTGAAGGGAGGTTTTTTTTTGTTTTTTTTCCACCGTATTGTTTTTTGATTTTCCCAAACTTCTAAAGATGGAGACCGTCTTTGAAAATGTCAAAATGTGAGCTATTATCATTATTTGGACCAACACGTGACCCCAGGTTACTTCTAAACCTCTTAACATTTCAATGAAACGAGTGAGAATATCTCTGTAAATCTTTCATTTCCGTAGCGCTTTTTCAAGCCGTAACAAAGTTCTTTACAAACAGACGGGTAGCGTAAAGGAAACCCAAACGAAGGAAATGAAAGAGAAATGAGTGAGCAGTTCAGTAAATGTTTATCAAGTAAAAAATATAATGAATGTTTTGCTGTAAAAGAGACAAAGTCAAAGTTGTTGCTAATATTATAATAATAGTAGTAGTAGTAGTAGTAGTGTAATAAAAGTAGTAGTAGAATAATGGTAGTAATAGTAATTTACAATTATAAGAATAATATTATAATAACAACAACAACAACGACAACGCCTCCCTGTTGCTGCTCCTGCAGGGAGGCCCTGGACCGGGCGGCCGTGCTGCTGAAGATCAGTTTGGGGGGACGCCGCATGGACACCCTGTGGGGGACGGGCGGGGGACAGCGGTCTGTCACGCAGCTCGTCAAAGAGGTGAGGTCAAAGGTCAAACCGAAGATCAGATCCACGGGACTCCTGCACGAGCACTTCAAAGCCTGTTAGACACGTTCGGTCCTGACACTGAATCCAACAATTTAACCGTAAACTATTTGTTTGTATTTAAAAAAAAAATAAAACATCTGCGCACACGCTGTGGCCCGCGGCCCCCTGGTTGTCCATGGAGGAAGTGCAGGGGGTCCTGAGCAACATTCTTTGTTTATTTTTAGATATTGTTTGTTATACTTTTTTTTTTTCCACTCTCACTCTTGAAGTGTGAGATGTGTTGTGTTTTCTGATACCTTTTAATATACAGAGATGCAAACAACTGGCTTTTGGGCGTGAATTGTCCAGATCTGAAGAGGTTTTTTTTGGGGGGGGGGGGGGGGTCAGTGTTTCCCACACATAGACTAGCATTTTATTTATTTTATCTGTCCGGGAGAACGACGCCATCCGCGATCGATTAACTAGTGGACTCGTACTCTGGTTGCGGTGGATTAGAAAGCGCTCCATAGCGGGGAGGGATGCTGCATTCAGGGAAACTCGGGGGGGGGGGGGGGGGGGGACCTGTTAGTTGTGCCAGAAGTGACGCTGCGTTCACAGGAACTGGGGAAACAAGTTTGTGTCGGAAGTGATCGTTGTTATTGGTCCTGCTTCATCAGATGAACCTCCTGCTGAAGGAGTACCTCCTGTCCGGAGACGACAAGGAGGCCGAGCGGTGCCTCAAGGAGCTGGAGGTTCCACACTTCCACCATGAGTTTGTTTATGAGGTAACTACTCAACCTGCTAAGCTACAATGCGTAAGAGATAATCACTACACCTTTGTAACCTCCGTCTATAAAGAAATATAGGATTGTCATTTTTGAAGTGTAGAGTGTGACGTCCTGTCTAACGTCCGTCAGGCGATCGTCATGGTCCTGGAATCCAAGGGAGAGAGAACCTTCAAAATGGTCTTGCGGCTGCTGAAATGCCTTTGGGTGTCCTCCGTCATCACAGTGGACCAGATGAGAAGGGTGAGGCGCCCCCCGGTGCTCGCGTCGTGCACTGCAGCTCAGGACATTGATCCTTTTTACTGTGAAGTTTTGTGAGGCGGCGTGTTACAAAGGATGCTGCCCTCATCTCCGCAGGGCTACGAGAGAGTTTACATGGACATCGCCGAAATCAACATCGATGTTCCCCGGGCGTATTTCATCTTGGAGCAATTTGTCGACAAGAGTTTCAGCGATGGAGTCATTGGCGAAAAACTAAGGGACCTGTGTCCGTGTCGGTAAGTGCACAGGGGCGCACGTCCGCATATATAATCATATTCAAAGATATATTTCTAATGTGTGTGTTTAAAGCAAATGAGGATTGACTGTTTTTATTTATTTTTTCCTCCTCAGAGGCCGAAAGAGATTTGTAAGCGAGGGCGACGGCGGACGCGTGAAACCCGACAGCTACTGAAGACCTTGTTTCTCTTTGTTGCCGATTTTCCCAAAAAGAGAGGCTTAAAACAAAGGAGGAAAAAAAAAAAAAAAAAAGCTAGATTTTCTCCCAACATATTTTCTCGTAATGGTTGGGAGACAAAACCTTTTACTCCTAACTGTTCAAGAATGTACATTTCATTTAAAAAGAGAAAAACAAAAAAAAAAGGCACTTTCTATTGAAACCGGCGACGTTTAGAGAACCTTTTTCCTAAGATGTTTTCCATACAACTATATTCATACATAAGCTAACCCATTAAGTGCCACGTCTCAGTGTCGGTGTCATTCCTATAATGTACAGTATTTTGGTTTCACTGCCAGTCCTGTTGTTTTCTAGAAAGCAGTGTTTGTACAGAAACGACCGGTCTGTGTAACCAGCTTTATAACGGGTGAGGATTGGGAGGAAGGGGGGGAGGCACGCTCCTTGGAAGCATGACCCGCCCTCCCCGGCCGCTGTTTCTACGCTATGCTTGACCATAACACTTTCTTTTTACCCTTCGAGTCATACAAAGATGTCATTACAATGGCAACGAGAGGAAAGTACAATGCAGAAAATACCGTTTTGGGAAAGCGTCTTCCCCCCGAAACCGGTGTCCATAGTGTCTATTTTTATATTTGGTGTGTGTGCGAGAGAGAAAGAGAGAGGAATGTACCAAGTTTGGCTTCGTGTCTGTTCATTAAATTGTTAGAACAAAACAGTCTTTTGGGCTTTTTGTTTTCTTTTGTGTCACAGCACCTGAACAGCAACAGATGTGGAGACAAAAGGTTTTTGACAAAACCGTGTTCATAACAACTTGGTAAGAAAGGGAAAGCTAGACAGAAATTAGACCACATGTTTTGTGCCACAGTGGAGTAGATTATAACATTAGCCATTGAAGTATGACGTAATCTTGTCAAGTTACAAAGCCACTAAAAAGTAAGCACTTGGACTTTGTGTTTATTTAGTTCATCCATCCTAACCATGTAAGTAACTTTAACTGCAGTCTGGCTTCACTACCCTCGAAATATTGGACATATTTTACACTCAGCTTTGGGCAAATCACCGAATGAATGCGCGATCCATTGGTCCAGACTTACAAAGTCCATCACCATCCTAGATTCCACCCCCTTGTTGGACGGAGTTGTCAGTGTCGACGGATTTAACACCCCCCACCGAGGGCTGGACTAACTGCCATGAAATCAATAAGTAGCGGGGGGAAAAAAGATGCATTTATCTTAGCTTGTAATCCACTTTTTTCATGAATCATTTGATTCGTCTAGCGCGGCTGCTCCTTGGACGCCAGCTCCTGCTGCTTGACGGCCTCTTGAGCCTCCAGCTGCATCTTCTCCAGCTTCTCCAAGGTGACCGACTTGAGCGGCAGCAGCTTGGGCTTACACAGAACCAGCGTGGGGACGTCCTCCACGGAGAGCTGCCCTGTGGGAGCATGGGCAAGCATTTACCGACAATCAAATCTAAACTCCCACTTAAATGGTGATTTTCTGTTGTGCGGCTGGCCGGTGTGTTCCTCCTTCAGCGTTGCGAGGGGAGAGCTGTTCAGAACCCAGGTCGGCTGAATATTTTTTACTACGTCTGGGAACATCTGGAGCTCAGGGCTTCAACTGAGTTATTTTAAGGGAAATTTATTTCCCTCTGGGGATGAATATAGTCTTATCTTATCTCATTGTCCCAGCAGCAGTTTTGGGGAGCTTACAAAGAGAAACTGTGAAGTATTCCCTGTTTTGAGAAGGTAGGGCGTTCACATCTTGCGATTACAGTACAGTTATCTTAGGTTTTAGGTTTTTTTTTTTTCCCCCCATGACCATTGTCAAAATGCTATTTGCTTCTCACCTTGTTTTGGTAAAACTTCTCTGAATATGGACTTGACTTCTGGCATTGTGTCTTCCAGGTGGGCCTATGTGGCGTCTGAAAGGTAGTGACACAGATTATGATCACATGAATACATTCATACCTCCACCACCTACAGGTACCGCAAGGCCTAAGTGATGTTATTTGATGGACTCCATACTCACGTTTAAAGTGGAATTTTCCTTCTACTTTCAATGACTCTAATTGTTCTACATGGCAAAGCGCTGACATTTCCATTAGATATGCATGTGTCCACGGTTAATGTAGTTGCTTTTTGCCAGTAACGAAGAGGAGATGCAATAAAACGCTTTAATAAACCACAAGCACATTTTGCTCACATCAGATGGAAAGACTGTTTAAAGAGGTGTTTAAATGGGATGTTAGTAGAGATTTAAAGCAAAGGCAGAACGGGAAATCTACATTAAACGATTCTTATACTTACCAATATTATTATTATTATTACTCAGAGGCAGCATCACTGTTATGAGCTGCATCTGCGTCTGGCTTTAATAACAATAAAGGATCTTATTCCCTGCTTATTTACAATTCACCCTCCATTGTCTCGGACGAGGGGGTTTATCTGGAAGCTATGCTAACTATCCTGCTAACGTCCGAGCTGACTGAGGCGGCTTAGCAGTACGAGGTAGATTCTCTGTCAGTGTAGTACAGTGGAATTAGAATTATTATTAGTATTATCATTCGTATAATGTTCCGTTTAGGTACACGTTGTGCACGTCATGTTGCGTGGGATCCAGATATTCGTTCCGCTTTACCTTGCGTGGACCGCTTCCCTCGGATTAAAACGCCGTTGTCAAGACAACACTTCCGTACACGTCATCTCCGCTTCCCCTGTGCGTTGAGCTGCCGGGACGCTGCTCTAGCGCCCCCTGGAGGCCGGTGTGGGGAACATCACTTCACCAGCACATGGGTTGTCTGCCGTTTGTGTCTTTATGTTGTTAAATATTTAAAGCAACAATAATAATATATATGGATGTAAATAAATATATAAACAAAAGATATTTATGAAAAATATATATTCACTTGAGTACAAGGAAAAGCAGTTCTACAAATAATACCTTGAATAAGAGTAAGGAAGTGATAGAAAACACAATCTAACCACAGTATGACAGCGTTAATTGTTAGAACAGAGCTCATACAACGGGTTTTAAACTTTTTAGTCTTTTTGCAGTGCTATTTGGACGGTGATTTATTATTATTTTGTGAGTATTATTATTTTCATTATTATTATTCTTGCTACTGTTATTATTATTATTATTATTATTATTATTATTATGACCTTAATTAACCCTATTATTATTGTTCAGATTTATATTATTATTATTATTATTCTCCTCGACACTTTTCGGGGTTAAAAGTGTCTGTAACAGGACAACCACTGGCCCTACAGACACGGTTGACATCTCATTAGAACCGGGAAGTCGCAGACATCTCTTGGTTCAAGTGTCATCCATATCTATCCACGTACTGAGCAGGAATTAATGAAAAAATAATATAATTTGACCGGAAGAAGGCAAAGGTTCGTGCATCACCCACACGCCAAGGTTCTTACTCTTCTGGTCGGGTGGTGGAGCGAGATGAGTTTGTGGAGTAAGTGGTTGCAGACCGTGTGTGTGTCTGTGTGTGTGTGTGTGTGTGTGTGTGTGTGTGTGTGTGTGTGTGTGTGTGTGTGTGTGTGTGTGTGTGTGTGTGTGTGTGTGTGTGTGTGTGTGTGTGTGTGTGTGTGTGTGTGTGTGTGTGTGTTTCTTCTTGCCTGCTGATGTCGACAGGGCTCTGATATTTTATTCTTTTGCCCTTTTTACAAATATAAACACATTCTGCTCCATCTAACCCGGTGGCGTGTCCCTCCTTATTTTGCTGCATTCAAGCCAGTCCTAACATACAAACTGTGGGAGTCCAAAACATATTCTGTGTTTGTGTCCTAACACATGGAGTTTGCTTGCGGCTCCAGAGCAACGGGTCTGAATCGTGTCTGTTTTATTTTCGTCCCAAAAGTTAAAAAAGTTGATGAAATGTCTGTTGTATGTCTGTGATATGTCTGTTTAATACATTTGAATGGAACCGTGTTGTTTGGAACTTTCGCACGGAGTCATTTCCTTCCACAGAGACACGACGAGGCAGGACTTTGTGGACTACAGGTAATAGACAGACATCTTCATTTTTTTAGGATAAAGTCATAACACGCACCAAGTGTATCGGCTTGTATTAATAATTCTCACCAGGACTCGTATAACTTGCGTCACTCGCGTCATTACGTCAGTCGTGGCTACGTTCCATGGAAACTATAAAATTTGTAATCGGTGTCGATAATGGACCTGTGTATTGCTGCCTGCAGCAATAATAATAATAATAATTATAATTATAATAATAATAATAGTAATTATTATTATTATTATAATAATAGTAATTATTATTAATATTATTATTATTATGCGAAACCGCAGACATTCTGAATGAGATTTGTGGAAGTTAGTGATCAACAATCGCCAACCTCACCAAAATGGTGCCACACACAGACGTATGCCGCAACGGAGAAATGCAAGTCGACGGAGTACACAGATCACATGATAGCGTTGCAGTCTAGCAACACAGATATAGTGGCGATAGGACGTTAACTAAAGGAATATAAGATACAAAGTCTTAACCATACAAAGTCACAAAAGCCCCTTTTCCCGCATGGAATCCGTAACATTGCTGGATAAAAAATATCCGGCAAAGACGGGGAGGCCTTTACGGGGAGGTTACGTATGGAGTCTGTTCCCACATAGATGACTGTACGGATACACTACATAATGTAATACAGTCCGTCAAGCTCGTCTTTCCAGCAGAGCTCTGCGGTTTGAGCGGGACTCGCCATTTCTCAGAATGTTTTTTTTTTCTTCCTGTAAACAAATATTTGTACGAAATAAATATTCATAAAAACACACAATTTGCGCTTTATTGGGATTCGGCTCCACCCCTAATTTACGGCAATATTACTGCTTCCATTCACACACACTCCATTCCATTCACAGCTGTTCCAGCAATTTGCCAAAAGTGTTACTCGGTCGAGAGCGGGGAAATTTAAGGAACAACTTTCACGGAACATCTACACAGGCTCCTTTTCCGGCATGACACCCAAATGGGACATTGCCAGTGGATTTAAGGCTTTCAGTGCTAGTGGTAAAGGGGCTAAAGTGATGGGTATTATATTACCAGAAGTTGGATTAAAGAAAATGCAACAAATTAAACATCCTAAATATTGAGGCTTCTGAGGACAACTGACACGCACCAGAGGAAGTTCTACAAAATAACAAGCCAATAAAAACACTGTCAGAATTTATAGACATTCCAAATATATCAATGATCACAAACCTCCTAAATTATAATTACTGGGAACAATACCCAGAAGAAATTACGTAATACAAGGAACATGTATTTATTGTGTATGTGTTTTGAAATACTTTCATTCTTTTTATGTTTTTTGTTTATGTTATAAACTTCCTAAATTATAATTACTGGGAACAATACCCAGAAGAAATTACATAATACAAGGAACATGTATTTATTGTGTATGTGTTTTGAAATACTTTCATTCTTTTTATGTTTTGAGGTCAGCCACTCTATTCTCGAAGAAAAAAACAAAAACACTTTCTGAAACCTGCACTACTCTAAAGTAAGGACTGCAAAAAACTCAGAAAGAACAACCACAGAAGTTGCTGCAAAATCTCTGACAACATTAAATAGAGCCAACGCACACTTGTCCGTTGATCTTTAATGAAGGACCAAACTACCCTGGACCCTGTGTATTGCTGCCTGCAGCAATATATTACAATTATTATTTTATTTTATTTTATTTTATTTTATTTATTTTCTTTTCATCCTAGTCACTATACATCCTTGGATTAACACGCCTTACTTAATATTTATTTTCCTGTGCACATTCTGTTCATAGTTATCCCGTCGGATACTGTACATGCATATACATACAGTATATTACATTACACATATATTTTTTGCATATATTTTGCTCAAATGTGTTTTATTTTTGTTGAATGTATATTCTGTTTGAGATAATTATTGTATTTTGTAAATTTGGAGCTACACCTTGTGGCTTAAACAAGTACAACGTATTGTTTCTCAAATATACTGGAAAAAGGTTATTTCTTTCTTTCTTTGTGATTTAAAGAAATACTTCAGCACATGTAATTATTATCAAGTCACACACACACACACACACACACACACACACACACATCGATACATACATACATACATACAGACATACATACATACATACATACACGCATGCATGCATACATACATACATACATACATACAGACATACATACATACACGCATGCATACATACATACATACATACATACATACATACATACACGCATGCATGCATACATACATACATACATACAGACATACATACATACATACATACACGCATGCATGCATACATACATACATACATACATACATACATACACGCATGCATGCATACATACATACATACAGACAGACATACATACATACATACATACATACACGCATGCATGCATACATACATACATACATACATACATACATACATACATGGTCATACATATATGCAATGAAATGTCATGACAGCAACTCAACTAAATGAAATGAGTTGAGTAAATTAATCAATGAGTTATTTTGCTAATGAATAACAATCAGTTGTTTCCTTCCATCTTCATCTGAAAGATGTTTAAATACGCAGCATGATGCACATCTCTCACTTATTCAAAAAATATGATCTTTGATCACGTTTCTTGGACTTCTCGCGATACATTTGGTTATGCTGCATTCAAGTACCATGGGAGAAATTACGAGCATCCAAATTAGAAATAAGGTTGCAGCTTTCAAGTTCTGAATACTACTCGTGAATCGTGAGCTTTGAATGGTGATAGTTGAACAGTTATTTATGTAGATGAAGCCAAATCTGCATCACATGTAAACAAGACTTCGTGTGATACACTCATTTGTTCATTACATAACCGTTTTTTATGGATTTCAGTGAAGTGTAGGAAGCAGTTCCTTAATGATACTTATATTCACTGCCCTGGTGTTATCGAGCCTATCATATTTCTAGTACTGCTGCACATTTTTTCTGCAGATAAATATTCAAGAATAGAAGAAGAGAAGAAGAAACAGTCTTTATTCGTCACGCAACACACCACACTACAACTGGTTACTGGTTACTGGACTGGAATACTGGTTAAAAAAAGTGTAGGTAGTGTCATAGTAACTGATGTATGTATATACAGTATATATATATAGTACATACAGCATAAATATATTGTACACATCGATATTATTTGATATTTATTATTATTATTATTGTTGTTGTTGTTGTTGTTGTTATTCTCAGTTCGCAAACATTGCACAGCATATATTGCACACAAAGACTGCAAAGTGTACATAATGATATACATTTATACATATTTCTATGTGTATACATATTCTACGTATTTCTATATATACCGTGGATCCCGTATTTTCTTTTCTTTTTGATGCTGTATATAGATTCGGTTTTTTTTCTGGGCTGTTTATTCTCATTTTTTAATCTCATCTTGTTTTATTATTATTATTATTATTATTATTATTATTATTATTATTATTATTATTATTATTATTATTATTATTATTGTATTTGTTCTGTGCCCAGGACAGTCTCTGTGTATGTGGTATATACAGCGCAACATGTATGTGACCAGTAAATCCATTGAATATTGAATTTCCCGATTTTAAAAACAACTCAAGTAACGTGGAGTAAAATTGGAAAGTTTCTGAAACTGAATCGATTTTTACACAGATACTTGACAAATGTACTTGAGTATCAAAGTAGTCAAACCTCCTTACTTCCCATCGCTGCTGTTATAAAGGGGACACGTGGAGCAGTTTTAATACTTCAACTCCAGCAAGTAATGACACAATTCCAGGGAAGTACACGACGTCAACGCGGTACTTTGGCTTTCGCCGGAGTAATCCTGAGTCGTGGGTAGTTGTACTTTTACCGGAGCGAACGCCCGGAAAAAAAAAAATCGTCAAGTTTCCGAGGGCGCAGGAACGCAGCAGCGGCCGCCGTGCCAGTGACGCAGCCTGGCGGCAGGGAGCGGAGCGTAGCGGCAGCGGCAGCGGCAGCGGCGAGAGGGAAGAGGAGGAAGCGGGATGGCGGAGTCACACCTCTGAAGGTATAACCCTGCTCCGCCGCGGCCCCCGTGCGGCCCCGCGCCGCGCTCGGCCCCAGTCGCCGCCGACTTCCCCCCGCCGCCCCGTCGACCTCGCCACCCAGTACGTGCCGCGGCGGAGCGGCGTCAGAGCCTGCGGGAGCGCTCTTTTGTTCCGCCTCGGAATGGCCGCTGCTCGCTGGGTGCCTTTCCCGTTCCGCTCGCGTCTCGTTCGGTGACCGGAGGAGGAGACGCGGGAGGGTCGGATCGGGTCGGGTCGGGTCGGGTCGGGTCGGGGCGGGCGGGGAGCGGAAGCGGGTGATTTTTTCTTTCGGGTCGACTCGACTCGGCTGTCTCGCTTTTAAATCGGAGGATTACGCGGACGCGGCTGTTAGCCCTTCCGTGCGGTCGGAGCTCGCCGGAGCCGATTTGCGCCCCCCCCCCTCCCGGGTGGAGCGCTCGGCGGTCGGGCTGATCCGCTCTGACAGCCGCTCCGCCCGGGCCTGGACAGGACTCCAGCGCGGAGTCTGGCCTGGGTGTGCGGGTCCGGTCACCGACAGCGGGGGACACGGGCGGTGCGGTTACAGGGGAGAACGCGTACAACCGCCTGTTTTTGTTATATATGTTTTTGTCGGATATGAACGTAGTGTCGCTGCGGCTCCGGTTTGAGTGAAGAATCCATTTAGCAGCTAAGCTAGCTGGCTAACTGCTAGCTTGCTAACGCTAGCCACCTGGCACCCCGACGCCTGCCTGCCCTCTGATGACACGATAGGTATTCATTGCGGTAAAACCGTACCAGTTATTAAACGCATTGGAATGGGAAATTAGCGTAGGAACGGTGTGGTGACAGGCTACGGGGGCGCATTCGTTCGTTAGCTCCCCAGCCCAGCCTGGCGGCGGACGCTTTGGCTGTGTTTTATCTGCACTGTGGGGGCTGGATCGCGAGGGGCCAAACTCCAGGTGTCAGCTCGGTGTTGTGTTTAAAAGAAAACAAAAGATCAATTATTCTGGGAAGGTGACTCGACTTCCACGGATTTGTCACCGCGACCGTGTGCCGCGGAGTTGTTAATCCGGGCTCGGGTGTCGGGACTCGAACCCGCAACCTCCCGCCACCGATCTTTGAGGTTAACTGGGGTCCACGCCAGCCACCGAAAAGGTAACGCGACACCTGGTTTTCTGAGCAAACGTTCCCGGATCGCCTGGAGCTGGTGTTGCATTAGTTGACCCCAAAACAAAGTCCCTGCGATCAGTGTTCTAGTCCGTGGTAGCGTTTCGTCCCTGATCCTCCTGGTTGACTTTAGGCTCCTTGTAATGGAGGAGCACTGGCTGGAGGCACTGGGACTGGATGCAGTGGCACCGGTCTCAGGTGTTGCTTTCAAGCCTTTCGAATACGAGAGTGTAGTAGAGGTCACGGTGGTGCTGATGAGGTAGATTGCGATGAGACATTGAGGCTGTTGACAGGTAATCCCCGCATCCACCCTGCGTTCACACGTAATCCCTGCATTTACCCTGCATCCACGTCAGGGCCGTGAATTCTTTCTTATTTCGATAATATCACTTGCGGCGCGATTAAATCCAAGTGCTCGTCAATTTGTCCGATGCACTAAAAGCCTAAAAGCTGGAACGGGGGGCGAAGATGCATGGGTCTGTCATTTCCTCAACCTGATCTTCACCTCCTCCTGTTTTCTGAAAAGCTACGGCTTCTTTCTATTGATTTCTTTTTCCGAGCAGTTCCTGTACGGGTTCTTATTTTGGCAAGCTGTTGCCCCTGAGGTTTTTGTGTGTATGGGATAAAAATAACTGGTTGTGTTTGTTCAGCATGACCCCCCACTCGCTGCCTTTTCTACCCACGATGCCGGCAAGATTTTTTTTATTTTATTTTCGAGACACAAAGCGTGCACTAGAACGTTCCGGATTCGCTGAAAACCTCACCTTTGAACAACTCGGTTCGGAAAGACAACTATTTAGGTTTTGCTAATCCTCGATTTCCGCAGCGAGGACAAACAGCGTATAAAGACTGATTGGCTGTAGGACAAACAGACGTTGGATTACAAGGCTGTGCAACTAAGCCTGCTTTATTTCTTTTCTCTTTTTTTTTTTTTTTTTTTTTTTCTTCCTCGTCAAAATGTTGTTTTTATAACATTGCCTATTGTTGGTAGTTAAAAAGAACTGGACTCTAAGGCCTACTTATTCAACTGGATACGGAGGGTTTGCTCCAAGTTTACATACTTGTAAAAGTGTTAGTGGCAGAAATGTTTGGAGAAATGAATCTTTATGAACAGTTGTTATGCTCTGTACGGAGCGCAAGGAGGGCACGTTATACCGTAGAAGGAAATGTCTCGCATAGTTTGGTTTGGACGGTCCTTGAGATGGAGCCGCTCTGGTTATACTCATACTCTGCATATTGTTTTCGGTGCCGAGGTTCTGGTGTTCATTGCCTGGTTTCTGGGGGACGGGGACGGCCTTGGTGATGTCCATTTGCAGTATCCAGAATGCTGCCATGAGGGGTTCCACTATCGACCCCCCCCCCCCTCCCCGCCCCTTTTGTAACCGAAAGGTCTTCTGGTCTGTAATTGCGGGGAGCCCGTGCTTTGAAGGTCGCTTCTAAAGATTACTCTCAGCGCTCCTAACCTTTTCACTTAGCTCTGATCCTGAGCCGAGCCCGCCTCGCTTTAGGCTTCAGCTGATCCCAGCGCTGGACGCCGAGGTTAAAAAAAACAACAAAAAACAGAAAACCACTCCGTCGGAGAGCGAGCGCGGGGAGGCTTTCGGAGACCCGCTGGTTCGGTTTGTCCTGTCGGGATCTGGAAAGGGCGGCTCTTTTTTCTTCCGGATGCCTTTTCAGGCAAAACCCGATGTGACCGTCGCCCCCACAGACTTGACGGGGCAAAGGTTTCGTTCAGGTTTAGGCGAGGCTTCGGGATTATGTTGCTGTCACCCCTCAATAGGCCTTGTTTGATTTGTGGCGCTCAGTTCAGTTCCTGAATGCATTTAACAGGTTGGCTAGGTCTAAACCTGCACAGTTCCATGTCAACCCACCCAACCTGTTGGAGGGTGGGAAGATAGGGAAGAACTCAATATAGTCATTATTATCAGGGATTTTATATATAGCACTCATGGATCAGTCGATACCTGGCTAAAATAGATAGTCTAATACCAAGAGCCATGTCCAACACGTTGCATATTAAAAGAAAAGTGACCTGATCTATAGATTTTTATTTTTATTTATTTATTTTCTGCATGGAACCATGTTGGATGTCTCTAATGGAGAAAGAAATGGATTGGACGTCGATCATTAAGTTCTAATCACCCAAAACAGACGGTGCTCCACTTGTGTGTGTGTCTATACCTGATACTATATAGTTGAGTTCAACATTTACATTGGACCCTGCTAACACACACAGTCTTTATTCAATACCAGGATTAAATGATATGCATTGCTAGCAAGGTTTGTTTATTTCACTTTGAACTGATGAGCACCCGAACACATATTGTAAATGATGTATCTCTAGAGTTACACAATAATTCAACTATGGAAATGGGTAAATGTTTGACCTGAAACTGAACTTGCAGGAAGACTCGCAAACTCATAGCGTCTAAAATACAGTATTTAGACGGAGCAGGCACTTTATTGCACCATCTACAGCACTGAAAGGACAAAAGTGTTGTGTCATCATTCTCTCATATTTGTTTACACTTTCCCTGACGTAAGGAATTGAAAGGGAAATTTTGCAGGTCCCACAGTGCTTCTCACTGAGTGGCAGCACCGTTTGCAGGTCGGGCTTCTGTGTGGGTGGGGGCTCTGTGGAAAGAGTTTAGACATCAGCACATTGCAAAATTATTTATATTATTATAGTCACCTTTTTATATAGAGTAAGGAAAATATAAGATGGCCAAAGTAGTCCCTAGATTTAGGCGTGTTGCTTTTGAGATGGAAAGGTGCTAAATTGAATAAAGTGATGGTGATGTTTAAATGACGCTATAGCATGGTAATAATATATCACAGGCAACTAGTAGGGCTATTATGGCATATTGTTGCCAAGCACTTTTGCTATGTACTATTTGAACTTTACTTTAGCATAACTGCTACCTCCTCATATTGGGCTTATTGGTTGATATACTAGCTGCATAACTTCTGTTCTGAGATTTTTATTAGACAATCCTTTTATTCTTTCGCCATTCATTTGTTTATTTGATTTTTTTACTTCCACCGTTCTGTTCTGTCAACTTCTGCTGTAACATCAGAATTTTCCCCGAGGATAAATGAAGCGTTATCTTATCGTACAGCAACAAACTCTTCTATTTCAACTGCATGTACAACATAAAGCAGTGATGGACCACATCTTGGTCAGTTTATTTGACCTTTTTCATCTTGTGGGGGGACCTTACAATAACTGCTCGCTAGACAAACTTCTGTTGTTTTGTTGTTTTTAAAAATGATCTGAAACTTGGGTTACAAGAGCCAGGTGCATCGAACTGTAAATGATATAGAAAAATCAGTGTCTGCAATTTGGAAATTGCACTCCTCCAAATTGGGCTCACAGTTTAGGACTCTGCAATGAATAAGGGATAAAACCGAATGTGAAAGAATCCTCAACTTAATTACTTTGACGTATAAATAAAGATGTATAAAGTATGTTATCAGACTAAATCTGTAGTTTTCAAGTAATGTTTGTTTCATCCTGGTACAGTAACCCTGAAATACGCCTAAATGATAACGTCACATTATTGACCAGTCCTGTTGCTTTTGCGGTTTAAAGTCTGGGTGGAATATCGTGAGGACTGACCCTGGAACTCCTTATCATTTCTATAATAAAAAAAAAATCAATAGTTGTGAACGTGGAATTTGAAAGTCTTAACGGTTTCTTTATGTTTTGTTTTACTCCACAGCAACACCCCAAAACATGAGAGCTGGGATGACCTTCATGGCCTGAACTCACTGCTACTAGGGCCAAAGGATTGTGTTTTAAAAACAAGCATGTATGGCCCAGGGTTCCACAGTCCAGCTACTTTGAAGGATTTTCCCCCTCACATCGTTTGAAGAGGATAATCCAAGTGTCCTTTTGGATCTTAAGCTCTCTGTTTGGGGGACTGTGTGTATGTAAGCCTGCGCAGGTATGTATCAACCTGTTTGCATGTAAAAGACCTGCCGGCTGTGTCGGTTCAGACATTTTTTTTTCCCCCACATAAGTCATCAAACCAAGCGACTCTCATGTACGACTGTGCGGAGGGGCCGATAACGTCGACATGAGTAGTACTTTAGGCAAAGAAAAAGACTCAAAAGAAAAGGACCCAAAAGCCGGTCCGCCGGGTAAAGAAAGGGAAAAGGAGGCCAAGGCTCTGGCCAGCTTCGGCAAGGACGGCGGCAAGGATGCGAAGACCAAAGGGAAAGATGGCAAAGAAGGAAAGAAGGAAACGGGCAGCGCGCCGCCGGCCGTGGCCTTTTCCGTGGACAACACGATAAAGCGGCCCAATCCGGCGCCGGGCACCCGCAAGAAGTCCAGCAACGCCGAGGTGATCAAAGAACTGAACAAGTGCAGGGAGGAGAACTCGATGAGGTTGGACCTCTCCAAGCGCTCCATCCACATGCTGCCCACCTCCATCAAGGAGCTGACGCAGCTCGCCGAACTCTACCTGTACAGCAACAAGCTGCAGAGCTTGCCGGCCGAGGTGGGCTGCCTGTCGTGCCTGGTCACCTTGGCCCTGAGCGAGAACTCCCTGACCAGCCTGCCCGACTCGCTGGACTCCCTGAAGCAGCTGCGGATGCTGGACCTGCGGCACAACAAGCTGCGGGAGATACCGGCCGTCGTCTATCGCCTGACGTCGCTCACCACCCTGTACCTGCGCTTCAACCGGATAACGGCGGTGGAGAAGGACATTCGGAACCTCTCCAAGCTCACCATGCTCAGCATCCGCGAGAACAAGATTAAACAGCTGCCGGCTGAAATAGGTGAGTTAGCGGCCGCTCACTCCGTCAGATCTCACACCAAATATAAGTTGTACAACAGTGATTCTAGAGCTGTCACAATTACTACACAAACGCCTCATCGCAATTATTTGAGCAGATCACAATCATTTTGTAAATTGCTCCTTCCAAATTTAAGGGGTGGTTAGAAATGAAGAAGATTGGTTTTCTATTTATTTAGGCTATATAACCGGTCGCTAACTTGCAATAAGATTAAGATATTTGTCTAAGAACATTTTTGCTATTATCAGAAGAGATCAGGCCTCTCGCTCTCTCTGGAGATATGCGCAAGGCGGGGCCGGCTCCCTCCGCCTGCCTGTCTTTCACTCTCTCACACACACAAGAAGACCCTGCTCTGATTGAGTGACTTGGCACGGCGAGCGCAGATTCTGCCCCGATCGCCCCCTCTCAACGCGGAGAAAATAAAGCAGTGTTGATTCTGCTCTTAATTTGGTTTAGTTTTTCTTTTAAATGTTTTTGAAAAGAACCGATAAGAGTAACATTTAAAGTACTGGATCCATAAGCAGTATCGGTAATAGCAGTAGTACTGTTAAAATACTAGCGATACCCATATTATACTATATATTATACATACTCTGTGCCCCGCCCCTACACTGTTTTTTGAGTTGTTTTACTTGGAGGAACGGGGCGCGGCGATCGGGGCACATGGAGAGCCGTGTTTGATTCACACACACAAAAATATATTTGTGATTCCCCCATTGAATGTTATACCTGTGCATTTTGTAATCTTCCATCTGTTTTATCCTGTCATTGTAATGCACACTGACTGACAAAAAAAACCACTGCTCAACTCGAAGAATCAGTCGACTGACGGGTTTCCAACTGATGATTCGACTCGTGGACTTTCAGGGGGCAGCCCTAGAAATATATATTTAGTTTAGAAATTATGCAACCAGAATTGTATTAAAAACTCCGCTACTCGGTGTCTCTGGAGCCACAAATGTACATCTATGAGCAGTGCGATCAGGTCGGGGGTTATGAGGACGAGGGTCTCTGGGTGTGTTGTGCCAACTGATGTCATGTCTCAAGCCTCGACGGGTCAGAGCTGTTTTGGCGTCACAAGGGGAAGCTGTGTGTGTGTGTGTGTGTGTGTGTGTGTGTGTGTGTGTGTGTGTGTGTGTGTGTGTGTGTGTGTGTGTGTGTGTGTGTGTGTGTGTGTGTGTGTGTGTGTGTGTGTGTGTGTGTGTGTGTGTGTGTGTGTGAAAGCACTTTATAAATAAAATGTATTATTATTGACCCCCCTTTTACACAGCCTGTTCAAAGCGACTATGTTGCGCCATTATTCTTTCTCGCCATCCTGTGTAAAAAGTACGAACATGGGTACATTGTTGATACGGCAGCAGAGGAAGTCACAGCTGAAAAGGGGTCGAAACGGCGTCCGTGTGAAATCGACAGCCGATGTGCCGAGGGTGGCGTGTGCCGTTTTGATGACGTGTTACGTGTGCGACCCGCCACCGTGACGGCTCACATGGAGATTGACATGGAACCTGGAGACAGTTTGACGGCAGCCCTGCAGAGCACACCGGCAATGTTACACAGCATTGTATGTTACGTAGGCGAGGAGCTGACTCTACATCACGTCTGCTGCGCCTGCCTGCCGGTCGGGAGTTTTGCACTGAGGTGACGGACCCGCCCGTTTTCTCTGGAATATCGCACTTGAATGGCTTAAATAAAAAACGTGGATTGATATAAAAGTTTTTCTATTTATTCATTGCATGGAGGCTTTTGGTGCTTGTAGCGAGGAAGCAGATGAAGGATTTGGACCTTGTGGTGCGGATGGTGATTAAGTTGCGGCTCCAGGTTATTACTTGTATTATAATATAGCTAAATATGAATAATTACTACCGATCATAAAAGAAGGGCTTCGATTGCCAGTGGAAACCAGGTGATCAGCTGTTGACCACTCCAGATGATTTATATCCGCTGTACCATGCTTGTTATACGTCTAACTAGAGGCCGGCGCTGTTGTGTTACACGTCACGCCACAAGATCCCCTCCCTGATCCGGAAAGCCGGTATGCTCTCTAAAATCACACACGGGGGCGGCATCATCCCGCATTTCTTTGGTTCAGTGTAAAAAAAAAAAAAAAAAAAAAAAAAAAAAAAAAAAAAGCAAAGCCGCGGTATTGACAGATCTTCTTTACGGCAGTGTTGCAGGATTGCTTTTTGTGGGTGGCTATTGATGCCGATACCGGTATCGGCATCTGTGCCCTCCTATCGAGTAACGATGGATCCTTTTTAAATGACTAAATGAGTGTCTGTGTGTGTGTCTTCCAGGGGAGCTGTGTAGCCTCATCACTCTGGATGTAGCCCACAATCAGCTGGAGCACCTACCCAAGGAGATTGGGAACTGCACGCAGATAACCAACCTCGACCTGCAGCACAACGAGCTCCTGGACCTCCCAGAGACCATAGGTCAGCAAAGACCACCCCGTTGTATTTTTATCTGTTTGTTGATTCAATTCCACTTCTTCGGGCTAATGAGTGGCAACGAAACATTATTGTGAATTACAATTGATGTCTTTCCTCCGCGCTGCAGGAAACCTGGCAAGCATAAACCGGTTGGGTCTGAGATACAACCGCTTGTCGGCCATTCCCAGATCGTTAGCCAAGTGCAGAGTGCTGGAGGAGCTAAACCTAGAAAACAACAACATCTCAGTGTTACCTGAGGTGAGCGACAATGTGCCTTTAATTTTACGCCACAGTTATGGATTTTATGTGTTGCCTGCGTTGGCCCACAAGAATTTGTACTTGCTGTGCCAAGGCTTTTAGTCCTAAAAGTTAAAAATCATAGTTTCGGAAAATATAACTGTTAAAATGTTTACCAAATATTGTATTGTTTTTATGTTCGGTACCTGTTTATCCATTACAGTGATTTTGCAACTTTGCTTTTATTATTGCTGTGTTAACTCTCCACTGTTTCCAAGGAATTCCAATATTGTGATGGTAATAATTACAGCTTATTCACCAAATCTCACAATATTTGCGAGATCTTGCAATTTGCGCAATTCCCTCGACTTCTCTGAGTTAAATGGTCAAATGAACATACCTTAAAGTTGCCCCCCCCCCCCCCCCCCCCCCCGAGAGGACAGAACCTACCTCACTGGCAGCGCAGACTGATTAGTTGAAAGTTTATTTTTTATATACTTTCAACAAAGCAAATGCCCATTATTTATTTTGTTTACATGTTTCTTTATGTTTAGGGAAAAAAGACCTAAAAGAGAGACCTAAAATATTTCCAGTTGTTTCTGTGATGCCTAAGAATGCTTATTATCATAGGAAGTGATGATGCTCTTCATTGGTAAGGTAATAGTTGAAAAAAACCCCAAAAAAAACACCCTTTTTTCGACTTTCGGCCTATTCCTTCAAGTTTACATAGAAATTGTTTTGAGGATCATTTCTTGCGAAAGCAAGCATAAGAAACAAGCTCCACGCACCCAAGCACGCACGCACACTCCGAGTCAGTACTGTGGCTTGTTGTGTTGCCTCCCGGTCACATGGTCCTAACCCGCAGCCTGGGCGTGGCTCTCAGGGTCTTCTGTCCAGCCTGGTGAAGCTGACCAGTCTGACGCTGGCCAGGAACTGCTTCCAGTCGTACCCTGTCGGCGGGCCCTCGCAGTTCTCCACCATCTACTCCCTCAACATGGAGCACAACCGCATCAACAAAATTCCCTTTGGCATCTTCTCCAGGGCCAAAGTGCTGAGCAAGCTCAACATGAAGGTGTGTGTGTGTGTGTGTGTGTGTGTGTGTGTGTGTGTGTGTGTGTGTGTGTGTGTGTGTGTGTGTGTGTGTGTGTGTGTGTGTGTGTGTGTGTGTGTGTGTGTGTGTGTGTGTGTGTGTGTGTGTGTGCGCGCATTTTATTTCCAGGTTTCCAGTCTTGTTCAGGGAAATAATTGTTCCATTCCTCCTCTCCCGAACTTTGAATGTTCTCCACACACTTTAACTCCCTTGAGTTGAATCATTTTTTTGCCGTTACAATTATATCATTATTCGTGGTACTACAATTATTAATACTGCTGTTATTGTTATCATCAACAATGCTATTATCCTTACTATGATTATCATTAGTAATGCTGTCTTATTATTATAGTTCCCTTATTGCCATTATTTTACAGAACTATACAGTTTACATTTTTTATTTATTTTTATTTATTTTACTGTCAACATCTCAATTTGCCCCTGGGGATTTATAGAATGCTATCTTATCGTATCTTATTAAATAGTTCTTGGTTGGCGACTTGACTTCCAAAAACACATTTAGTCTTTCATGCAACTTCCGCCTTACATACCAATCCACTTTTCATGTTTTTAATTTTTTTAATTTTAATGTCTACAATGGATCTGGGTGTGATTTGCAAACTTTCTTGCGGCCCCTCGGCGACATGGCTGACTTGACGTGCTGAGGCCGGCGACTCGGCCCCCGTCCAACAGAGCTGCGCTTGTGCACGGACTCGACAATTTTGAGCCGAGCTTTATACGTGAGACAGGTACATTGTTGTTCTCTCCCCCAGGACAACCAGTTAACGTCCCTGCCGCTGGACTTTGGCACGTGGACCAGCATGGTGGAGCTGAACCTGGCGACCAATCAGCTGACCAAGATCCCAGAGGACGTCTGTGGCCTTGTTTCTCTAGAGGTGATGCTCCTGCACGTCCTAACCAGAACGGCTGCAGTGCCGTTTGATCTTCTGCCTTCTTCCACATCACGCAGGCCACAGACTCCATTTGACAACATTTAGTCTTTAGGGACCCCAATTGTTATATGATTTAGTGTCTTTACTGTAGTGAGGGAGATAACACTGGAACTAGGATCAAAACATGGTTGAACATTCTCTATATTCTCTTTAACTATTAATCGTTGTACTGGGTCCCCACACCCCACGTTGAGAACTGCTGCTCCAGAACCGAAAGTACTGGACCCCATGGACGTTCTGCAAAGTTGAGGTTTAACATTGAACCTGCAGACTGGGGAGAGTTGTGGAATAGTTTTGTTTTGTTGACCTTGTCATGGAATATCCTGCATCAACTTTGCATTTTTCTGAATCCATTAAATCAGTTGTCTGACTATTTTATAATGGACTCTTGATGGACATTGATTAACCCATATCCCAAATCCATTTAAGGAAATCACTGAATTGATTATAGTTGCATAAAAAAAAAAAAAGAATTTTCTTTGTCAGAATAATAAAATTCCTCTTAAAGATTTACAATCTCTCAAAGTATCCCTCAAATATTACACTGCTCACCAGGTTAATATCTTTATATGTCATATTGAGTTCGAGGTATCACTTTGGCATTAATTTATTCATTGTAAGTGGAACATAATTAGACGTCAGAAATTGGATGTTTAAAAATGCATTTACTTCAATGATCTGACTTTATGGCTTCATATTGTATTGTAAGAAGTGACCCTTTCTTCACAGGTTTTAATACTGTCAAATAACCTCCTGAAGAAGTTACCACATGGTATTGGGAACTTGAGAAAACTACGGGAACTTGACCTGGAGGAGAATAAGTTGGAGTCCCTCCCAAATGAAATCGCTTACCTTAAAGATCTACAGGTGAGACTCTCTGACACACCGCACCTTGTGTTGTTTGTCAAGTCAAGTACATGCATGTGCTTGACTTGATTATAACTTTTATTTGGCTGGAGTATGCTTTGTTTATGAAAGCAACCTTGGTTTTTCCCCTTCCAACCGGCTTGGTTTGCAGGGATGTGAAATGGTTATCCGATAACTGTGAAATGGGCACAGTTATCGGATTTAAGTTGGAAAAAACTGCTCTAGGATATAAATGGAGCATCCGGAGGGTCAGGACAGTGGCTGTCAAGAAAGTAATTATACTACCGGCCAGAAATGATAACATGACAAGCAGTGCATGTGAGCTCTGGCTGAGTGTTGATACTTGATCTATTGATATTTTGAGATGAGATGACTGTGATATTTGATTTTGTGGAGTTGGAGAGGAGTGGCTCACTGTGGCCATTCAGCGTTTTGCTGTTGAGGCTGCATTGTTTTTAAAAGCCTCATGTCACACAGGACTGTGGACATTTGTTGAAATGGCCTTTTAGTCAGGCAAACCCTTAGTCACCCGTATTCTACTTGGTAATAATAAAAAAAAAAAAAAAGGATGCGGTGCACATTCCCCAGCACTCCGCAGACAGCTGCAACAGTGTCGCACACAATCTGGCGTTGCAAAAAGCGGTTTTGCATCCAGCAGAAGGTGATGTGGCAGTTTGGAGACGTTGGAGCAGGCTTCCATGTCCCACCGCTCGCATGCTGTTTGTAAAGTAATGATCCATAACATTGTGTTGGAGGGATCACGCTACATGTCCCGGAATTCCAATCTTTTTTTTTTTTTTTTGTGAATGCATCCATATCGACCACTATTTACTGACCACTGCTAGCTACGCTGCTCTATCAAGTTCGTCTCGCCGGCCTTTCACTTTTTTGTGAATTGTCTGCCCGCCAATTGCATTGGCCAGGAAAAGTGGACCCCGCCACCAACAATAGATACAGTATAGAGCAGCACCTGCGCAGTACATCGAATGGATGTTTTATTTACTTTTGTGAAAATGTGATGCAGTTTTATTGTCTTTTTCAAAGTATCTGTACTCTGGCCCCTCTTAAGCACTGCTTTTAAATTAAGTTTTTAATCTTTTTTCAAGCCCTTAAATGCCAAAGTCCAACCTGGAGATGCACTGATTGGCCAGTACCAACATAATGTAATGTAGTTGTGGAGTTGGCGTTCAAAAAAGAGAGCGAAAGAAAGAAGTTGCTGTTTGGAGGTACTTCAAGAACAAAACAAGAAGATGGAAAACTTATTTATTGCCCATTCCAAAATTGCCCGATCTATCGCTGTCACTACAGCGGAGCTTTGGCCCTGAGCACTGCTCGTGATGAAAGGTTTGACTCTTTCTTTTGAGACTGCTTTCTTGACGAGTCACTCAGTAAAATCAATCATTCGATTTGATCCAGTTGGTTTATGCACGTGAGCGCAGGAGGACTTCCAGTGAACCAGAGCGAGAAGAGTCTGCCGTTTAATTATTTATTTAGTACCTTACCATAATATATACATTTATATATAATATAAATGTATATTTGCGTCTTAAAAGTGAAAGAGACTTTGATTTGAAGTTTGAACTGGATATTTCCATGTTAATTATATGTTGTGTTCTACTAAAACTCAGAGTTACAGGTTGAATTCTACTGAAACTTGGAGACTGTTCCATATTAAACTTTATTGAACTCAGGGACAGTTTCATGTTCATTATTATTTCATAGTGAATAATGAACAACAGTGTCAAAGTCATCAATCTCACTACTGTGGTAGCTGTTGTATCACGCGTGTGATCACATCATGGGATGTATTTGTCATTCACATACATCAGATATACCCAATGAGACAAAATAAGTAGATTTGATTTATTATTATTTTTGATTAACTCAAAATGATCGGACGACAATGTAAAATTGATTAAATAGTCCATGTTTTATTATGAACATAACAATACACAACACAACAAAACAACTGAATGAAAATCGCAATCGACCAGAATCCGACTCGGCCAAGAAAATTGCAATCGGTGCATCTCAGGTTAAAACGTCGTCTTTCGGTGTGTTATTATGAGCGTTGTCTCACCATTCAGCGCCGGGCAGCGTTAAAAGATTGTTTCTTCCTTTGCTCTCATTAGAAACTGGTGCTCACCAATAATCAGCTGACCACGTTACCAAGAGGCATCGGCCACCTCACCAACCTGACTCACCTGGGCCTCGGAGAGAACCTGCTGCAGCACCTGCCAGAGGAGATCGGTAAATACCTGCGATTCCACGCCCCTTAACCCTTTGATATCCGGTCAGAACTTTGAAGGGTCCAACGCACGGCGATTTTTTTTTTTTTTTCCTAATTTTAATTTTGCTAATTTAATGACCTGTAAAGCACAATTTAAAGCTTGCAAAAATAGGAACTGGTATTCCCAGCGCCGCCTTAACCACCTCTGCTGCTTTACTCCCCGTCTGGAGAAATCCTCAAAAAGAATAAATAAATCACTATAAACCCTGTTTCCAGGTCATTCTGAAGGCGCTTCCCCTTTGTTTCTTGCTTTGGTTCAGTTCGGTTCAGATTTTGCAGGGACAACGCGGCGGTGCAGAGCGCACTCACACACCTGTTACTTGGGGATGGGGGAACCATGCCAGGGTTGCCGGGATAAATACACGATTTGATCATTTTATTTTGCTCCTCTGCTCTTTATCTTTTGTTGTGAGATTTTAGAAAGCAGCCCCTAAAAACGTAAAAGGAGAGAGGAGAGGGGGAAAAAAGAAAAAAAGCCCCCCGATTCAGAGATTGTTTTAACCGAAGCTCCGCGGTGCTGCCGGTGAGACCTGGTGCTCTGTCCCAGGCTGCTTGCGCAGAGACGGCAAATGACTGATTTCACGTCCTTCAGCTTGCCGGTTGCATCCAGTTTAAAACCAAAATAATCCCATATTGGGGGTTTTGTAGTCTATTTTGTAACAAGCTCTTCCATGATTGCATTCGCTGAAAATCCTTGTTCCATGGGCTGACTGTGGCCGGCAGGAATATCTTGACATACAGTATCGCCAAACCCTACACCGCGATGATTCAGATTCAGAGACTTGAAAGCAAATATCTGTACGTTTCACTCTTCTACATTTCTAACACTGTCGCTTATTTTACTTTAAAAATGAATAAATCTGGATTTATTTTTGTAGAAATATTAAGAGCAAGCCAAAGCCAAAAAAAAAAAGAAAATCAGGGACTGGATCTATCCAACTGCTGATTTAGGATTTAATCATCAATGATTCATTAGGTCCATATCCTTGTGAATGAATGACACCACCTGAACTATTTTTTGGTAAAAGGTACGGTCGCCCTTTATGTTGTACTACACAGGACATTATGGGGGAACATTTAGAAAGAGGTAAAACCACATGTGAATACTTACTTTTTGTGCTTAGAAAAAAAAAAATTGTTATGTTTTAATTGAATTGTACTGGACGGTTACATCCCTGGCAGGAATTAATTGTGCCGCTCAGGAAGTGACGCAGTTTACGTGTTACAAGTAATGGTAGGACCATTTCTATAGCAACCAACAGTGCGCGTACTGCTGTAGCAGCTAGTGCTCGAAGCATGAAAATCAAAAGGGAATAAAATAATTACAGATAAGTATTTGTGCCGGATTTGAGAAGCTGAAAGGAGCTGAAATTTGTAGGGAACTGTGGTAAAACAAAAACGATGAATGTCTTGCAACCTCGTCAGCCGTCGATGTGCCCGATTCTCTCGGGTTACCTCAGGATCCATTTCCTGTTTCTTTTCTTTCTCTCCAAACGATCAGTTCAGTCAGTTAAACGGAGGATGACAAATTTTAGCGCCTTTTGGACCCTATTCGGTCAAACTGGAGCGCGATGGCCTCTTAATACAAGTTCAACCCCCACCACAATGATTAAGCAGCTTAAGAGGCTCCAACACATCCTTCCTGCCAACGATCACTAACTGACCCAACGCTGTGGAGGAGGGAGCTGCTTGCCAGCGCATAATACCTCTGTTTTACCAATCCAGTCCTCTAGCGCCCCCTGTTTGGCAAGTTGTAGCTGCAAGTCTACTCTCGCACACCTGTTTCCATTAAGCGCCATTACAACACGCTAGAGCAGAGCACTCCTCGTACAAGTTTTTTTTTTTTTCTTTCATACATACTTGTCTTTAACATTTAGATGTACTTGTCTTTAGCGTTCATATTTACTTCTCCGTAGCACAAACACTAAGCCCCGTTTGTTGTAAACAATCTCCTTTGTGATAATGTCAGGGCGCCTTCATGAACACTAAAGCAGTCTCTACGCGCTCGTCTTCCTTGAAATATCTGTGATGGTGGGAATCCAGATGTTATCACTGTGCTTTGACGCGCCTCAACACTGTTATCTTAAAGAGAGCAGTAGGTGCCGGACGTGGGGGGGAGGACTGAACTGAGCTCTTTCCTCAGGAACACTGGAGAACCTGGAGGAGTTGTACCTCAACGACAACCCCAACCTGCACAGCCTCCCATTCGAGCTGGCGCTGTGCAGCAAGCTGTCCATCATGAGCATCGAGAACTGCCCCCTCAGCCACCTGCCGCCGCAGATCGTGGCGGGAGGCCCGTCGTTCATCATCCAGTTCCTCAAGATGCAGGGACCGTACCGTGCCATGGTCTGAGCCCCGCCCCCCAGCCCGCCCGCCAAGTCACAGGGGTCCTCGGCTCCAGCGAGGAGGAGCGCCCGCCGCAAGCCGGGCGGAGCGAAGAGAAGGAGAGTTGTCGGGGGGGAGCGAGGGGGACAAAAAACAATGGGGTGCTTGGTTCTTTAACTTTCTGCAGAAACCAAGCGAGAGCCGCGCTTCTATACAGTTTGTCATCGTCATTTTAGGACCTGGATCCCGTCCCCGCCGCCAATCATCTAAGAGGAAAGCTATATATATATATATATATATATATATATATATATATATATGAGAGAGAGGGAGCGAGAGAGAGTAACTGTGAGTTAAGTGGCAAGTCTCTAACCATATAAACCGTGCTCCCATTGCCAATGTATTTACAGTAATTAAAAGCATCTATTACGTGAGCAAAGATACAATTGTATGCAAAAAAAACAAAACAAATATTTGGATCTCCATGTTTACCGCTGCTGCCATAATTCATGTCAACTCTTGTCATTAAGTCACAATTAACTTTTTTTTTTATTATTATTATTATTTTTTTTATTATTATTAACCACTTGATGACTTAAGATGTAAAATTTTGTGAATAGCTTCTTGACTACGGAGAACAAAGGTCTCGCGACAGCATTGCTTTTAGTTTTTGTTTGTTTTTTTGACATTTGAAAAACTGTGCCTATGTCTAGAATGATCCGACGGTTCATCTCTATACACAATTGTCCATGAGAATACGAGGGTATAAATTATTTCGATATTTTTGTGATTGCTGTTGTTGGTACATTAGTACAAAGGTTTTTCTTTCTTTTGTTTGTTTTTTTAAAGATCGTTCCTTTTGCCATTGGACTATTCCTGAAATTAGACAATATCAGTTGTCACGCATTGTCATTTGGCGATCGGATTATTATTATTTTTTCTTTTTTTTTATTAATGCTTGGAAGGGGTCGTTGTCTAATCTTAATCTGGTGACGGACACGAAAGAGAAATGCAAAATCGAAAAATCCTTAAAGAGAAGCCAGAGAAGCAGCGAGTTTGGACTTGAGCTTCTGGGCTGTTGATGGCGGAACGATTCCTTTTTGTATCGGTATCATGATTGTTGCCTTCAGTGCAATTTATTTTTATTATTCTGTTTACTTGTTTGATATTATCTCCAGTGTTGGGCTGCATAGCTGGCATCCAAGTGATTATACGACCAACATATCAAAACCATGTTTTCTAAGGACGGCGTAACAAGATGCGTAAATCACAGCTTAAAATGAGGACCCCCCCCCCCCCCCCCCCCCCTAATTTCTGATGAACTGTTATGTTTTAATTTACGTTTGGTCCTCATGTCCTTCATCTAAGCCTTTAATCAGAAAGCGTTTTCTTTTCTTTTCCTCTGCCCCGTTGTTTTGTCCCACACTGTTACAGCAATGTTGCTGCTCTTATGCACTTTTTTTTTTTTTTTTTTTTAAGGCTATTGGCACCCTCTGTTTTTAAGGAAAAGCTAAATGACAGCAGCCTCTCAGTGGTTATGTTGGATGGGGGCATTTTGTTTCATAAATGACTTAAGTATTTTATCTGTCAAATGAACCGTTAATCATGTAAATTTGTGTCAAGTAAATATTAATGTTGAGCTTCACAGGCTCAGAAAATACTTGTAACTTTATGTGGGGAGGTTTTATTATTAATTTTTTTTTTTTTTTTTTTTAATCTTGTCAATCATAAAAGGAACTTGCTTTCTTGGACTGTAAAAGTCAAAGGGTCTGTGTGGTCGTGACATGTTTCAGAGACGCCCATATCCTGCTTTCTACGTCACTAGTGAAATAGTTGATGTTTGAATTATAGTCCAGATCAGCATTTTGAATCATCGCTTTTTTTTTTTTATATATATATTTTTTTTATGATGAATTGTGTGTTCATTTAATATTTTACTGTACTTTAAATATCCAGATGAAAAGGTAATTAAAACACCCAATGCTTTGATTTCCTTTGGGAAAACGTTTTTATTTTTTTATTTGTTTTTTTCCCCTTAAACATGATTGGCTCGTTCTTTTCTTATTTTTTTCTCATTTTGCAGCAGCGGCTTACAGTGTGTTGTTGGTTTTTGGGTTGGGCTGGGTGTCGGTTAAGCACATTCAACACAGGTACCGATACCTTGACTTGGATTCCGGTTCCTAAACAATACTTAAAAGGATTTTGAATCAGAAACCGTGCTTTAAAAAATGTCTATGCCTAGCTTTTTGAAACAAATCTCTTTTTTGAAAGTGAAGTGACTGTAAAAGCGTTTCTTATATTTTAAGGTTCTTTTTTTTTTTTTTTTTCTCTCTCTCTTTTTTTGCTCTCCGACACTGAAGATTTAGTACTTTAGGTATCCGAATTTCCCCAGTGAACGCCCAAGAATTTTCTGTTATTCCATCTATATCATTGATGTGATAATGCGAGTCTCTGGTTTCCGACACCTGGCCCCGGAGTTCTGGTGGGTGGTGTGGACGCGGTACTGCGGGTGGAGGAAGGTCGTACCGCAAAACCTGCTGCTTCTGGGAGCCGAAACGGAAACATGGCGGGATGCAGAACCACTGAGCATGTGACCTTTTTTCACCTCTTTGGGGGTCCGGCCCTCGTCACCGCAAAGAAAAACCGAAAACGACAACAGATCAAATGGTTTGGACCCGGCGTGCGAGACAAGACATCAAGGTGCATTTTGAGCCGAACGCAATTACAGTACAAGACTGTCATCACAAGACGTAAAAAAGAAAAGAAGGGCTTTCTCTGTTCATGCTCAACAATACACCGGGGGCATTGCATTCCTGGGTTTTATATATATATTAAAAAAAAACTAAAAAAAAAAGCTGGGAAGAATTTTCTTTTATTTTTTTCTTATCTTGCCTGGAAACAGTTGTGTGAAACATGCCTTCTTCTAAGAGTACTAAGTGAGATGTGCCCCCCCCCCCCCAGGGTTTACCTCGCTCCACGTGCCATTTCAGGGTGGAGGAGCTCCAGCCTGTGCCAGAGGTGCTGCTGCAGCTGCAGCGTGCTTCAGGGTATCTGCTGGTCACCATCTTACCTACTCAGAAAGAAAATGTTAACGTGTTAATTGGGACGTGAGGATGTTGCGTGACCCCCGGAAAACGGCATTTTACCCCCTGAACCAACTTGAGTCGCCACCACGATGAACGTGAAACGGAAGTGATGTCCCTCGCCCAAAAAAATATATATTTTGCTCAATGCGTCGATTCTGGAATGGTTAACTTGACCTCCAAGCGGCATACAGGTGTTTTTGTTTTTAAATCGCCTCGAGTAGAACTTGCTGAACCTGCAGATACCCTTCACGGGCGGGGGCGGTGGAGGTCGACCCGGGAAGATTTGGTGTAAAAACGCTTATTGGGTGACGTGGAGGAAGCGGCGCTTACTGCTGCACCCGAAACGACCGTACAATTAGTCTGTAATGTTCAGGCCACGGAGAGTCTCGCGACAGGTTGTTGGGTTTGTTTTTTTGTTTTTTTTTTTTAAACCCAACATTCTATTTTTGTTTTTGTTTTTCAAGCTGTCCATCTTGTTCTCGCCTGGTTCTGCTGTTCTATCGGAGCTCGTCGGAACCGCCTCTGACGTGGTTCGTCTTGATGGCGACGGGGTGTGGTACAAAGAGGCGCCTATGGGGGTGTTGCGGCCATCGAATATCTACCAAGTCTTTCTTTCTTTCCTTCCCTCCCTCTGTGCAGTAGTGTCTCCAGTGTTGCGTGTGAGGCTTCAGCCCTCTTCGCTCCACGTGGTCACGCGGCCTTACGTCTTTCTTGGGGTTATTTTTTTTTTGTTTGTTTGTTTTTTTCCGATCGACTTCCTCTCCCGAGTCGCCCGTCCCTCGTATCCGCGGTCACTGACTCTACCTGATCATCAGGAGCCGGCCGTCGAAATGTACATTAGGGACCGCTTCGCGTTCCTAGTCTGCTCCGTGCGGAGCTGTGGCGTGGAGGTGGAGGCGGCGGTTTTATGGCGCACGCAAAAAAAACGCCAACTGAGCGAACGAGTGCGTAAGCAGGGGCTTAAGACGCGTCGCCCCCTCTTTGGGTTGGTTTGCCAGCCGCTCGGTATCTCTAGCTGGTTTGCCGCTGTGGCTCAAGCCGTGGTGAAAGGGGGGCATTGAATCCTGGAACGTACAAGAGAAATGGAAGCGGTTTTACTAGATCTACGCCGCGAGGTTAACGGCATCCTACCAACCTCTTTAAAGTTGGTTCTTCAGCCCCGAAATGTCGACCGTCCCGAGTATCTCCGCCACCCGTTTAACTCCACGCACGCGGAGAGCCGGGTGGAACCTTTACAGAAGTTTGACGGAATCAACAGAAGGATAATCACCTTTTTTTTTTTTTTTTTTTTTTTTTTTTTGGGACTCTGGGTCCATAGATTTACCAAACGGCACGGTTTGATTTTTCCCTTTTTCCTTCTGGGTCACTCATTGTGGACTAGACGAGCAGATGCAGACATGACTACCTCCATGCGAGTCTTCACTGCTCACCCCTGTGGCCGAAGGTCCAGTTTGAGGCGTTGATAATTGCGTTTATGCAAGAGACGTGTTGAGTCTGGCTGCAGAACAAGCTTTGATTTGGACCAGCAGTTCTACAATATGTTTTAATCAGCATCTTTGTTTTTATTTGCTTTCTTTTCGGGGGAGGGGCCAATGCCTTTTTACTAAGTATTATTTGGCAAATGAAAAAAAACAAAAAAACAAAAAAAAAACACATTGATTTGTTTGCTTGGTTGTGATAAACTTTATCAATGCCGACCCATTGTAAGACAGTTACCCTGAAACCAACTAGTTGCAAAGAGTGCTACTTTGCAAATCGGTAAAAATGACCATGTTTGGTGATGTTCTGTATGTACATACATCTTTTTAACTGTAATAAACTGATATTTACAAATTTACATGGTGCAGTACCTCTCACCAGTATCCCCCTAAATTGGTGATCGATCACGTTCGCTTGGTAAACGCACACTTCTTCACGGTTTGGGACAGATTAGTTTGAGGTTGAGTCATGTATCCAATGCAAACAGGGCGAGTTCTCTAATCCACTGGACGAGCAAAAATTAGTAATCTGTACTTTTCAGGATTACTTCTGGATTACTTATTTGTCCAGCAATTCGAAATGCGTGTTTTCCCTAAATTAGACAAAGGAGCTGAGCCGAAACGGGCCAAATTTTCAGTTAATGTTTGAATTGCAGCAAAACCTTTGCAACGTACTGTCGGCCTATGTGGTCTAAAAATGTAAAAGTCAAACTCTTTAAAAGTGTCATAAACACCACAGCCAGCCAGATATGTGCAACTAGTGGAAAAGTTTAAAGATAGAAAAAAAAAAAAAAAAATCGAGAGGCAGAATAATCAAAAAAATGACATGCCATTCATAAACCCTTGAAGTATTCAAAAGATAATTAATAACGTCTGTTTTTGAAGTAAGACATGAAGAAAAACATATGCACACATCTATGAACCCAAAGTAACAGAAAAACAAGATAACAAAAAGCTCTGAACTGAATGGCAGGTTTTTTTTTTATTAGTTTTATTATTCACACACAGGTTAAAACAGCGTCAACAATACAATGAGAAGGGGCAGCTCAGCAGTAAGAACTTTAACAGACATATAAAAAAACTAGTAAGAATAGGGAGAAAAATAAGGGATTATATATAAACAGTAAAGTGATGCCAATACGTGGCTCCACTTCGTGTGCGTGCGCAGTTAAACAGCTCGTTAATATACCTCCTCACAGAAGTGTTAGAAATCTGTTGTGGAATGTGTTGAGTTTTGCAAAAAGTTTAGATTTTTCCGTCAAGTCCAAGTGAAAGTTGCTCATTATGACGTGATCCCGTGCAACACTGCCCCCTACCGGCCCGGCCCCAGAGACGCGTTGGGGGCCCCTCACGAGGCGGAGTGAGGAGCGGATGGAAGCGTCTTCTCCTCACGTCACGTCTGCGTTTCATCGTTTATCTTTTCATTGTGATGCGTTTGATTTATAACGAGAAAGGCCCATTGGGGTCACACACACACACACACACACACACACACACACACACACAGTCACAACATTTAGACATAAATAATTCACAAGTGATTTCTGATTGATTGATTGATTTCAATATATATATATATATTAAAACAATAATAATAATGATAACAATAATAACGATAATTATTATATTAATTATGATGATGCTCATAATAATGACAATAATATTAACATAAATATTATCAATAAAAATATACGATGATAATTATTATATTAATAATAATAATAATAATGATAATAATGATGATTTTTACCATGTTTTACCATGTTTTTACCATTTTTACCACACTTTACCATGTGTATATTGATATGTTTCTATATATATTTATATCTAAATATGTTTCTTGATCATTATTATATGTTGTATGTCGATTTGGAGTTGTAGCAAAAGTCATTTCCCCCTGGGATTATTAAAGTATTTCTGATTCGGATAAAAACGGCGAATAATATGTATGTGATGAATATTAATACAACGACAATAATCATTCTATCATTATGAATATTGATAGAAAGCCGCTGATCGGCTGCTCCCCTTGTGACGTAGCGGCGGACGGCGGCTCGAGGCTCCCGGAAGCGGACGACAGGTGTCACTGTGTCCTCGCGCTGCTCTGCCCGCGGCGCGCGCCCGTGCCCCCCCCCCCCCCCCCCCCCCACGCCCGCGCCCCCGCGGCTGAGTTGACACTAAACATCGTGGAACCAGGTCGACGCTGTTTTGGCAGCAACAGGCGCCGCCGGAGACGCTTGTTTCTGGGTGTGCACCGCCTGCGTGGCCGGGCTCACGCGTGGAAAGCCGTGCACCCGGAACGTGCTTTTGTCCGCTCTTCTTGAGTGTTTGTTTGAAGAAATATCAAATAAAATAGAAATTACATATAAGATATAGAAGAATAAATATGAAAATAAAAATTATACAGCATTTAAAAATGATAATAATAATTATTATTATTATAAATATTATATATATAAACAACGGAAACTGAATATATATTGTTTATGTACATTGTGCAATGTTTGAGAACTGGAAAAATAATCAAGTCTGTGGAAACGTAGGGAGAAACGGTAAAAACACGTGGAACAACATGGATCGTAAACACTCATGTTGTCCTTCAGGATCCATCCCAACACAGCGGCGCGGTGCAGCGGCTGCTTTCACAGTCAGCGCAAAAGTTAAAAACAAAACAAACAAACAAAAAAAGCCGAAACGACAGATATCGTTCGTGAAATGGTAAAAAAAAAAAAAAAAAAAAAGTAACTGACCCAACGACCCTTCCTTTCAAATACCACCCCAGTAAAATTAAAAAAAAACCAAACAAACAAACAAATTAAAAACAATCCAAAAATATGTGTAGAAAATTTGAAAATATTTTAACAATTTTATTTACTTTATTTCATTTCATGTTATTTATTTATTTATCTGGTTGTCGCTGCGGACCCCGCGGCAACTCCTTGGACCGCGAGGGGGCCGCGGGTCCGCGTTTGGGAACCGCTCTGGTCTGAGGCGAGCGCAGTGCGTGCGTGTGCGTGTGCCCCCCCCCCCCCGGATAAATGGAGTTGTGATAAAGTAATAAAACGCTCCGGTTAATATCCACGTGGTGTGTCTGTGGGCGCTGCTAAGCAACGTGCGTGTGTGGGGGTAAAGAGAGGGAGTGGCGAGAGAGAGAGAGAGAGGGAGAGAGGGAGGGAGAGAGAGAGGGAGAGAGAGAGGGAGAGAGAGAGAGCGAGAGAGAGGGAGAGAGGGAGGGAGAGAGAGAGAGAGGGAGAGGGAGAGAGAGAGAGAGAGAGAGAGAGAGGGAGAGAGGGAGAGGGAGAGAGAGAGAGGGAGAGGGAGAGAGAGAGGGAGAGAGGGAGAGGGAGAGAGAGAGGGGTGGGGAGAATCCGCACGCACAGCCCAGCGCCTGCGTAACGTGATTAGCCTCCATCAGGTCCGCCGCTGAGGCAGAGCCCGGGGATCAGTGTGCGTGGGGAGGGAGAGAGAGAGAGAGAGAGGGAGAGAGGGAAGGAAGCAGAGAGAGAGGGAGAGAGAGAGAGAGAGAGAGAGAGAGGGAGGGAGGGAGGGAGGCGAGACCGAGCGCACAATGAATCCACAGCCTCATCCCGGAGCACACGCGCACCGTGGACCGTCCCCCGCGCGCCACCGACCCACGCGGATAAGTTGCCTGCTCCCGGCAGTTGACCGCGGCACCGTTCGAGTCCCTCAGGTAGGACCCGTCCGCTTTGTTTTCTGTTTCCACATCCCGCTCGGCGCCCGTCGTTCGCTCCGGGGACTGTTGGGATTCGGATGACCAAACAAGTGACTTCTTTTTTTTGTCGTCCCGCGTGCGCCCGCCCCCGTTTCCAGATGACTCGCACCCCGTAACAACACCGGACAAAGGAGGCGACGCCGCACCATGGGACGGAGAAGCCCACAGGCGCTCCAGAAGAGGGACTCCGCTCGCCCGGTCCTCGGCGCTTAACCTCCGCCCCCCCGCGCTTAACCTCGTCCGCGGCGATGGGCTGCTCCAACGACACCAACGCGACCCTGCCGGGGCGAGCGCCGTACAGCCTCCAGATCTCCCTGCCCCTCACCGTCCTGGTGGGGATCCTCATCCTGCTGATCCTGTTCGGCAACGTCCTGGTGGTCATCGCCGTGTTCACCAGCCGGGCCCTGAGGGCTCCGCAGAACCTCTTCCTGGTCTCGCTGGCGTCGGCGGACATTTTGGTGGCCACCCTGGTGATACCCTTCTCCCTGGCCAACGAGCTCATGGGGTACTGGTACTTCGGCAAGGTGTGGTGCGAGATCTACCTGGCGCTCGACGTCCTTTTCTGCACCGCCTCCATCGCCCACCTCTGCGCCATCAGCCTGGACCGCTACTGGTCCATCACGCAGGCCATCGAGTACAACCTGAAGCGAACGCCGCGCCGCATCAAGTGCATCATCTTCATCGTGTGGGTCATCGCGGCGGTCATCTCCTTCCCTCCGCTGATCACCATGGAGAAGGGGAGCGACAAGGAGGAGGGCCCGGTGTGCAAGATCAACGAGGACAGGTGGTACATCATCTCCTCCTCCATCGGCTCCTTCTTCCTGCCCTGCGTCATCATGGTCCTGGTCTACGTCAGGATCTACCAGATCGCCAAGCGGAGGACGCGGGCGCCGCCGGGCGACCGCAAGGAGGAGGGGACGCAGATGAAGCCGACCGGCGCCAACACGGCCGGCGCCGGCGCCGCTAACGGCCGGAAGCAGAACGGCGTGGGCGCAGGGGGGGCGGAGGGCGGGGTGGAGGAACGCCTCTGCGACGAGAAGCTCAACGGCGAGCACCGCGAGGGAGGAGCAGAGGAGGACGAGGAGGAGGAGAAGGGCGACGCCAACGGCGTGGACATGGAGGAGTCGTCGTCCTCCGACCACAACGTCAACAACCCCTGCTCCATCCGCAAGAAGAGGAAGGCCAAGGGGAAGACCCGGCTGACGCAGGTCAAGCCGGGCGACGACCCGCCGCCCAAGCGGCAGCGGAGCACCAAGGGCGGCCGCTGGAAGGGGCGGCAGAACCGCGAGAAGCGCTTCACCTTCGTGCTGGCGGTGGTCATCGGGGTGTTCGTCGTCTGCTGGTTCCCCTTCTTCTTCACGTACACGCTGACGGCGCTCTGCGAGTCCTGCTCCGTCCCCACCACGCTCTTCAAGTTCTTCTTCTGGTTCGGCTACTGCAACAGCGCCCTGAACCCCATCATCTACACCATCTTCAACAATGACTTCCGGAGGTCTTTCAAAAAGATCCTCTGCCGGCGCGACGCCAGGAGACTGGTGTGAGGGCCCCCCCCCCCCCCCCAACCCCCCCCCCCCTCGCCCGACCCGGCGCTTCTTTTTTCACAGACTGTGAAGAAAGAAGGGAAAGAAAAACATTAAAGATCCCCCCCCCCCAAAAAAAGACGGTAAATCTCATTGACGCGGCACGCATGGATTATTATCTCACCGACCTTATCTAGGTGTGCCCGCCGGGGGCTCGGCCGTTGAGACGATACGTTTTGGGTTGTTTTTTTTTAACACTTTTAATTTGAAACACGGGGACGCCCACCGCTTCGACGCGGCCGGCAGAGCTCCGGCGCGGCCACGCCGCAGCGCGGCCACACGCGTCAACGTGGGGTTTTGTTGTTTTTTTTTGTTGTTTTTTTTCTTTACTGTTTTTCTTTTTTTTTTTTTTGGAAGTCGATTGTACGAAAGCCGCCGCCCGGGATCCATGGTCTATGTTGTACTTTGCGACAGTGTGTGTTGTACCGAGCGACGTGTGGACACTTGTCTCTATTTTCATTGTCGTTTGATGCTGTATTGTGCCAATTTTCTATAACATGATGATAGTGATGCAGAGCAGGGACGTTGGCTCTTTTAAAAATAAACTCAATTTCCCTGTGGCCCTGACGCTGGTCTCTCAGCTTAACAGCCGGTGGGAGGGCGGGGGCTGCTACATGACATTGTTATGAGTCTGAATGTTTAACTGCACAAACACACACACACACACACACGTGCACGCACACGCACACATGCGCACGCACGCACGCGCACGGGAAGGGCACAGGAAGGAAGTGGAGCCACATATTGGCATCCCTCTAAGTGATGTGGACCAAAAAGAAATGCAATTAAAATGTGCCCCTCAGAAGCACGGCGGATGGTTTATTTGTTTGTTTACTTGTTTTTTTTGGGGGGGGGACGAGCTGGGAGGAGCGGGCGAGCCCCCGGAAGCGAGCGGAGCGGAGCGGGGTCTTTTTTTTTTTTTTTTTTTTTTACTTGCAGTAATCCACGTGACGTGTGTCATCATTTGGGGAGATAAGAGGAAAAGGCCAGGCCGGCTTGTGTGCTCGATCGCAAAAGTGCTAACTCCCTCGTTTGTTGACCCTCTGTGAGGTTGGGGTGAGGGGGCGGAAAAAAGAAGATTTCCCTGTTTTATTTATTAGTTTATTTGTTTATTTATTTTTAAAAATTATTCTTGTTTTTTTGTAAGTGCATCGCTGGAACAGAACAAACCGACCCCTGGTCCTCAGGCTATCCTAACGTTAGTTTTGGACTACAACACCCGAAAGGAAACGTGAAATAATATGTCCCATCTTCCTTTAACCGGCAGACAAAATAAACTTTGGCTTTGGGAGGCGGGCGGTGCGTCGCCGCCACCGTCTGCGTAGCCATTCGGCCGCCCGTCCCGCCGCCATGCGGGAGCGCCGTTACCGGGCGGGCCTCTAAATGAAGAGACAGCGAAAAAAACAATAGAAAAGGAGTAAAACGATTTGGAAAGAGATGAAACAGAGTGAGGGGACAGAGAGAGAGAGCGAGAGAGAGAGCGACTGAGTGCTTTATGATGAGCGGAGTGTGTGATCCACGCCTCCATCCAGCACCTAGAGCACCGCTACCTTCCCACCTGATTGGCATTCCGCCCTCCTCCAGCTCCCCGCCTCCATGAAAGCAGGAGAGTGGCGGTTTGGAGCGTCGGGCCCCGGGGACCGGTTCCACCAGTAAGATGCCAGCATCGTCTGTGGGAAGAATAAAGAATAGGACTTTATTTATTTTTTATCCCCTGGTGGAGACTATTACTGCCAAAATATTCTCCTGCACACGCAGGAAAGCATCAGTAAGTTGTTGTCCACAGCAAGCTAAATTGCCCCCTTGGGTGTTTTTCTGTGACGGTACATTCAGCACCTGCCTCATTCTGTTGTGTGGGTGTGACTGTGTGTGTGACTGTATGTGTGTGTGTGTGTGTGTGTGTGTGTGTGTGTGTGTCTGTGTGTACACACACACACACACACACACACACACACACACACACACACACACGCGCGCGTGCATGTATTGTATTGTATTGTATTGTATTGTATTGTATTGTATTATATTATATAGGCTATATGTGCGAGCGTGTGCACACGGATAAATCCGTGCGACCACCTCTCGCTGCCTCCACATGCGGTATCAACGGGGATACGTGTGCACCGGCGGAAGGAGCCAGCTGCTGGAGGGAGCGCCACCCCCCGCCCCCACCCCCCACCGCTGCCTCTGGGAATGGATCATCAGGTCAGAGGTCACATCCGTCCCCCAACGGCCTCGGGGCTGAGAGGGGCTACTAGTTTACTAGGGGCTAAAGTGTCACCGCTTAGACCCAAATGGTGCGGCGGTGGGGGTGGGGGTGGGGGTGGTGTTTCACAGACGGTGTTTGATATAAACCAGGACTATGATAATCCTACTTCAGTTAAAAAAATGCCTTTCTGAGACGTTGCTTGACTTAAAGGGGACCTGTGATGAAGAACTCACTTCTTCACTGCCTGTGCACATACCGTACATGTGGGTGTGATGGGGTCACACACACACACACACACACACACACACACACACACACACACACACACACACACACACTGTGGAATGAGACGAGCCAGTCGGTTTTTTCAGGGAACGTGGTGAAACGCGGCGTTCAGATTTGCGGGGCCTGATCTACGTCCTTTAGAGCATGCCCTCCGTCCGAGCTACTCCACCCACGCCTGGAGCAATAACACAGGGACGGCCAGCAATAACAACCGTCCGTGAAGCAACAGCAGAACGGAAGTGTAAGTATTTAAAATGTGATTCTACTGTGTCTCTTTGTAAGAACAAAAACAAAGTACACGTTAGATACTGTAGGCGGCGGCGCGCGGTCCGCTGAGCGTGTCTCCAAACAAAACCAATAAAAATCGTGTGCACATTGTACATGTATTTATTTTATTTTGTTCTCAGGCGTTAACGTTAAACAGAAAATCCCCGCGGGCGGTGTCGCCGGGCGGCTTCGTGGTGCGGCGTCGTGGTGCGGCGTTGTGGTGCGGCGTCGTGGTGCGGCGTCTCCCACAAGCTGGAGGCACCGCAACGGAGGTGAAGAACGAACTTTTTAAATGAGGCCTCGTAGATCTAATATGAGTGAAGATTCAGCAACTGGGTCGGTTATTTCTCGCCTCATTTATTCAGAGACAGATTTTGGCTCCTCCCATGAAAACAGAGCAGTCTGGAACACGACGGATGGATTTGGAGGCATGTTAGAATGGTTAGAACGCATGATGTGAGTGGTATTTCAAAGACATGTTTTGGGGACCTCAGAGGCCACTTTCAGGAAGTCCCAGGCTGAGGTGATGAAGGACCAGTCGGCTCCTTCCGTCCGGTCTTGGCGCCGGTCTTGGTCCAGATCATCCCCAAGGTCGACCCGGGGGCCACACCCACTGATCCAAAATATTTAGTTGAAGATTCACTTAGACCTGGGTTCGCTCCGGTCTTCCTACTGGAAATCGGATTCCCGAAAGCAAGACGAGACTATTTTGAACCGTGACCGAGGAATCCCATTTCACTTGGTCCAGACCTCCTTTAAAAGTCTGATTTAGTCTCCGATTCGGCCTTAATCTGCGTCTGCGAAACCGCCTCCCCTAGATTTTGGACGTTTTAGCCGCTGGAGCATCATCATCATCATCATCATCGTCATCATCGGGGTCAGGCCTGGGTCCCGAGGACAATTGCGGCGGCGCCCACTTCCCGTCACCCTAACCGCCCCCTGCTTCTCGTCGTGACGCCCTGTTTGGGGGCGCACGCCGCGGCCGCCGCCCACCCGGTTGGCGTCCCAGTGCCGCATCCCGGTGACTCACCGCTCTTAACGCACCGTTTTTGTTTTTTGTATTCCCTTTTATTTTCGACCACCTCTGATGCGGCAATTGTCAGGAGGTGACGCGCCGCTCATCGCAAACAGCATCCGGGAGGAGAACCCGTTTAGAGCGCGGACGCCTGTTTGTCCTTGTTTTGGGTTTGGGGGGGGACCTCAGATCAGGCGGCAGGACGACGCTCGGCGGCAGATATTTCCCTGGAAAACAATTTGCACGGACATATCTGTTTTCCGGCGTCTCATTATGGTCGAGAGCAATCATCTCATCCTCCCAGAGACCACGGGATGGGACACGATTATTAGAGCCACAGCCTCATCTGGCTGCTTGCGGAGTGGACGGGGACAGGGCATTATGTTCTGGTTTTGCACACACACGCGCGCACACACACACACACACACACACACACACACACACACACACACACACACACACACACACACACGCACAAAGATACTCCCAGGTGAGTGCTTGGAGTATGGAGATCATTCCTCGTCATTTTAGGGTTTTATATCTGTGCGTTTGAGTTTTTGGATTATTTGTTTGTTCAAAGGGACATTTCGGTATCATGACGTCGCACGACATCCACAGTCCGGGTCATTTTTTTTTTTTGATTTTTCTAGTTGAAACCATTCGGGATGTTAAAGCATTTCACATGGACGTGTCCCTCGTTGAAGTTGTCCAAAGCTCAAATTCATGAAGGGATCGTTCCGGGAAAAGCCGACTGCATTAATTCTGCTCTAATGCCTTTAAGTACACGCACGCACGCTTTGATGCTTCCTAAAACGACTGTTCCACATCCAAGATGGAGGATTAGAACGGAGTAATGTACGTTCAGATGCAGCCCTTGTGCACATACATTCTTTACTCACACACACACACACACACACACACACACACACACACACACACACATACATGCACACACACACTCACACATGCACACGCGCGCACACACACACACACACACACACACACACACACACACACACACAAACGCAGACAAAAAACATCATAAACCATCGATTCTTTTGACAGAAACCTCTTGGTTCTTCCCGTAAAAGACATAAACAATGCGCCTCCGTGTTTTTCCCCCTTGGTCGCCGCCGTTCCAGTGTTTTCTTTCCGTCGTTCCACGGCTCTCGGCGCCCGGTGACCGAGGGGGAAGCACAAGCCGCAGAGCGACGTTAAGTAAGTCATCTCTAATCGGGAGTGGGCTTTCCGGCGTGGACAATCACGGCTGGAGTGGGCGCGGGCTGAATGGCGGTGGGCGGTGGAGGAGTTTACACCTCGCCACTCACGGCTAATTTCCAAGAGGGCGACGACTTAATGGGAGCCTCTCCACGGCCGCCAGGCTGCCATGTGTGAACGGCAGCGCTTCATTCTCCTGCATTATTATTATTATTATTATTATATAATAACAATAATAATAATAATAACAACAATAATAATAATAGTAATCATAATCATAACAATAATAATAATAATAATAATAATAATAATTGTTATTATTATTAATAACAATATTAATAATAATAATAATAATAACAATAATAAATACATATTTTCTATTCTATGCTATTCTGTTCTTTATTTCTATTTTTTCGGCTGACCTACAAGTCCATTAACGATTTCCTCTGCCTTCGCCCACACAGACCAAAATTCAGTTTATTCTCTGTGTTGGAAACATTCCAAATACACAACACTGCTCACCTGAATGAGCAGCTTTTTTTTTTAAATGTGGTATTATTGTAATATACAGAATATTTCATATATTTCATATACAGAAAAGTCAAGGGGTGAAACTAATCTGGGGTTGGGGGGGGGGCTTCACGATGATGATTATCAGGATGAATTCAACACGTCATCAACCAGATGAATGGATGGTCAAACATGTCAACTCATCAATTTAATGATTGGTTGCCTGAATTGCCTTGGTTGCTATGAATCATTTTAATACACAATAGATAGATAGATAGATAGATAGATAGATAGATAGATAGATAGATAGATAGATAGATAGATAGATAGATAGATGGATAGACGAATAGATGGATAGATGGATAGATAGATAGATAGATAGATAGATAGATAGATAGATGGATCAATAGATAGACATACAGACACATAAATAGATATACAGACAGACAGACAGACAGATAGACAGACAGATAGATAGATTGTTTATAGTGTGTTATTGGTCAGGTTTGAGGTGGACTCTACAGTGTATTTTTGTAGTGCCAGTAGAAAACACATTTCCTGTAATCTTATTATAATGTTATTATAATAATATATCATATAATAATAGAGTGTCTTGTCACCTTGCAGCCCGGCCCTGAAGGTGCATTCTGCCGTGATGTCTCTCACTTGACTCGCTGTACTTCTTCATAAAGAGTCTCTGGAAAACAGGTATGTCTGTACTAATTGTTTTCCAGGGAAATACCTGCCGCCGAGCTCCATCCTGCCGCCTGATCGTCATCAATGTGAACTGTCCCCAATATCCATCTATCTATCTATCTATCTATCTATCTATCTATCTATCTATCTATCTGTCTATCTATCTGTCTATCTATCTATCTATCTATCTATCTATCTATCTATCTATCTATCTATCTATCTATCTATCTATCTATCTATCTGTCTATCTATCTATCTATCTATCTATCTATCTATCTATCTATCTATCTATCTATCTATCTATCTATCTATCTATCTATCTATCTGTCTATCTATCTATCTATCTATCTATCTATCTATCTATCTATCTATCTATCTATCTATCTATCTATCTATCTATCTATCTATCTGTCTGTCTATCTATCTATCTATCTGTCTATCTATCTGTCTATCTATCTGTCTGTCTATCTATCTATCTATCCATCTATCTATCTATCTATCTATCTATCTATCTATCTATCTATCTATCTATCTATCTATCTATCTATCTATCTATCTATCTATCTATCTATCTATCTATCTATCTATCTATCTATCTATCTATCTATCTATCTATCTATCTATCTATCTATCTGTCTGTCTATCTATCTATCTATCTATCTATCTATCTTTTTAACTATATATTTGTCAAATACTGTACTTTGACTTAAATTACCTTGTTGATTTCAAAGTGGTAATCCGTGAGAAAGAATTGTCAATATTTGATACTCGCTTTGAGCTGTCTGGCTGTGAGAATCAACCATCCGACATATTTGCGTTACGCATGGGCTCCTCTGTGTGGTGTTCCCGTTCGTTGGTGGCGGGGTCCGCCACACCCAAGGAGTGAAAGGCAGCCGCCGCGGGTTTCGGTGAACCAGCGTCGCTAGCTGGTGTCATTAAACTGTCAGGATGGACGGACATTAACCGACGAAATTATTTCGCAGTTTACAGCAAAGACGAGGGAAAACCCGGATGTTGGGGAAAAAAAAAAAAAAAAAAAAAGTATCAGCTCCGCTTGGAATTCTGTCGAGCGGATTACCACTTTAAAGTTTGAACCGGTCAAGAACGAGAGGAAACCTTTAAACCGACCGAGATCCTTTCGTCCATTAAGGAATAACTGTTGCTTTCTATCACGGCGTTGTAATCTTTGGCTGTTTACACGTCTCCGTCAGTGTGGGGTTTAAGTATTTTTTGTTTCCACAAATGGACGTTATTGTCAAAACAAACAGGAAACTTTTACCCTAATTAAAACTTGACCCTTGTGTTTCTGAGACAAACAGAGGGAGAGAGAGAGAGAGGGGGGGGGGGAGGGGGCGAGCGGGATAGAGAGAGAGAGGGTGAGATGCAACAGAACACGGCAGCTTCCGCGTCTTTGCGCTGAAAAAGAGCGTAAAAAACCCCCCCCCCAAAAAACCCTTCTACGCCGGCTTTCAAAACCTCCACCTTCTCCGCCGCCGCCGCAGCTGACGAAGGCTTCATTTGGACGGCCGTTCCCTCCTGCAGCTGTCCCTCCGTTGTCATCGCTGATGTGATTTTGTTTTCCCATCATTGCGAATAATCCTATTTCCCACAGAAAAGGCTCGTTTTTCATATCGATGGCAGTGGTAAATTAGTCTGGAGCCCGGGCAGGAAAATGGACATGATAGCCCGTATTTGTGGGTTGAATTGGGTTACGACGCTGCATCCGAACATCCTAACAAGACGCGGGGTCCCAGAGCACGCACGCACACACACACACACACACACACACACACACACAGACACACACACACACACACACGTGCACGCACACACACACACACACACACACACACGTGCACGCACACACACACACACACACACACACACACACGCACACACACGCACACACACACACACACGCATGCACACAAATGCTCACACACACGCGCGTGCACACAGACATACGCA
>NC_137191.1:5840698-5870698 GCF_960531495.2 Zeus faber
TGTTGCCGCGGTGGCACTTCAGCCGATGCCGCCGGCTGCCCGCCGCCGCTATTGTGTGGCGGCCGCCTTTTCTTCCCCGTCCATAAAATGAGTAAATACCTAATTTGGAGAAATGCTTTCATTACACCACACTTTGGCCTCTGCAATATCCGCCTGCCGCCGTGCGCGCGGCCTTCCATTCATCTCCCCCCCGAGTCCCATCCGCCACGATTAGCTGCTGCTCTGTCGCGTCAGCCGGCCGCCTCCACCCCTCCGCCTCTCCACCTCGCCGCCACTCCGCGACTCCAGCCGCCGCCTCTCCACCCCTCCGCCCCTCCGCCTCTCCACCACTCCGTGACTCCACACCTCCACCTCTCCATGATTCCACCCCTTCACCTCTCCGCGACTCCAGCCCTGCACCTCTCGGCTGCCCGCTGCTCCTGGGTATAGGATGGGCCGAGTGGAGAGGACAGGTTTGGTTGTATCCTACTTGTACAACGACAACAAATAGATGCTCTGTGACGTGAGGGTTTTGTGAAAGGTGGATGGAGGAGACGAAAGGGAAATTCCCGTTCGCTTTTGAGCTGCATCGTCATCACAGTTTAGTGAAAAGGAGTTCTGCGAATCTGCACCACCTCTGGTGTGTCCCGGTGACTCGCAATTGAATTTCGAGAACCGAATTTGAATTGCGAGAACCGAATTCATTTTCGGTGGGGTGCCAACACAGTTTCGGGGCAAATTAATTCAACTTCATTCACAGTGGTTTCATTCTGGATTACATTCAGAAACTCAGTTGCAAACTGATAAACTCTGTTTTAAATGATGCTATTCAGATTCCGTTTTTCAATACAGTACAACAATACAAATTCAACGTATGTGATTCAGATGCAGTGTTTTTAGTGCGATTATTCAAGTTGAGCAATTCGAATTCAAATATAAATGATTCAAATTCAGTTTCTCGTGACACGTATTTCTGCCAAAGTCTGTCCAAAGTCCACAGAGTAAATTAAATACATCTAGAGTTTTTATTTGCTTTGTTTGGAGAAAAGATCGCTCTGATTGGAGCTGCCGAACCGTGCGTAAGTCCCCCCGCTACTGAATTTGAACATTAAAATATATAACAAATTTTTATATAAAAAAAACCATGCAAATTTGAATGGGATAATAGAGGAATGTCTGCAGCCCTGATATATTTATATATTATATATTTCTCTTTTTAGTTTACTTTTTTTATATTTTATTATATTTATTCAGTGTTAAAGGTAAAGCCATGAGAAGACACTTAAAACTGTAAATTGAGCATTATTATTATTATTATTATTATTATTATTATTATTATTATTATTATTATTATTATTATTATTATTACTATTATTCGATATACTGTATATCGTGATGATTATCGACATCCATCAATATAAAAAAATATATATTTTAATAACATTTTTGGCCGTATCGTCCAGCCCTAGTCGTGAGATACAGACATACATACTGTGAATCGAAATTACATACATACTGAAAATGGCCTGATATTCATTTTTTCTTTCTTTTAATTACCACATTCACATCCTGTATCCTGTTTTATTGGCTTAATTATATACTATTTGCTTACAAATCTTCCTTTGTTTCCATAGAAACATTTAATTGCTAGGTGCATACGTTTTGGGACATCCAGGAACCCACTTTTCATCCCAGTTATTGCTTATCTATTGGTGACACTTTCCCCCTATCCCTCCGTAACAAAGAGACAGTCACAGTGGTCAGAAAACTGTTTGCCTTCGCATGCCTCTTATCTTGCACCTGCGCCTGAGCTGTGCTGCTCATTACTTTTTTTACACATTATGTATTGTATTACTGTATGAAACTATAAGCTGGTCAGAGGGGCAACCCTATTTTTTGTGTGCTTAAGAGCACCCTCGGGACAAGTCTAACCAGACAATGCTGTTTCACTTCTTGAGAGTGCATCACTTTATTGTCTCATTTATTTAGAACATATTTTTTTAGATAAAACTAATAGAATTAGTCCCGCAGCCCTGTGCTGGCGGCCGGCTGACGCTGGTTGGGGCGTCTGCTCGGCCGCGGTGGGGCGGGCCTTGATGTTGTGCGGGGTGCGGGTGGGCATGGGGGTCCCGCCAGTTCCCAGGCCTGTGATCCGTGCTTGGCGCCAGCAGCCTGTGGCTGCGTCTTGTGCCTGCTTTTGGGGCTGGACTGTATGTGTGCGCCTCAGGGGAGCAGGGTCTGGGTTATGCTCCTAGGGGCCGGGCATTGGGGTTGCTCCGCGGGCTTCTGGCTTCTCTTGGGGCCGGGGGGTCTTCTGTGGCTGCAGGGCGGAGTGCCTGGGGCTTGCCTGCAGCCGTGGGGTGTCTATGTGGCTGCGGAGCTCGGGGTGGCTTTGGGGCCATTTCCGCTGCTTGGAGGCGGCCCGACATAATACCGACCTTATACAGTACAGTACCAATTGAGATAAGTCCTGTACACTCACCGGTGGACACTTCATACACACACACACACACACACACACACACACGCACACACACACACACACACACGCACACACGCATACAGGCGGTCTCATCACAGGCGCGCACACGCCAAAGGCACCTGCTTTGATCACACCCCAGCAGCCTCCTGGTTGCATTCGTCTCCTTTTCTTTCTCATTTACTGCCATAACTATGACAGGAAGAGGCCACGTGACCAGTTGTTGTTCCAGTTTTCCTGGTCCTCATTAACTCTGTCTTTCCAATACATGTTGTCGTCCAATGTTTACGTTTTTCCATGTACATGTTGTTGTTTGGTTCTACGTTTATTTGTCTCACCCCTGGTCATTCTCTCCCTCTTGGAGTCGTTATAAGTTGTTTATGGACCCAAACATGATAAATAGTTCAGCTCAATAGCTCAGTTTGTTCCTGATGGCGATGCAGGTTTACCTCACCCACCACACAGCGGAATGTCTCAGACAATTTGGCGACGGGGATGGCATCTCTGGTCGGATCCCTCCGCATTCAGTTTGAGTGCCCAACGGCAGTCCAGGACCCACCGTAACACATCTGTGCACTGAACCGAACGAAAAAAAGAGTTAATTGACGAGTCGTCTGGACATGACAGCAGGACCGGCAGAGACAACACGAGATCCCGGATAAAGGCTAGGCTGGGCATAGTGAGATTAACAGCATCGATCAGGTATAGGTCGTGGGAGAAAGCAAATATTTACCCCTCAGGCTGACGGGCTGCCAATTACATGCTTTGTGAAGGATCGTGGTGAAAAAGCACAGGTCGGGAAGGATCGCGGTTGCGAACTGCATCGTCGTATTTTAATTGAAATAATAACAAAGTAAACATAATTGAATAAAGAATCAAAATATAAATGTATAAATTAATCTTGATATAAATATTGATTACGGATGAATTTAGAACCAGAGAAGCAGCGTAATGTCACTGTTTCCTCTGTGAAGTAAAAGAACAAAAAGAGAAAAGTAGAAGTGAACTGTGTGTGTGTGTGTGTGTGTGTGTGTGTGTGTGTGTGTGTGTGTGTGTGTGTGTGTGTGTGTGTGTGTGTGTGTGCGAGGTCCAGAATGTGTGTGTGGAGAACCATTGCAGATTAAAAAAAGCCTCCGAGAGTGTGTGTAAAAAATAGAAAAAAATAAGAGGACAGAGAGTGGAGTGGAGGACGCGTCGGTTCATCGTTAAATGATGTTCTGTGTGAATACGGTAAAACTAGTGGTGTTGTACGTTGCATTTGTTGAAGCAGACTAAAACAAAATCACTCAATAACAAAGTAGAGTAGCAGTATAAAAAAGCTTGCCGCATTGACGACACACACAATTTTTAGAGATTATTAGATGTACTTTTGGAGGTGCAGGTAGACCGGTTTTCAGGCTTTATTTCAAGTTAGTTTCATGAGGTTTTGGGTAGTTTGGGGAAAGAGCTGAATTTCTCTATCCGACAGCAGCTGATCCAGTGTCTTGCGCCCCAGATGCTTGTGCATCCAGTTGACCTAATCTGTTTTCCCCCATCCCTTGTTCAGCCTCTCCACAGAACCCCCAATGAGGACACAGAGTGAAAAATGGAGAAACCTTCTCGCCTGTGGCCCACCGAACCAGAGGCCAACTAGATACAGTAGGTAGTGCGTTTTGCCCATGGTTCATTGTCCCAATCCCCAGGCAGGCGCCAATCTGGTCCTGGTCTACCAGCCATGGAAGCTACAAGAGATGACCCTAGTGATCGGAGATCTACTCTCCGGTTGCCGGAAACGGAGAAGGCTACACTACAACCATCCAACGGTTAGTGCAACAACACCATCCCACATCATATGAGTTACAACACATCTTCATGAAAGGCTTCGGATTAGGATGGCAAGGCATAAATGTGTCCCACCACAGCAAAACTCGCCATCTCGCGCATTTCAAAAATCACCAGGAGCAGCTAAATAAGTTGAAAAAACCTTTCTAGAAGGAAAATTTGATTTTTCCAGACTGTGTTTTTTTTTATCTCTCAACCTATTTTCAAAACCGAGTTCGATTTGTAAATAGTAAAAAAAGTTAAGCCGTAGAGTTAAATGTTCCCGTTAGTTTACATGGGGAAACGCCGGTCACTTACCGAGACACTGAACAGCGCTGAATAACGCAGATCGACGATTTAATGCAAGCGTCCAGGTGAAGATCATTCCTCCATATTCCATGTAATGGAGGAGTCACGATGTGAAACCGTTTTGATTGAATCCAACCTTCAAATCGTACTACTTTCCCACACATGGAGCCACAGTTAAAAAAAGGGCGTAGAAGAAGAAGACGAAGAAACGCGTCACCTCACTTCCATTAAACAGACGGTTAAAGTGCAGCACGGGGGCGTTTCGGTCTCACTTGTCAGTGCAAGCAGCTCGTTCTGGACTTCATTTTCCACGATGAGATTCAGTTCTCCCACGACGACGCGGAGAACGACAGCGCTGCTGAATGTGATATTACTCCGGACTCGGAGAACATTTCAAACAGCGGATTTCAAACTTAATGTGACGATGAAACGGAATATTTTCAAGAACCACAGGAGACCGACGATACACCCGTCGATGACGTGATTTCAGATTTCAGATTTTCTGAGACTCATATTATTAATAGACTCTTCAATTTGTTGTGTTGTCCGTACCTTTAAACTCCAAAATAATTCCACTTTTATAAAACATGTATATTCTTACTGTTAAATAAAAGCTTTTTTAAAAACCAAATGAGTTGTGTTGTTGAGCTGTTCGTGATCACCACCTCCATTTGCATTCTGGGAGCTGAATGAACCTGGTGTGGGTAAAACTTTGGAGGTGATTATCTCAGAATCACAGTTTGCAACACCCTTGTCATTAACAAAACTCAAAAGCCGCCAAATGACCCTAAAGTACGCGGTGGGTCACAAATGTGGGATGGGAATACACTGTGGTTTATGATCTGGTTGTTGAGTCTCCATACATGACTCATTTGGGCCGAACAATTTTTCATAATACTCGGTTGAGTGTTATGACAAATTGTTTGGGCCCACCCCATCGTGATAGTGAGAAAAGACTAGGACTTGCAAACGGAATGCCGGTGAGGGTGTAGACGATTAGCTTGAATGCAATCTAGGTATTTTAATCAGCAATCAATAATACACAGTCTCATTGCATTTTGTTCAGGATTGGCCGGCTGTTAATGATCAGATCATTTTGCGATGAATGCCGTCAAGAGAGCCTGTTGTTCCTAATCCCACAACCATTTTCTACACATACATCAAATATTTTAGCTGTTATTGACCTTGCAAATGCTTTGCAGAGTCTCTGGCAGAGCACATTAGGAAAACATTTAGCTGGTTTTGAATTCATGAATGGCAGCACATTCATCCAATATTTTGATGATTTATTGATCTTCTCACCAGACAGAGAGTCATGTGTCGCTGATACACAGGACCTCCTAAAGTACTTAACTCAAAATGGTCATGTTGGTGATGGTGATGCTAGAGTTGCCACCATTTTGGATATGCCAAAACCACAGACAACAAGGCAAGTGGTGGCCTTTTTTTTGGCTGCTGTGGTTACTGTCACCAGCCATTATCAGCAATGGCTCATGGGAGGGGCTTGTCGTCATCAGATAGGGTTGAATTGACGCCTGAGGTGGTAGGGGTTTCATAAACTAGTCGAATAGTCAATTAGTCGACTACTATAACCACTCGTCGCCGCTGTTGGCAGCAGTCGACTAGTCGTGGACAGCATATATTTTGTCAGTGTCACTAGATTTTCAATAATTATTGTATTCGTAAAATAATTTATTACAATATGTATTTAGTTTTATATCTTAACTCAGCTATGTTCTCCTAATTAATTTAATTTACAAAATACAATTTTCATTATTACCTAGAACTCAATCTCTGAACCCATCCGCTATTAGTCTAATGACGATAGACTCTGGGGACCACGGCCAATATTTATGGGGTTACGTCCTGTTGCATAGTATTCTCAGAAAGTTGGTGCTGTGGCTAGTGGGCTGTCTGCTTGTATGCGTGTTGTGAGTGCTGCATCTATGGTAGTAGCCGCGTCTGCCTCTCCTGTGACCTACCGCCCACTCACTGTCTGAGTAACACATGCTGTAGCCTCCATCTTGCTACAGAGCAAAATGGTTAATTTCTCTCCAGCAACAGCTCTCCATCTTCAACATGTGCTGATTTCACTTCCTCATGTCACTTTGAATTGATGCACCATTCATAATCCAGCTAGTCTTCTCCCCACTGCTGACTATGGAGATCCACATGATTGCTTGGCAGTGATAGCCCTTGTCGTTTTGCCACGCCCAGATCTTGCTACTGAGCTCTTATAAATTATGATATGGAATTTTTTGTGGATGGGTCTGCTCAAAGGTCACCGGCTGGTGACTTGCTTGTGGTATACTCGGTTGTGACTCCTTTGGGTGATTCTGGAATCTACCAGGCTCTGGTGGAATCCTTCTGCCCAGGCTGCTGAATTGTTTGTGTTAACTTGAATTCCTGTCAAAGGAAAACATTTAAATATTTAATGTTTAATGTACATATTTATCCTGTGCCTACAAGTCACAAATCAAATATTTTACTAATGCAATAATTATTGTAAATCTGGTCGAGGACTAGTCAACTGCTGCCAACAGCGCGGTCTAGGGCTTACAGTAGTAGACTAGTTGACTAATTGACTAGTTAGTGAAACTCCTAATACATACAAACATCTGTTTGTTCATCCATCAGAGTTGATGATGACCATGACACATTTGGTTGAGTGCGCAGATGGCTGAACAGGCCAATCAAAGCCTGGAATTATCTATGGCACACTGGACAGCTAAGGAGGATGTAGAGCTCCACAAGTATTTTCTTGGCAGATTTGTGCTGCTGCCTCTTCAACAGAGCACAGGAGCTACAGTATCCTTGTAGCTCTCTTTGGGGCCAATTTGCACTCGCTTGCCATTTTTCAGTTTGCCAAAGAAGACTTTTTTCGGAAGTCTCATGTATTCTGGTCACATGGCCAGTCCATCTGAGCTGTGCCTTCGCAAGCAGGGTGGGGATGCTAGGAATATTGGCCTTGCTGATGAATTCAGTGTCAAGGATTCTATCCTGCCACTTGAACCTCAGCAGTTTCTTCAGAGAGCTCAGGTGGAGGCAGTTCAATTTCCTGGCATGGCACTGGTAGACTGTCAAGACTTCAGACCCATTATACAGAAGAGTTGGTAATATGTCAGCCTGGTAGACCTTCAGATTTTTTCTCCTGCTTGATGCCAATCCTTTCCCACGCTGAGTCATGTAGATGTCAAAAGGCTGCACTGGCCTTGACAATCCTGATGTTAACTTCATCATCTATGTGCACAGCACAAGACAGAGTACTTCAAAGGTAAATAAACTTGTCAACGGCTGAAAGCTTTTGGTCATTCTCAAAGATGGTGGGCTCAGTGTAAGGTCCTATGAGCAGGTTGGTACTTCAGTCTTCTTTTAGCTGATTTTTAGGCCGAAGTTGTTGCAAGCTGAGAAGAAATGGTCGATACTGGCCTGAAGTTCTTCATCTGAGCCAGCAGCCAGAGCACAGTCATCAGCAAACAAAAGTTCTCAAACGTTGACTTACTCCACTTTGGTTTTGGCTTGCATTCTCCGCAGAATGAGAAGCCCACTGTCAAAACGATAGATATAGATATTCCCAGATGTTCTGGAATTAGTCTTAACAGAAAGACTTGTTTCAGCATTTCAGAAAACACTGTTCTTGAGAGGATTGGCAAGAGGAGGCAGCCTTGCTTCACCCGGTTTGTGACTGGCAACGGATCAGAGAGTTCTTGCTGGTCTGTGACGCTGGCCATCTTGCCATCTTGGAGTTTGCACACTATGCTGATGATCTCACAGAGGCCCTCCCAGTTGGCTGTGTCAAATGCTTTTGTTTGATCAGCGAATGCCATAAATATATATATCAGCATTTTGTTCGTGGCATTTCTCCTCTAGCTGTCGTGCAGTAAATACCATGTCAGTGGTTCCTCAGTCTTTTCTGAAACCACACTGACCGCTGTGGTTTCAGAAATGCCCATTGTAGGTGCTTTGTGCGGTGGTCAGGGATCAGCATGGGCACTCTGACCGGCTACGCCCCATACACAGCAAACTGCGATGCACTGTGTGTTCTGACGGCTTTCTATCATAGCAGCATTAATTGTTTCAGCAATTTGTTCTACAGAAGCTCTTCTCTGGGATCGAACCAGACAGGCTAGACTTTGCTCCCCATGTGCATCAATGAGCCCATGGGCGCCCATGGCCCTGTTGCCTGTTCACCGGTTGTCCTTTGTTGGACCACTTTTTGTAGGTAGTAACCACTGCATAACAGGAAAACCCAACAAGACCTGCTGTTTTGGAGATGCTCCAACCAAGTCATCCGGCCATCACAATTTGGCCCTTGTCAAAATGGCTCAGATCCTTACGCTTGCCCATTTTTCCTGCTTCCAACATCGACTTCAAGAACTGACTGTTCTTGCTGCCGAATATATCCCATCCCTTGACAGGTGCCATTGGAACTAGATGAGCTATGTTATTCACTTCCCTGTCAGTGGTTTTAATGTTGTGGCTGATCGGTGTACATAGATACACACAAACACACATACATACACACATATGTATATTACATACATACACCGTTGAGCATGAACGTGCTAAACAAGTACATTCATAGAAGGTGTTCATGCTTTAAGTGAATGATGAACTGAACATATCCATTTGTGATTCATGGACGTCAACGTCAGCGTTGTTAACTCTTGTGAGAGTTAATGATGCTCAAGCCCTTGGTTTTACGACACCCGAAGATTTACGGCACTCAGCATGCAAGCATGGCTTGTGAAACTGGCAAATCAACGTACTGCTGAAGCAAGTTCATATGAATATGTGAAGGAGTTTCATGAACAAATCAGTACAGATTGCAATTGAAAAACTCTCACATTTTTATGCTAATTGTGCCTGCCAAGTCTGAAAAAACAAGTCAAAACGTCACACCTGCAACGAATTTCAAACGACACATCGAGCTGAAGCATCCGACCAGCCTTGGGAAATATCTGTGAGTGAATCATCACAACAAATCATTAACAAAGGGTAAGAAACGTGTACCTTCACTGCACCTCTTCTTTCACATTTGCTGCATGATATGACACATTGTTTAAGTGGTAAAACATATACTCTCTATGCACATTGCTTTGCAAATTCGTTTTTCTTGGATTTTGAAGGTAATCTCTCTGTTATTAGTATGGATTATACTGAAAAAGAAAAAAAACGGAAGAAATTAACGTCAACTACTTCATTTTAATCTGAATTTTGAGCTATCGCTTGTGAAGTGTGAACTTGCACAACACAGCATACATGTACACACATACATACACACATTTATCTATTGAATATTTTGAATAGTTTATAGATTATATTCATGCTTGAATGCCACTATATTGGCAATATACTGATATATTGTCAGGGAATTGATCTTAATATCTAACCCTATCGTAAATGTTGTCTTTAACCCTGCAGTGGAGTAAAGTAATATCATTTTTATTACCAGCACAGACTGTTCTGGTGAATGCGTCAACCGGTAAAATATTTCATACAATGTGTGTGTGTGTGTGTGTGTGTGTGTGTGTGTGTGTGTGTGTGTGTGTGTGTGTGTGTGTGTGTCTGTGTTTGTGTGTGTGTGTGTGTGTGTGTGTGTGTGTGTGTGTGTGTGCGCGCCCCAACCACCACACCCATAGCCCTCTTCAGGTGACTGGTTCTCCTAATGGGATGACGAGTGAAGGCGTTCCATTAATTTTGTGGCCTTTCCGCTGAGGTGCGAGGTGTAAAAATGGAACGAAGCGGCAGATTAATAAATCCTGTGTTTACCAGTTTGGTGCTGAGTTGCCAGCGCTGTGATCCTGTGGGTTTGGGTTTTAAAGATTTTAGTTCTGGCTCCTGTTCTAGTAATGGCTGAGGTAAATTGCCCAGTTCCAGCTTCCTTTTGTCTCGTGTCTCTGTCATTTAAAGTGGTGACGTGGTGCTGATGGACTGTCGGTCCATCGTTTAGCTCCCTTTAGTTAATTGACCCAAACCGAGTCAGAAGCAAAGAATGTCAGACACCGCCTGCTGACTGTGGGAGGTTTGGACGTCTGAAGTGAGATAGTCATGAAGTAACCAGCGTATACCTACCCTCAAACACACCACGAGGATTAACCTGCCTCTCATTACCCCAACTCTAACCCCAAACCCAACCCCAACCCCAACTCTAACCCCAACCCCAACTCTAACCTCAACCCCCATCCCACCCCCAACTCTAACCCCAACCCCAACCACAACTCTACAGTAACCCCAACCCCAACACTAACCCCAACCCCAACTCTAACCTCAATCCCCATCCCACCCCCAACTCTAACCCCAACACTAACCCCAACTGTAACTCCAACCTCAACTCTAACCCCAACCCCCATCCCACCTCCAATTCTAACCCCAACCCCAACTCTAACCCCAAACCCAATCCTTACAATGAGACTTCTCCCTTGTCCACAATTCTGATCCTAAGCCCAACCCCCTCCTTACCCAAACCCTAAGCTGTACTCCAACCCTAACCTATACTTTAAAACCATATAATTCATTCAATAACCCTCTCCCCTTTTTAAAATATATTTTGAAAATATATCTTTTTAAATTTTTTTTACTTTTTATACACTTTAGAGATATCTTTGTTTATAGTGAAACATTTATTAGAAGTAATTTAGAAAGGATGATGATTTCAACATATACGTGTTTGTTGCATTAAAAGTAAAACTCACTGTATTACTGTTTTCTCTTTAAAAAACCCAAACCCCAACCCTGGCCAATCCTCTGACGAAGCCTATCCTGGTGAAACGACAAGACATTTTCCAACACAGAATTCATTTTTGTTATCTTTTGAACTGCAATTGTTTTTTTTTGTTTTTTGTTTTTTTTACCTATTTCTTGTTTAATTAAATTTTCTATCTAAAACGAGAGTTTTCTCTCTAAAACTCTCGTTTTAGAGAGAAAATCCTCTTGATAAACGGATAAAAGCCCCAAACCAACTCACTATCAAACACACAAACGCCCATTGACAACAAAATAGAGAATCGGACCAGGAAGCCACATGGTGACCATGAGTTCTTCAAAGAAATGAGGAGTGAGCTGCTGCCCACTCCCAAGAACTTCTGTGGACTTCTGTGTCACTGTTTTTGCGTTGGAAAACTTGTTTGGTGCCTTCCCTCTCCCATTCTTCCCACACCACCCCCCCTTTTTTTATCCCTTATCTCTCTTTTATTTATTTTTTATTTTTATCTACTTTTATTTAATTTTTTTGTATGGATGAAAGGGAGGTGAAATAATTTATACACAAGATAATTGTTTAGACCTCAAATATATATCTCTGGCTGTATGGTACAAAATTCATTTTTTTAATGTATAAATATTGATTGAGTTATCTTAAAACCCTTAAAAGACCCCAATCTTAGAGCAGCAAACAAACAAACCAGCAACTGATGAATCAATGAGTCACTCAAACATATCAAACTAATATCAATGTATCAAAATTAATTAATTGGCTATCGACTATATCTATCTGTCTATCTGTCTGTCTGTCTGTCTGATAGATGGATGAATGGATCGATGGATGGATGATAGATGGATGATAGATGGATGATAGATGGATAGATAGACAGATAGATAGGTGGATAGATAGACAGACAGACATCTATCTATCTATCTATCTATCTATCTATCTATCTATCTATCTATCTATCTATCTATCTATCTATCTATCTATCTATCTATCTATCTATCTATCTATCTGAATATCATAACACAGGATTTCCAACAGACAGATAGATATATCCATCTATCTGTCTATCTGACAGACAGACAGATAGATGGATATATCTATCTGTCTGTTGGAAATCCTGGGTTATGATATTCTCTGTTAATAATTACCATCTGTGTAAATCCCGTCAGAACCTGTGAAAGTTGAATAAAACCTCTGGACCTAATTGGACGGAGGCAGGAAGAGGACGAGCAGAACCAGTGCTAACGTACAGACTCTTGAACCGCTGCTCCTCATCTGCTCTGGGAAAAACTCAATACAGGCTTGTTAGCATTCCTCATAGAAACTCATAGCGCGGGGTTAAGCCACAAGCATGTAGCTGGTCGTGCCCCATGGTTTTGATGAAAAATCATAACAAGACATTTTCAGGAAAGCCACAAAATGAAAAACTTGTTCCCACAACGTGGAAACTCTCGAGTTCAAAAGGTCAAAGTCCAGTGTTCCCGGAGTGCATCACTGCCGCCGGAAGCCCTGCACCTCCACACTAAGTAGGCTTTCCTTCTTTCCTTCTTTCCTTCTTTCCTTCTTTCCTTCTTCTTTCCTTCTTTCTTTCTTTCTTTCTTTCTTTCTTTTTTTGGTCTGAAATACAATCTGCTGAGATAGTTTCATTTCCTGGGGCTCCATGAAAACCATGCTTCGCCTTGGACACATTTATTTTGATATTATATTATAGTGTAGTGTACTACAGTGTAGTATAGTATTCTAGAGTATAGTGTGGTTAGTGTAGAGTATACAATAGCATTTTACAGTATAGTATGAAATAGTATTGTATATGAAGAGTAGTATAATTAGTGTAATGTAATAGAGTATACAATAATATTTTATAGTATAGTATGATATAGTATTGTATATGTAGTGTAGTATAGTTAGTGTAGTGTAATACAGAATACAAATGGTATTTTACAGTATAGTATGATATAGTTTTGTATATGTAGTGTAGTATAGATAGTGTAATGTAATAGACTATACAATGGTATTTTACAGTATAGTATGATATAGTTTTGTATATGTAGTGTAGGATAGTTAGTGTAATGTTATAGAGTATAAAATGGTCTTTTACAGTATAGTATGATATAGTTTTGTATATGTAGTGAACTATAGTTAGTGTAGTGTAATAGAGTAAAGAATAGTATTTTATAGTACAATATGATTTAGTATTGTATTTGTAGTAGTAGTATATACTTATTCTATAGTAAGCCCCGCCTAGACGATATGGCCTTAATGTAAGAGACCCAAAATGTCCTAAGTTTGTTTGCAACGTGAAGTTTATATGAGCCGCTGTGATGTGGTGACTTTTGGGAAGTCCAGGCTTGTCTTGCGACAGTCGGTCACACGTGGAAAGCGAGGGGAGTTAATGCCTCAGAAGAAACGTCTGTGGTCTGCGTGTGACTCACAGCTGACGGTAAAGCCTCCTCCGAGCCGCTCAGGAGCCATCTGAAGAGGCCCAAACCTAATAAGGGCTGAACGCTGAAGAGCGCCATTTGTCAGCCGCCGAGTATTTCATTACGGGGGGGACGGCGCGTCCGCCCCGGGGGCATCCGTCATACGCGCGTGAACCCCACCTGCCAGCGGGACCTAATCACTGGGGGTGGAGATGAATATTCACGGTAATGAGGACGAGGAAGCGCTGTTTACCGTCACATCAAGTCCATCGCCGCAAATGATATTGGAGGAAATAAAGGAAAGAGTGCGCGCGCGCTGACGCGGGGTGTTGTTTGGTGACTAATGTCTTCTGAAACCGTGAGATGATTAGTGAGACAAAGGAGCGAAGGCTTTGAATAGCAGCGAAATGGAAAGATGGCGCACGCCAGCGCTTCCTTTATCGCAGCTAAACTCATAAGCATTAAGCAATTGTCGTCACCGCTTCATTTAATCCGGTCAAAAGACAACTTTTCAATTCCCTGGCCCGCCGTGCAGAGAAGCTTTTTGAAGGATGGTGGGGAGGCGGGACGGCGCAGGAGGAGTCCCCGGATTCGGCGTCGAGGGCTCTACCCGGCCTCACTACCAGGAGCTTCTTCCAGGAGGCAGCGCCTCGTGGGGCCCCCATCGATTTTCCGGAGCAGCTTGTGGGCTAATTGCCCTTATCAAAACCATGACCCGCTAAACGATGGCCGCGTTTAATCACACCGGCCCTCGCCAGCAGCAACTGACATTTAGTTCCATTCATCAATGCTAACACAACAGGGGTGAACGGGACTGGGCGAACTCCCCTGCACATCACATGGGTGAGGGCGGCGTCACGCCGTCGCTGACGGTCCCAACGTCCAGAGGTCAAAGCGTCAGAGAGGAGCAGCCAAAAGGTCGCTGTATGAGATAAAGGTTACTTCACACCTTTTCACTCGGGAGAGCAAGAAAGGCTCCAAAGGATTTCTCTCTCTCTCTCCCCCTCTCTCCCTCTCTATCCCCCTCTCTCTCTCTCTCTCTCTCCCTCACTTTTTTTTCGGCATCACCCTCCTCTGCTGATTTTTACTTCACTGACAATTCACCAAACGTTTAAACCTGCACTGAGAGTGTGTTTTCTTTTGAACCGCCCTGTATCATGACCTACTGTAAATATCTTCACGGTACCATACCATACACGGACTGCTCTTCATCAGGGGTTAATACCCCTCTCTCAGTTTATACTTTACACCTTAACACCTGGATTATGGATCCCTCCCTTGCTGACCACTCTGACCCTAACCCTGAGCCCCTCCTTATCCCAACCCCAACCTTTAATCCCTATCCTAACCCTAAGCTATTTAACTTTTTTTCGTAAATAAAAAACATTTTCAAAGGATTCCAAAAGTAATCAAACAAATAGCGTGCGCCAGTGCATCTAAATTAATACCTATGGTATCAATTGTTTTTGTAACCTAAACCCAAACCCAACCCTAACCCCGAACCGATCCCTTTCTTTGAGGCTCCAGGAGTGAATTATATTTATAGTTTTAATATGGTAGGGACTAAGGTGCGCGTTCTTTTCTTTATTTTATTTTTATTTTATCAACCCTAACCCCACCCCCAGAAGTGCTAGTTTTATTCTACTTCCTTGATTTTTGTTTATTATCTTATCTTATCTTTAAGCTGCTTTTGAAAACCGGCAAGAAAAAAAATCCAGTGGAAGAGCCCTATTTTTCTTTGTCTTACACGGCAATATTCCAAGGTAATTTTAATGGTAATTTGTAATTGTAATGGGGCGAACCTTTAATTTACGACGTAGTGCCACCATTGTGTTAAAAAGATTTATCTTTCGGTCGTTAATCTTGAGCACCATCACAGTGAGTGGAACGGCGCGGGAGGCTGAGATCGAGGGGAGTGCAGAGAGGAGGGCCACCGGGCCCTGACAGTCCAGTGATGGGAGGCTGGTCGGAGGAGGAGGAGGAGAGGTGGACGAGGAGAGAACAAATTACAGCCAGTGGGAAAAAAAAGAAGTCAGCAGGGAGACAATTAAAGTGATACCAGCATATCACTATTAACCATTGAAACCCTACTATCCCATCCTACCCTATACTATAATACACTACATACTGCTACACTACAAGAATCTATACTACAATAAATGATATGCCACACTGGAAATTATACTGTAGAATACTCTATACTTTACAGTACTACACTAGACCACACTGCACCATACTACACTGTAGTAACCTACATATTACCAAACTATACAATTCAACACCACGCTCTACAGTATATCCTACATCCTACTTACCATGCCTATACATTACTATACTACACCCTTACTAACCTACTATACTACACCATACTAACGGATGGTTACGTGCACTAGGAGTCTGTCTGTCTGTCTGTCTGTCTGTGCAGGTCCACTTCCATGATGTGGCTGATTGCATGCAAAACTGTCTGTGTGGATCCTTCGCAGCCAATCAATTTCCCGCCCTAATCAGAGGCAGAGAGTCCCGTTCTATTTCGTATACGCTTCACCCTTTTTTTTGCAGAAACGATCCCCATAGACGTCCCTTCAAAATATGTATTGTGTAGTGAAAATATTGAATTACCTGGTATGCATCAACCACATATATACAGTATGTAAATATGTGTGTGTGTGTGTGTGTGTGTGTGTATATATATAAATATATATATATATATATGTGTGTGTACCCCTCTGGCCGAGAAGGCGACGTCCTCCAAGAATTACGCTTCGGTGGCCCTGCTTCCCGGCCATCAAAGCCTACCAGTTGGGAGCAACGACTGAGCCTGGGAAGCTGAAGGCTTAGGTCTCAACCTACGTTTCCATCACCAAGGGGGAGGACTTCACGAGCAGGGCTTCCCTCCCATTTCCCCTCTGGATCCATGCCTGATGGTGGTATTCGGCTTCAAGTCCAGCTTCAAGTGAGGTCCGGTGGCCCTCACCTCAGTGGTCATGAAGTGCTTCGAGAAGCTGATTAAGCGGTGGTACGGTGGCGCAGTGCATTGCACTGCTGCCTCACAGCAAGAAGGTCCGGGGTCCTGGGTTCTGGGTTCAGTAAGGACCACCACCAAAAACATGCACACATCATTGTCTGACCAGCGATGGACACTTGGTACCAGGTCCCCGGGCGCGTCGACGAATGCTGCCCACTGCTCCTGGCTGCGCCCCTGGAGGAAGGACAAGCCAGGATGGGTCAAATGCAGAGGCCTTATTTCACCGGCAAAAGCATGTGCATGTGTTGTAGTGTAGTGTGGTGTGTTGCGTGTCAATTAAAGATCCTCACCACTCCAACAAAGGACTGTTCCAGCTGCTGTGGTCAGGCAAGCGCCGCCGCAGCGACACAGCGAGAACAGAGAGACTGAGACGGAGTTTCTTCCCGCAAGCCATAAGAACTGTCAATGCTGACCTCACCAGGGGTCCGAACAAAAAGCACTGAGACAGTAGCCCAGGCCCCACTGCCATACTGTACTGTATGTAGCATACTGTACTGCAAGTTACTGTATCACTGTACTCAGTTACTGCATACTGCGCTGTAATGCTGTTCTGTTTGGTGTTATTGTATTGCTGTGTGGTACTGTTGTTTACTGTACTGTATATCTTCATACTCACTTTATTCACATGCACTTTACTGCACAAATCTGTATATACAAATAGCCTATCCCATATACATATCTCCATTCCCTTCTATTTTTTGTACCCCCACTTTGTATTGTCTTTTTGATTCTTATTTTATTTTTATTTTCTTTTATTAATATTATTCTATTCACTAACTGCATTACGTTTTAGGAATCAGTTTGTTTCAGTTAGGTTGCTAGGTAGGAATTAGGTTAGCTATTGTGTTCGGTTTAGTAACTATTGTGCATAATCTCCAGGTGCATTGCAAAGACATTTCACTGCAATATATGTATATTTATGTGACAAATAAACCTCTTGAATCTTGAAATGCTTGGCGGATTGTGCCAGACCCCCACCTTCAGACCAGGCGATGTCGAGATTCTCCGACCAGTCTCACCACCAGTTTCAAGCCTCAGCTGAGGCGAACAACATCGCACTGCTGGCTTACTCCATGACGAAAATGACCATCGAACCCAAGCTCCTGTTCGAACAGGCAGAGGAACTCAGTAAAGCTGCCAGTGCCGTCCTTAACCTGTGTGCTTCCATCGCTGTCTCTGCCACCGGCATCGCAGCATTGCAACAGATGATTCACAGAAAGATCTGGCTGCATCTTTCCTCCCCCACCCCGGACTCCGTGAGGATGGAACGCCTGGAGGGCCCCACCTCCAGTCTGCCAAAGCAGCACTCTTTTTCAAGAGACGTGTTGTCATGAGCCCACGAACGCTGCCATGACGCCTCATGTGGACAGCGCACAGACCTCTGTCTGCGCACAGCGTCTCCTCTCTGTATCCTTCAGTGTGTGGGAGGATGAATGCCCCCCTCAATTTCACGTTTATGAGCCCTCCCCTCCAAAGCGGCAAGTTATTGATGCTGTTGTCCCTGCTCGTTAGGCACTCTCTTCCCGGCAGAGTCCGGCTGTGAGCCTATGCGTAATGCACTCCCCAGAGACTTCTGCGCAGCCCTTTCAGTCCGAGCCCGCCAGAGGTTGGCCCAGAGGACACTCTGACATGGACAACGGCGGCAGGGGCTCTGGCTTTGCTCGCCTTCATGGCAACCGCAGCGCATCAAATAAATGTACGGTCACTTTCAGAGCATTACTCAGAGTGGCGGTGCATATGTTTAATGGTCCATCAAGTTGTCCAACTTGATGGACAGGAACAGAGTGCCTCGCTCTTTAATCAGAGCTGCAGGAACTCCCAGGGTTCCCCAAGGAGAGGAAACTCAGGAGTTTTTCTCCCATTATTCCTGGTTATGAAAAAGACGGGAGGAATGAAGCCCATCCTTGACCTATCCTGCCAAGCCCTTTCACATGCTGACAAGACGCAAAGACGCAAATTTCCACATCTCCATCATCCCAAAACACAGGAATTCGGTTATTCCCTGGTTACACGCACTTTTTCCAGATGTGTGGAAACAGCTTTGCAGCCGTTACACGGGTTGGGGATGAGAGTGTTGTTTTATCTGGACGACCTGCTTTTGCTGGCTCGCTCCAGGGAGGAAGGGACGCGACAGACGAAGACACTGGTGACACATCTGTTGAGCCTAGGCATCGCCATAAACTGGAAAAAGAGCTCCCCTCTTTCCTCCGAGCTCGTTGTCTATCAGAGAGTGGAATTAAACTCAGTTGACCAGAGAGCCCGGCTCTCCCAGCAGAGAGTGGAGGCTGACAGCTCTTCTCCACCTTGTCACGCATCACAATGTTGTGACAGCTCTCCTTGTCATACAGCTGCTGTGCATGATGTCAGCGGGTCATGTTGTGATTCCCCTGGTTCTGCTCCACATGAGACGGCTACAGAGATGGTTTATCCGCCTGCCCATCGATCCTGTGCGCCAGCGTAGATGCAGGATCTCTATTGCTCCCTCAGTGGTCTCCGATCTGGTTCACTGGAAAACCCCACACCTCCTGTCAGAAGGAGTGCCTCTGGGCAGAGCTGCATCACACGTCTCAGTGTTCACAGACGCATCACTTTCAGAGTGGGGAAGGACGTGTCTGTCTCAGGTGGTGGGGGGGGGATAGTGGCCAGGCCACATGACTTTGCTTCACTGCTGCTGAATCAGCACGTTCTAATCTGTGCAGACAACAAAGCGACAGCATCCAACATGAACCGCCAGTGGGGTACACTCCAGCCAGACAGCTGCTGTACTGGGCGCATGCACACTTACTCACCATCATAGCAGTGTATATTCCTGGTGTACTGAACAGAGGGGACGACATTATGTTGAGAGGGGGTCCTCAACATGGGGACTGGAGTCTCCATCGTGAACTGATCACCCAGATCTAGAACAGGTTCGGCAAAGAAGAGGTGGATCTGCGGAAACGCATGGTGCGCTCTCTGGTTCTCATTGAGCTCGCGGGACAACCCTTCACTGGGAGTGGACGCGTTTGTGCGTCGGCCATGGCCCCGGATGTCCCTTTACATTTTCCAACCTGTCCAGTTGATCCCTCGGTTCCTGGACCGAGTTCAATAAGAACAGCGGTCGGCGATTCTGATAGCCTCGGTGCACACGGGCGCATCATGGATTCCTTGCCTGCAGCAGCTGTTAGCAGGTGGCCATGGGAACTTCCGTAGCGCGGGGACGCGCTCTCCCAAGCGAAGGGAACAATCAGGAATTATCTGGTGAAAGGTCAGTGCCTGTGGGTCTGGCCGACGAACGGGAACACTTAGACAGGCTGGGCATCTCGTAGAACGTCATGCAAGGGTCATCCAGGGTGCAAGAGCCGCACCAAAAGAGCATCTTGCTCTGCTAAATGGGCAGCTCTTCAGTGCTGGTGTGTGGACAAAAACCTGAATCCCACTGCATGTCCCCTGCCTCACATGCTCTCATTCCTCAAGCTGTTGGTGGATAGAAATTTTCCTTCCAGCACAGTTAAATATGCTGCCGCTATTTCATCCTGTCATGAGGGTATTTGTGACAGATTGGTGTTCAGTCACCCTCTCATGAAACGCTTCCTAAAAGGTGAACGTAGACACAGACCAGTGTCAAGCTCCTCAGTTCCTCAGCTAAGGACTTAGTGCTGGTTTCACATGCGCTGGTTAAAGCCCCCTTTGAGCCCTTGGACCAGGCTTAAGTTTCTGTCAGCCCAAACGGCTCTGCTGTTGGCTCAGCCATCCGCAAAGAGAGTTAGTAATTTATTTCTGTATTTAGTTATTCATCTGCGCTGTCTGTTTCACGCCCTAACCCGGCTTCTACACCTAAAAGCATCACTAGCTCCTTCAGATCGAGAGTGATAACTCTCGATGATTTCTTTCCTCCCCCTCACAACTCTCAGGAGGCCCGGTGCGCGTGCTGCCCTGCTACATTGTGTGCACGGCTGCCTTGCGCCGTTTCCAGAGCCTGTTTGTGCATTACAGAGAACAATCTTAAGTGCTTCCACTGTCGGCACAGCACTATCACACTGCCTGTGTGAGGCTGTTTTTCAGGCATATCTCTCCTTTGGGACAGATCCCCCAGAGAGCATCAGGGTGCACTGCACCAGGGGAATTTAATCCTGCACGGCTTTGCACGGAGGAATGTCAGTGGAAGACATTTTGCTGCAGCTTCCCAGTCTTCCCCGTTCTTTCATTTGTCTTAATCTGAGGGATGTCTCCCGTTCCCCGATGACCCACTCTGTACTGACTGTTTTGTCAGAGGAATTGTTATTGAATGATGTGATGTGCGCTCTCCCTCCTGACTGTCGACATTTGGAGATGCACCTGTCTTCCTACTCGGCTCCTTGCTGGACGGTTACAGTGCGCAACCTTCATCTCCACTTCCTCAAAGCTCACGGCTTTGTTTGTTCTCAGCCTTCATCCCATAAAAGAGAATTTATTATTCTACTATCCTGTGCCGTTCAGGCTCATATGGGGTCGTGTGCGTCATTGAGTGTTTATTGTTGTTATTGACGATATCCTGCTTTGACTTTAACCCACTAATAGGTGCATCATTTTGGAGGGTGGGGGGTGGGGGTACACAGGGGACATGTCCCCTGCACTTTTTCGAGAAGGCAGTATTGGACCTGTCTAGTTTTTACAGTCTGAAAACTAACGTTCAATATAAAATAAAATAAAAAACGGACCATGCGGAAACAGCACCCGCTCACGCTCCCATCATTTATTGTGTCTGCAACTCATCAGGAACAGCTGCCCCTACAGGTGATGGGCAGGAGCGGCATGTAGAAAGTGGAGAGGTGAGTCAATCATAAAGTCAATAACTTCTGATTTTGATTTTGGATTCTAAATTAGATCTGAAATGATGGAATGATACACGGATATTGCTGTCTTTTAACTTGCCAACACGCGACGCATAATGCCGGTAAAGGGGTCCAAATTAGCGGTCGACTCGGGTGTCCTGTTTACATCAGAGCTGATCGGAGGTGGATCTGACTAAAACCCGAGTCTATTGCAGGTCATTTAACCCGGAACTGGTTTTTCCTTTCCCACCAATGCTTGATGTTAGTGGGGGTTACTGGGTTTTTGGTGCAGTGGGAAAAGGATATTTATTTTGAGAACATTGGAGATAACACAAGGTCCCCCAGATTAGGAGAGGAAATGACTTTGAGCTAGATTGGAGAAACCCAAAAATTGCCTCCCAATAAAACAGTGTACCCCTTTGTGTTTTTTGGCCATTTTTTTTTTATCTCCAATCTACTCGAAACTTCTCCATCACTGTTTGGGGCTCTCAAATTTGGCCAGGAAATGACTGAGTTTGATTGGAGAAACCAAGAAATTGGCCCCAAAGAACCCCAAAAACACACAAAACCATCAACTGGCTGCTACGCCCCCTCGATGTCACCCATCCTATATATCATATAGGTGCCCCCCACCCTGACCTCTGTCCAAGTTCCTGGAGTTCTCCCAAGCCAAAGTTAATAATATCCACCAGCAGTTTCTGGTGCCCCCCTGGACCTCTCCGCAGCCTTCGAGATTGTTTCCCATACCATCCTCCTAAACCACTTATCTGAATACATGGGCCTCACCAATGCAGCTCGCTCCTGGTTCCAGTCATATCCCTCCAACAGGAAACAGTTTGTCACCATCAGAGACTCCAGTTCCACCCCGGCCCCAGTCAACCAAGGCATTCCCCAAGGTCCTGCGCTTGGACCCCACCTTTTCACCATCTATATGCTCCCCCCACCAGATTATCCGTCACCACGGCCAAAGCTTCCACTGCTATGCCGATGACACCCAGCTCTATCTCTGTGTTAAATCAACCACTCAGCTCCCCCCACAGTCCCTTGTGAACTCCCTGCACAACATCAAATCCTGGATGTCATCTAATCTTCTCAAGCTAAAAAGTAATAAAACAGAGCTCATGGTTTGTTGCTTCCATGGTGCTTCTCCGGAAGTTTGGAGATCTTCTCCTTGATGTTGATGGCTGCACCATCTGCCCATCCCTACCCTCTCGTTCCAGTCACACATCAAATCCATCATCAAATCCGCTTTCTACCACCTCAAAACCATCTCCAGACACCGGCTATCACTCTCAGACTCTGTGGCTGAGACCCTTATCCATCAGCTCCCGTCTGGATTATTGCAATGGAGTCCTGCCCGGGGTACGCAGCAAAGCCCTGGACAGCTTTCAGTATGTGCAGAAATCAGCTGCCAGGGTTCTCAACCTGCACCAAGCCCTGGCAGCACACCACCCCCACCCTCATCCACCTTCACTGGCTCCCGGCCGAGTCCCATATCACATACAAAATCTTTCTCCTCACCTATAAATCCCTCCATGCCCTTGCCCCGCAGTACATATCAGACCTCCTCCAACCATATACCGCAACCCGGAATCTGCGGTTCTCGGACACAGGTTTGCTCACCAGCCCCCACACACCAGCATGCAGATTTTGGGGACAGAGCCTTCAATGTGGCAGCCCCCATGCTTTGGAATTCTCTCTCCTGGTAGAGAGCCGCAACGCGGCATACATCCACCTTCAAAAAACTCCTGAAAACCTATCTGTTCACCAAGGCCTCTGGTCTTGGTAAATGCTGTCCCCGGCATTGCTACTATATTTTTTCTGCTCTTATGGAGTTTGTTTTGTCTCCCTCCATCCCTCCAAATATGTAAAGCGTCCTTGGGTCCCTTGAAAGGCGCGATAGAAATGCAAGCCATTATTATTATTGTCATTATTTTTCTTACGATCATTAAAGCCACTTTTCTTTCCTTTTTGGGTCATCTTTTCAGTTGCTCATTGACATTGATCTCCAGCTTTTCTTTTCCTCGTAGCAGGGCAAATAAATTCTTCACTATGTGAGGAATGTATTCCCACCTGCCAGTATTGATTATCGCACAGAGAAGTGCATTATTTTTTAAATCCTAAAGACTCAGATGTAGGAAGCCTACGTGATTCCTCAGAGCCTTCGTGACGAGATTGAGGTCTATGAAAAATTAATGTGTTCAGCCAAAGTGAAATATCCTATTAATCCGTGGGCATGGTGCGCGTGCATCTCCGTCAGTCTATCTCGTATCGATTGGCACCGGAGGGTTTCGTTTGCAGCCCGACACGGGAGACTGTCGTCGACTTTCTCTCCGCCACGTCAATACCTCTGCCTTTCTACTGTGTGGGCTCTGCCTTGATCTCTCTTTGATTTTTCTCGCTGTGTTTGTCCTCTTCATCTTTCATTGTTTACCAGTCTCTTATCTTCTGCTTCTTCCTCCAAATCTCTGTTACCCCGTTGACATTTAATTTTCATGTTGTAAAAAAATTGAAAACTAAAAATAATTCAGGTTGCTTTGGTTATCAGGGTCCTCACGACTTCTCTTGATTGACAATGTGATGCTGATTCACCCTAAAACCTGTCTCAAATTGAATATTGGCATGGCATCTGACAATATGCCATGCCAATATTCAATTTGAGTGCAAAATTCAATTGGAACCGTACCAAACTCAAGAGCCCGCAGGATCACGAAGGATCCTCATCACCCCAACAACGGACTGTTCCAGCTGCTGCGGTCAGACAAGGGCCTCCGCAGTCACACAGCGAGAACAGAGAGACCGAGACCGAGTTTCTTCACACAAGCCATAAGAACTGTCAACGCTGACCTCACCAGGGGTCCTCACTGAGCCACACACATAGGCTCCACTACTTTACTGTACTGAATGATACATACTGTACTCCATACTGTATCACTGTACTTTGTTATAGCATACTGTACTGCATACTGTATCACTGTACTGGGTTACTGCATACTGTACTGTGTACTGTATCACTGTACTGGGTTACTTCATACTGTACTGCATACTGTATCACTGTACTGGGTTACTTCATACTGTACTCCATACTGTATCACTGTACTGGGTTACTACATACTATACTGCATACAGTATCACTGTACTGGGTTATGGCAAACTGTGCTGTATTGCAGTTCTGTTCGGTGTTACTGTATTGCTGTGCTGCACTGTTGTATACTGTACTTTATATCTCTACACACACTACCTCACTTTATTGACATGCCACTTTACTGCACATATCTGTATATGCATAATAGTCTATTCCTCTAATTTCTATTGTGTCTATTCCTACTCAAATTTTATTCTATTTACTAATTGAATTGCGTTTTAGGAATCATTTAGTTCGGTAATTTATTGACCAGTTAGTACTTATTGTGCATGATCTCCGGGTGCATTGCAATGTCATTTCACTGCATATGCTTGTATGTACAGTATAAGTAAGTTGACAAATAAACATCTTGAATTTTGAAACTTGAACCTTGGAACTGTACCAAACTCAAGAGCTTGAGTACAGTTCATACGGGGAAAAAAAACAGATTAATTCTGTAAATAAAGAAGAAAGAGGTTCGAAGAATTGGATTTTCTGAAGGAAAAGTAATGAATGTGGCTCAAAGATTAAATTGTTCTCGATACAGCAAAAAAAAAAAAGAAAAAACGAATGGGGAGACAACAACAACAAAACAATCGAATTTGCAGCCATTCCATCAGATTGAAGCCTTTGTTGGGGGAGTGAAAGTTCGACAGACGGACAGAAAGACAGACAGACAAATAGATCGATAGATGGATGGATGGATGGATGAACGGATAGACGGATAGATGAATTAATAAATTGCTTTGTTTACATAAAACGTAATTGAAGTTATTAGTTATTAATATTTTATTCACATTAAGAGGTCGTTATTTTGTGAATTGTAACTGGGCTCTCCAATTAAGTGTTAGACATCAAGGCCCGCTGAAGTCATGGTCTCCCTCCTGGGTCATTGGGTTGGGAACAGAAGAGAGGCTCTTAAGTACTATCTCACCGGTTTAGAGGTCTGAATAACAACATATGGCAACATACAGAGTACGTGTCTGGAATGAATACCAGAGAAAGACAGCTGTTGGTGATGTGACACTCAAGTGAGATTCAAGTTTGATACAAAAACACAATTGTGGTGTGGGGATGGTGTGGTTTGAGCAGCAACACCTGTTCTGGGTGTAGATTATTAGGGGCCCCGTTCAGAGTGGCTGCATACCTGTTGCTCGTTGGTTGGTCTCACAGGCAACAGGTGAAACCCCAATCTCCACACAAACTCAGGAGCCACACAGCCCTCGTCATGACATGCCCTCCATCTGCTCCTGGGCTTGTTCCAGCTGGCCCACTCGCTCAGATAAACTTGTGTTTTCTACCCCGTCTACTGTGTCCCTGTGCCGGAGGTCCCTTAAAAACACCACTCTGGTGCCGTGTGGCAGGGGAAACTGCGATAGTGGCGCCTGAACAGGGACTCTCCGGCACGGGGAAGGGACACAGAAGGCCCTTCCGAGGAAGCCCTGGAGCCAGAGGGTCAACGGGCGGCCCCAGCACCAACCCTCTCCCGACTGGCAGCGGCAAGACACAGGGTGTCTGGCGGAGGACCTAGGGAGAAGCAGCCAGCTACCTGCTCCGCCTAGCAGCCACCGTGCTGGACCATCCAGCAGCTCAGCAGCCGGGTCAAATCTCCAAGCAGCCCCCCGGAACAGCCAAGCCCGGCTACACCTCCACCAAGTAAGAAACATGTACAGTCCATGTTCACGGCGTCTCTTAAAATTGCATCGCTAGTTCCAGCCTGTGGCCCACCATGTTTATTTAATCCAAAGTTTGGTTTGTTTTGATCGAGTTCACCGGTTTTGAGCGTCGGGACTCTGGCAATCTTGCGTAGCTACACCTCTGTGTCAAGTCTGTGATGGTTGTTGGTGAATGGAAACCAAACTGAGAGACCAGGCTTCTGCCAAGACTGAACTTACACAGGGAAGCAAAAGCGCTACCCTCCGCAAACAATCGATTGACTGAAACTCGTCCCTACACACGGTGTTGTACATGAATGCGCTATTGTTTTTGGGGAACGGTGAACTGAACATATCCACTTGTAACTCATGGACATGTGCGTCATTAACTCTTGTGAGAGCTAATGCACTGTGTTTTACAGCACCCGAGGATTTACGGCACCCGGCATGCCGGCATGGCTAGTTCAACTATCAATTCAGACAACCAACTGCTGAAGACAGTTCATATGAATATTTTAAGGAGTTTTATGAACAGATCAGTACAGATTCCAATGGCAAAAAAACCCACATTTTTATGTAAATTCTGCCTGCCAGCGTCTGAAAATTCTCCCAACGTTCATCGAAGTGAAGCATCCGACCAGCCTTGGGAAATATCTGTATGAATTATCACAAGAAATCATTAACATTGGGGAAGATACGTGTACCGTTACTGCACCTTTTTCCTCACATTTTCTGCATGATATGACACATTGTTCAAGTGGTAAAACATACACTCTCTATGCACATTGCTCCACACATTGTTTTTTCTTAGATTTTGAAAGTAATCTCTCTCTGTGATTAGTACATTATAATTTATTTAGTTTATTTAGTGGGTAGGACGAGGTTCTACTGAAAAAGAATAGCTCTGAGCAGCTTCTTTGAAAAAACGGAAGACATTTCATTCGGTTCATTTTTTGGGACTGTGAACTGAACTTTGAGCTGGTTCTCTTCAGTGTGAACTTGCACAACACCGTTTCCTGCAGGGAATCTGTAACGTGCTGGATAAAAAACATCCGGCAAAGGCAGTACAGAGTCATTCCAATGCTGGCCTCCTTTCAGAGAAGTCTCGTATGGAGTCTATTCCCACATAGATGACAGTTACGGTTACATTACAGAATGCTTGCAGCTCGGGGCCCGGTGCAGCCGGCGGGCGAGCGAAGAGATTGTGCCGACGTCCCCGCACCGTGCCCCTGACTCTAAATGACATGTACAGGGTCCGAGTGCCATTTTTACGAAGTGAAGTCATACAATTTAAGATTATAAAGAACTGTCTCCGTAGAGGCTGGATGTGTTTCAGTTGCTCATCTTTGCAGCAGAGCGCCACAGTTCGGTTCGGACTCGCCATCTTCCCCCAGGTTCTTTCACCGAAAACAAATTGTTTTTCTAAATAGTCGTACGAAATAAATATTGGTGAAAACCCACTTTTTGTACTTTATTTGGATTCGGCTCCACCTCTTATTTATGGCAATGTTACTGCTTCCACTCCCGCATACTTCCATTCAAAGCCGTTCCAGCAATTGAGAGCGGGGACATTGACGGAACGACTTTTACGAAAATGGAGACCGGCTCCTTTTCCAACATGTAGGTAGATTTACTGCTTTCAGTGCAAGGGGGAAAGGGGCTTACGTCAACTTTGAGGACTGCAAGAATCTTTTTGTTATTGGGATGGAGAACCCTGTGGAATCTCCTCTGGAACAACGGGATACTGCAAAAGCTTGTGAAAATGATCCGAGACAACTACGACAAACCAATATGCAGGGTGGTGCAGGCTGGCAGGCTTTCCGCACCTTTTGAAGGGCTGAGTGGGGTGAAGCAGTTCTGTCTTCTCTCACCACTCCTCTCCCTAATCCCTATTGATTAGGCAATGAGGAAGTCCACCGCAAATAAAAACAATAGCACTCAGTGGTCTTTATGGACTCAGCTGGAATCAGGTAGACTTTGCAGACCACCTGGCTCTTTTAGTACATAACCACTAAACAGCTGAGGCCAGACAAGACAGCTAAGCTGGGTTTCATCACAGCTAGGACTAAACATACACAGAAACAAAACTAAGATCATTAAACTCCAAGTCCATCAACCCCATCACCCTCAAAGTCCAACAACTGGAGAATGTCAGCTCCTTTATCCACCGGGGAGCATCATCTCCAAGCAGGGTGGAACTGAGGAAGGGCATTCAGGCAAGAATTTAAAAAGCATACATCGCTTTCATCTTATTTAGGAGCATAACCCTAACCCTTACCCATGACCTAACCCCAACCCTAGCCTTGTACTTCACCTGACCTTTCAAGAAAAATAGAATTTATTCAATTCCATCGTGAATCCAGGGCTCCCCTGAGTCTCAGAAACATGGAGGTCAACAAAAAGATACAGTTCCAGCAACACAGACCTCCATAAACAAGTCCCAGAGATGGATCCTCCAGAAGAGGTGGACGGACAAGGTCAGGAACACCGACCTATTGAACAAACAAGCCCGGTCTGGTTGAAAAGGAGATAATACGTTACTTTCCTTTGTTTTGCCTCTCTCCGTGAGCACAAAAATAAAAGTAAACTTAATGTCTGCTCATTGAAAAACACCTGTTACCTTACAGTTTCACATAAATTCAACTACGTGAAAACATATCAGAACACATTTCAAAAATGTTTTCCTCTCACTGGGATTACAGGGTTTCCAGGCGATTTGTACATAAAAATACTCGTTATCATATCTCTTAACCATATTTAAAAAAATAAAAGAAGAATAAATGAATATTAATATTCACTAAATCATAATTTCCCTCTGAATTTTCTTTGTGTGTACTGACATTTGACTTATTGACAGACTGTCTTTTACCAGCTCAAGCCACCGTCCTGATCCATCTGCAAATACAATTCTCTGGCTTTCTCCACTGACGACAAGAAGAACATCAGAGCCGGACGTGTTTTTATGTAAAACACTGTATTTTGTGCAGGAAGTTATTGATTTTCAACTTCCCCTCTTCCACCCAGAGGAAAAGCAGAATCGTAGGCCACAGTCTGCTGCCTTTGTTGGCTTCAGTCCACAAGGCCAACTCCGTGCGTACGCATCTCCAGGATTCTGCGCTGCCCACTACATCCAGAAAGTGAACATGTGCTTGAATAACATATTGCTTGCATGTGGGATGAATATGGATTCATATTCATGTATGTGATGTGGAGGAAGATCAATCGAAGGGCAACAAAAACCTTAAAGCATCACTGTAGCGTAGTGTTGATAATATAATACAATCCATAAATATACGTGTTCGACTACAAACCTGCTTTTTGCTGGGATGTTGGATTGGTTTCGGTGGTATTGTTAAGTAAATTTGGATTCATATAATCACATAAAAAATAAAGGCTGTGTGTGTTCGCTCTCTCTCTGTCTCTGGCGAATGATTGCAGAGCGGTGTACTCTCCTTGTTTTCCACTATGCATCGTCCTGTCACCGATGGTTAAGCCATGATGAAGCAGTATCTGATATAGCCTATAATGACCCCAACAAAATAAAAAGCATCCAACAATTCATTTTGTGCACCTAAAATGAAATCAAATGAGCCCATTTTCTCCTCAGGAATAGCGCCGCATCGCTCGGGGAGATATTGTCTGTGCCCGCCGTGGGCACCGCTGCTTGGTCCAGGTGGAGGGATGGTGTGAGCTCGCCTCCATCG
>NC_137191.1:5875698-5980698 GCF_960531495.2 Zeus faber
GTGTGTGTGCGTGTAGGTGTGTGTGTGTGTTTACGCTTCAAGATTCAAGATGTTTATGTATCACATACTCATACATTCGAGCATACATATATGCAGTGAAATGTCATTGCAATGCGAACAGAGATTATGCACAATAAGTACTTACTGACACAATAACTAACTAACTAAACTAATTAAACTAACTGATTCCTAAAACGTAATGAAGCTAGTAAATACAATAAAATAAGAGTAAAAAGCTGATATGCTGAACGGGGATACAAAATAGAAATAAGAGGAATAGACTATTATGCATATACAGATACAGATATGTGCAGTAAAGCGGGATGTGAATAAAGTGAGGTAGTGTGTGTAGAGATGTATAGTACAGTTATACAACAGTACGGCACAGCAATACAGTAACACAGAACTGCAATACAGCACAGTATGCTATAACCCAGTACAGTGATACAGTATGCAGTACAGTATGTAGTAAACCAGTACAGTGATACAGAATGCAGTACAGTATGTACTAAACCAGTACAGTGATACAGTATGCAGTACAGTATGTAGTAAACCAGTACAGTGATACAGTATGCAGTACAGTATGTATCATTCAGTACAGTAAAGTTGTGGAGCCTATGTGTGTGGCTCAGTGAGGACCCCTGGTGAGTTCAGCGTTGACAGTTCTTATGGCTTGTGTGAAGAAACTCCGTCTCAGTCTCTCTGTTCTCGCTGTGTGACTGCGGAGGCGCTTGCCCGACTGCAGCAGCTGGAACAGTCCGTTGTTGGGGTGATGAGGATCCTTTGTGATCCTGCGGGCTCTGCTACTACACCTCCGAGTGTATTAGTTCTGCAGGGAGGGGAGTATAGTTCCAGTGGTACGTTCAGCTCAATGCACCACCCTCTGCAGGGCCGCCTGTCCTGAGCAGTACAACTCCCAAACCAGGCAGTGGTGTTGCATGTCAGGATGCTCTCCACTGCTCCAGAGTAGAAGGACTTGAGGATCCTCACCGGGACCCTGAATTTCTTCAGCTGCCTGAGGTGGTAAAGACGCTGTCTCACCTTTCTCACCGGAGTGTCTGTTTGTAAAGTCCATGTTAAATCCTCTGTGATGTGGACTCCCAGGTACTTGAGAGACCGAGGACGCACGCGTCCTCTGTTGTGATCCTCTCCTAAAGTCCACAATCAGCTCCTTAGTTTTGCTGACGTTCAGGAGGAGGCTGTTGTCCTGGCACCAGAGTGACAGGTCAGTCACCTCCTTGCGGTAGGCCTTCTCATCGTCATCGGTGATCAGGCCACCACCGCGACAGTGTCATCAGCAAACTTGATGATGGTGTTGGAGCTGGACCTGGCCACACAGTCATGTGTGTACGGGGAGTGCAGTAGGGGGCTGAGGACGCAGCCGTGGGGGGATCCTGTGTTCAGGGTGAGGGAGCTGGACGTGTGCCACACTAACCACCTGGTGCCTGTTTGTCACTACCGTTCCACGTACGATGCAAGGCTTGTAAACAGGAAGCAACGAGATGGCGGCGTGATCCCATTTCCCGAAAGCAGGAAGCAAGAAGGTCTTGTATCCGTTCTTGTACGGCGTGTAGCAGTTTTCCAGAGTTCTTTCTCCGCTGGTGGCACACTTGATGTGTTGATGGAAATTAGGCAGAACTTTTTTTAAGATTTGCCCTGTTAAAGTACCAAGCCACCACCACAGCCGCATCGGGATGTTTGTTTTGAAGTCTGCGCAACACATCATATAGGTCCGATGTGTCTGTGTTGGTGTCCACTTACTGTGGAATATAAATGGCTGTGATGATGGCTGTGCTGAATTCCCGGGGGATGTAGAATGGACAGCATGAGATGGTCAGCTATTCCCAGTTCAGCGAGCAGGAGCGGGAGAGTCTTGGTCTTTTTGGGGTTACACCAGCTGCTGTTAGTCATGAGACAGAGGCCTCCACTCTTGGATTTCCCAGACTCCCTTGATCTGTTGGCGCGGAACACAGAGAAAGCCTCTGCTGGACGAATGGCTTGATCCGGCACCAGCGGGTTCAGCCATGTCTCCGTCAGGCAGATGACGCAACAGTTTTTCGTATCCCTTTGGAATGTAATCCTTCCCCGGAGGCCATCTATCTTGTTTTCCAGGGACTGGACATTGGCCAGAAGGATGCTGGGCAGAGGTGGACGGTAAGCCATCGATTACCGCTGTGTTTTTTGGCCCACTGTTGGAACAGCGACTGCATTGATGTTATTGTCCTTGTTGACTGTGTTGGAGTGTAGAATGTCCTCTGGCCACTCTGGATCAACGGATAAAATGTCTCAAAGTTGTTCTTGCAGGGAATTTTTTATATCCACGACTGATCGCGGTCATAGGAGATCACTGCTGATGAGTTTTTGACGAACATAGTGAAAAAATGCTGAAATGTACGTAATCACATGAGCTATCATGCCACAAGGGGCGGCGCCAAGCAACACAGTTGTGTGTGTGTGTGTATGTGTGTGTGTGTGTGTGTGTGTGTGTGTGTGTGTGTGTGTCCCGGTGAATGCATGGAACTTGTCCAATTTTGTTGTGGTATATGGGATCAGAACGACATCGTAGCGCCTCCAAGCAGCAGAAATGCCCTCGCAGCCACCCACGGGTCCTGCAGCTGTATAGACACCCCATAACCTCAAGAAAGCTCTGAGCACAATGCACCGCAGCCACAGAAGACCCCCCAATTCACAGAAAAGCCGGGAGCCAGTGGAGCAACACCCACGCATGACCCCAAGGTGCACAAACCATTCCCAGAGAGCACAAAGTGACCTTGCACCCCTGAGGTGCACACATACTACCCACGCCCATGTGCAGGCATGAGACACACCCGCAAGCGCAGAAGATGGGCCCGATAGCCGGCCACGGATCATAGGTCCGTGCAAGCCGGCATGGAACCAACGCCCACCAAAGCCCTGTGTAAAGGCAAGGCCCCCCATACCGCAACCTGCCAGATGCCCCACCAGGCCACAAGCTCCAAAAGCTCACCCACGTAGCCGTGTGCGCATGGTGCGGGGAACCGCAAACTCAACCCACCGGGGGTGAACTGAGCCCAACCATCACCCCGGCAGCCCCGGCATGATCCCCCACCCGGCACACATACACACACCAGACCAGCCGGCTCCACCCAGAGACAAGAGCAGACCCCACCACCCCATGGTTGCAGCCATACTGCACCTATCCGACCACAGAGCCCCAGAACCCCCCCAAGAACCCCCCCAAGAGACCCACACATGCCCCGAGGTACCTTGACACCATCCCAACTCAGGAAGACTTTGGTGTTGATGGATGGAGTTATGTCAGTGATAAAAGTAGCCCGTATTTCATTAAATGAATCTACTTCGTTTTTGGATGTCGCCGATAGTCTTATCGTTGAGAGGAATTCCACTAATAGGTGTAACTATTGGGATGTGGTAAGATTAATTCTGTTTTTACAATTGAGGAATATAATTTTCTTGGCGATGGTTAAGGCGATCAAAATGGGTTGGTGGTGTTTGGGAGGTGGGTCAGCTGCGAAGAGGTCACCGGTGAGGCAGAGAAACAGGAATGCTATGACCCAAAAGGGAGGATACTGTAGCTTCTGGGTGATTTTGGTCCAGAATGATTGGATATGTAGGCAGAACCACATAGCATGAAAGGAGTCATCTCTGGTATCGATGGAACAATGAGAACAAAAGTCGTTGTCCAGAGATCCCATTTTGAACATTTTGTGTTGGGTGATATGTGCTCTGTGCAAAATGTAATTCTTGATCAGTTGCATTTTAGAATTGCGGGTCATAGAAAATGTGTTGATGCAAATAATAATAATAACTTTATTTATATAGCACCTTTCAAAAACAAGTTACAAAGTGCTTTACAATTAAAATTAATATTAAGATTAATTAAAATCCGAAGACATAAGATATAAAACAAGATAAAGTAACATAAACAGTACAACAAACACCAACAGTTAAGAAAAAGCCACATGATAAAAGTGATTACTTAGTTTGCCTGCCTGTGATCTCCAGGCCGGGTCTTCCACAGGTGTGGGGCCCGAACAGCAACGGCCCGGTCACCTTTAGTGACCATTTTGGAACCATTAGTAGACCCTTTCGGAGCATCTCAGGCAGCGATCAGGCTCATAGGGAGTTGGCAGAACACAGATGTATGCAGGAGCCTGACCATCCAAGGCTTTGAAAACAAGCAGTAAGATTTTAAAATCAATTCTAAAACTCACAGGTAATCAGTGAAGGGCAGCAAGGATTGGTGTAACTAAAAAAAGTTACTCTACCCACACAGTTCATTTACTGCATGAATAAAATAGTGTGTGTTTAAAGTCTGGCTGCAGCGTTTCATATCAACTGCAGTTTTTGGATGTTTCGCCTGCTGACACGGGAATAAAGTCCATTACAATAGTCATGTCTGGAGGAGATAAAAGCATGGATGACCTTTTCTAAGTCTGCAGGGTAAAGGAATGACCTGATCTTGGTTAGCTGTCTCGGTTAGGCAAAGCAGGACTGCACCACCTCGGTGACCTGACTGTCTCACGGCAGTTCAGAGTCAAACATAACATCTAGATGGCATTTGGAATCATTCACCTGCAAGACATTTTTGGACATCAAATCTTTGATTTCAGCAAGGCAGGACATAATAGAAGAAACACCAGGCTTTAGTGGGACATACAATTGGGTGTCATCCATTTAGCAATGGAAATTGATGTGGAATAAGCATCCAAAGATTTATATCGGTGGAAACAGCAGGGTCTATTTCCCATTCCATGGTAGGTAAAGACAAAGTGTCATCTGTTTTTAAAAGGAGTTTAGGTATTCTGAACAAGGTTTTGTAAATTGCCTATATGGGTAAGACGTTCAATCATCGGAGGTCGAGGATGTTGTTCATTTATTTTATTCTTACTTTTAGAGACTGCTCTAGTTGAAGGGATTGCCGCAAACTGTGACCACCGGTATTATACCTATGGATTAAGGTTGGGAAAGAAAGTGAATTGTCTTCATAAATGTGTTCCGGATGAGTTTGTCGTTTCCAAGGCCCGAAGATTATTGGTCTGTTCTTAACAAGAAAATCCTGGTTGTGTCAGATTGGAGTGAATTTGTTTGGAGATAGAGTGTAACCACTGAGTTTGTTGAATCTCCACCAGGCTGACAGAGTCCTTTCCATGAATGGGTTTTTAAAACTAATTATGTTTCCTTAATGATTCAGTAAGAAATGGGAGATCAGATATTGATAAATCCTGACATTCTGTTTTTTCAATGTCTCGCCATCCATAGCCCAATTGTTGCTCTCGTTGTAACCGTTTAATTATAAATTAAGGAAGGTTTGCTAAATAGTAGTATCTGAAGTTTGGGGATTCTACCTCCACAGTCTTTGTTTTTCTGTAGTGTTTCTTGTGTTTCCAATAAAATTGATTGATTATTGAGTCTAGAGCATTAAACCAATTCATTTACTTTTGGTTGGACTGGGGCCATTGAAAATATATTGTTAATCTTTGGTAGTATATTAATCTTCACTGCTGCTATCCTACCAATTAATGCCATTGGTAGGTTGTTCCATCAATTGAGGTCTTCTTCAGTGGCTTTGAAAGATTGAGTAAAGTTAATTGTAAACAAATCTGACAGATTGGTGGAGATATCAATAGCAAGGCATTTAAAATTCCAGTTTATTGAATAGTCTGAGATGACTGAAAAAAAATCTAGATATAAGATTGAACGCTTCCGGTAGGGATGCTATTGGCTTCCGTAAATATAAAAAAATGTTGTCTGCATATAAACTGAGTTTGTGAAAGAAAAATTTCAAAGATATCTATTTTGGCATTTTCATGCTTTATTAGAGAGTGCGGAGAGACAGAGGGGATGACATGCAGCAAATGACCTCGTGCCGGAATTGAACCTGGGCCGCTGCAGCGAGGACTTGAGAGGACTTCAAAATGGCATGCTGGCAGGTGGGGTTCCCAATTTTGTGAATAATTTTACATTTTATATTTATTTGAGTGGTGTAAATGCGTAATGGAGACTCTCCATTACCGGAGCCGGAGCCGTTTCCATCGCTTTCCATGCAACGGGAGTTGTTTTTCACACACAGTAAAAATTACAGTGTACATTGTACTCTATTAGTGTACATTTAACACCGGTTTCAGTGTATATACTGTACAGGTCTAAGAGTTCGGTTTTCACTGACCACTGTCAAAAGTTTAAAGTATATACTCTAAATATAGAGTTACATTGGAACACTTGGAGAGTGCAAATGTACTCTATAACTAGTACTTTTTGCCACTCTTTGAGTGTTTTCCAACACCTCCAGTGTAAACCTAGAACAAGTCAATGCTTTTTTCAGTAGTTTATTGAACATTGTTGGTTGGTTGGATAAACCATATCACGACAATATTTTTTAGAAAATTTTTAAAGTGTTAAAAACACGTGGAGATCTCTAAATCGAATGCTTACCAAAGACGGGCTTAGAATTTTTCAAGAATTAACTCATGCAACATAGAAAAAGACAGAGAAAACGACAAATTAACAAACAAATGTCTTGTTCGACTCAGCCCTGGGCCACACCAGAAGCAACACGTCGGTGTCGCGAAAGCGCGTCAGATACGCTGCCATGTTAATCAATTAGGAAGGTCATGCCGAGAAAAAGCATCAGCGTCGCCGCTAGGCTCCTAAACCCCCCACATTTTTAGAGCCCCAGGTCTATTTTTCCGGCCTGCGTGCATAAACTGTAATGTAGATTCCCATAGAGGTCCATTCAAAAGCTGTATATAGTGAATATAGCGTATATGTGTATAGTGTATACTTGCATTTCACATCATACCTGTCTGTGTGTGACAAATCAAAATCTTGAATCCTGAAAATGTTTAATTTCCAAGCCTGGTATGCATCAATCATATATATAAAATCGCTGATGTGTGATCCTAGGGAAGATTACTGAGTTAAACACATTTTTCGCCACAACAAATTCAACCTCACTTATGTAAATAGAACATTATCATTCCTGCAGGAAAAACAATTTCACCCCAGGAATAGAGTTTCGGTTTTAATTCATACCTGGCAAGGTGTGAATTCTCCATTATATTTCAATTGTATTTGTGTTATTTCACCCATGCACAATGCAGCAGGGCAGCTCAGATATGTGTCGGGGTCCGAGTGCCTGTCACGCGCCGTATAATCTCCGCAAATGTGAAATATAAACAACGCTTATTTCAAGAACTAAACTAACTATTTTCATAGACAGACTCTGGATACAAATGAAAGGAAAGCAAAGGGTTGAAAACTAAAGCAAAGATTCACTTTAAAGCAGTAAAGGTTGATACATTCCACAATTTGTAGTTTCAGTGATATCAAGTCTGGAGGGTGCTGCCTTCGCTAGTGGCTCTTCAACATCCATGAGTACTACATAAATCAACGGATAAATCGACTAGAAGCGGGCAGCCCTAGACATTATGCTTCTCTTTTTCACGAGGGTTGGGATCAATCTACTATCAGCATAATGAATCTAAATGTAAATTGTAACTCCAAGTAATCCATTTTGAATAGAGCTTTCTTTAATTATCTGAGAAGATATAAGCTCTCTTGGTTTCATAATTTTTCAACTTGGAAGATAATCCTTCTCTGAACACTTTGAATTGAAAGTAAATTGACATTATCCTCGACATGAAAGCAAATATACTTATAAAAAGGCAACAGTCCAAAATCCTGTTCAAGGGACAATAAAGTGGATTAGCATACAAAAGTACCTTCACCAATGTGCGGAAGCCAATGTGCAAAGTAAACTGTCGAAAATCGTGTTTTGAAAAATTAACGATCACCACACAGGATGTTCCAAACCCAAAAGTGTACATAGCACCAAGTTAAGTAACAAGTTTCTCATACACATGCACAGGGACCACATACTGATCATCTTTGTCAAACCCATAAGTTGTCTACGGATCAAATGGCTTAAAGAAGCACAACTCATCAACTTTCAGCATGGAAACATTTTCATCATTTCTCTGTATCACATGAAAGGAATGAAAATGCTACGAAAAACTAATGCCATGGACGACGTTCAAAGTGCTCAGATCGCTGTACAGTTCACACCACACAACTTTCTGTCTTGTGATCCTGAATCTTAAAGTCTTCGTGGTTTGCACGCTACATGACTGATCGGAGGAATCCCCGACGAGTCTCCCGTCTCCCGTTGGGTGGGGTACACAACCCCGTGTCTGCTCTCATCGGCTGTAGCTCGTTGTGTCACTCCTCAGTCGATCCCGACACGATCATATATTCAACCTGCTCGATATCTCGCCGGCGTCTACAGGTCATTGGTGAGCACTCCGATCTGGGGCTTTGCTCGGTGATCTCCAAAAACCTGTTGGCGAGTGGAAAACCACGCCAGAATCACGTAGTCTGAACTCGGCATAAGTGTTTCAGAGTCCACTGCTAGTCCATTAAATGCATCAATGTCTTTCATCAGACTAAATACCTGCAAATCCTCTACTATGTTTTGAGCAAACCAGAAGGCCTGGGCGATACTCAAAACACGTGATCCAAGAATTCACATCAACCTCACAGTCTAAGTCAAACCGGGGCTCTTCTGCAATCATCTCACCATTTGGCAAGGCATCGAGCGGAAGAGTTTTTACAGGCCGGCGGTCAATACTTTTAAATGGCATTGATAACCAGTGGGTACGCTATAGCCAACTGATGATCTTGGGCTAACGACTTTGTTATAATTTTTTAATTTTTCGATTGTGATCTTGAAGAACCTATTTTTTGAATGGACCTGGAATAATGAGTCATGAAGTGATGTTTAGGGATCAATTTGTGATGTGGGTAAAGCTCTTTGAAGAATTTACGATGTTCAACAATGAGATGCTTCAGACATAGTGTCATGCCATCAGCGATGACTGGAGAAAATATGATGTCCATGGTTTGCAAATATCAAGGGCATATTCCAGATTAAGCAAAATGTCGTAATGGCATTAAGATTCTGTCTGCTCCAAGTTGATTATAATTGGTTGTTTTTTACGCTCAACAAGACCATAGTTGCCACAAGGTTATCGCAATGCTGAGCATTCCAGTGCTTTATGGCAATGTTATTCTTTGATCATCATCGCTAAAAAACGTCTGCAAGGTCTGTTTGTCCACTAGACAAAAGTGGCAAAAATGGTTTGCGCTGAGCGATCCAAGTTACCCAAGTAGTGTGTACAAGCGCAAATTTTGCCCAGTTATTTGCACAATTGTTCCGTGAACTGGTTCATCAGAGAAAGGAACTTAAATTCCTGTACACTTAAGGACTCTCAGCTCATGTACAGTATGAGGGGCTCTAAGACAACATCAAATCCGTACTTATTCACATCTTCAGTATGAAAAGTGCCAAAAGATGAATATTCATAAGAGCTGAGTTTATCTTTGGAGTTTTGTAAAACAAAATATATACTCCCAACCTTCTGGATACCATGCTTGGGTCTTAGCATATTTGTCATTTTAAAATCATCGTAGAACATCTGTATTTACAGAGGGTTTGGCTTGTCAGAGAAGAGGGGGTGATCCCTGAAAAAGTTCCCATCACAGAAATCTTTGTAAACCCCACTTTCCTCACAAGGTTGTACAAAATGATCACAGATCTCTTGGTTGGTTGGAAACTTCAAAGTTTCCAATAGAGGAACGTACACAAATTTGAGTACCAATGGTTCAATTCTTTCTGATGTCATACCTCACTCCCAGGATGACCTCAACAGATTCTACAATACCCCATTTCTCACTGAACTGTGTTCTCCATTTTGTCTAAGTGTTCAGTTTGCTAAATTGATTTTTAAGGCTTTCAAAATAATTGTCAAATTTTGTTCTGGTGTCCTCATCATTCAGGGAGTCATTTTACAGCATCTTCTTTGACATTTGAATGCAATTCCTCTACAGGCTCCTCCATATTTGCAACAACAGTCTTTATAACATTAGTAGCCACACCACAGCCTTAGCGTTTTGCAACAAAGGATGCATACATTTCTTGGCTATGTTGCCTGGTCTCATTACAGAACATTACAGAATAAACTGGTTGCCGGAATAAAAGCTGACAGGCATATGAAAGCTTGAGATGACGGACCAACCTTTGAATGCTGACAAAAGTGGAGTTGCAAACAAAGCATCTAAACATCATAACTTTTCAGTTGAGGAGCTTAGCCCTAAGGTACCTGACTCTGGGCACTTTGTGAGGAAGACCTACATCAATGTTGTAGATGGTGGTCTGCCCAAATGTGTACATGCTGTTAAAGGCCTGGTCATAGGAGGTGCCAAACACATTATGTGCTTTGAATTCATCAAAAAATCTCCCTTATATTCTTAACATTTTAATAATCTCTAATAATCTCCATCTCTTCCTTTTGAGACATTGAAATACAAGTCACGCGAACCCAAGGCTATTGCGCGTTGGTTATTTCACTTGAGTTTCCCCTTCTCAGGTGTCTGCCGCCACACTAATCAATACTTTCTTTCTGACTAACCCAGCTTTAGAATGCAAGACTCTTGTCACAACAACTTCTCTCTCTATCATCAAGGCCCCTTGTTTGCCAGATTGTTTGTTTTTATTTGTTTTTAAAGGCTGACAGGACTTGGCCTTGCAGGGAAGGAGCTCATCATCCAACGCGATGAAATACTTATGGATGCTGTTTCTGGCCAGGATGTGTGGCTGCCTCCCCGTGTCTGGAGCAGCACACTGTGCTGCATTGCTCAGAATCGTGGATCAACCTTTGTCTGTGCTGGAAAGTTGTTCTAATTTCCAAGATCTGTTTTTGCTTGTGCTGTGTTTCGATAGAGATTTGGACTTGTGACACTGCTCTCCCTCCAACTGTGGTTTGTGGCTGTCTGAGGAGTTGTCCTACCCCCAAGGGCTGAGTTCTCGCTGTGTGTGTTTAAGCTTCCAGGTAAGGCGACCCTCGTTGCTGTCTGCATGAAAAAAGGGTTCAGAAAGACAATATCAACAACGTTGGAAATTAATGAAGAATAGTTTCAGCATGAATCAATATAGAGAAGTGTAGAAAATTACTATAAGACCTCCAAAATGCACCAGAACATTATTCATTTGTTAACGAGATTTTCAAACTAAATATCACCCACACTGATCGCAATCCTGCATCGGCTGTTGCTATCAAGACTGTAAACTGACCCCCGGCTGCCTGCGCATCCAGCGAGGTTCGTGGAAAAGAAGCCTGTCTATAATAATCATAACAAACAACAAAATCTTTTATCGCTGCGTGTCGATTACGCACATTTGAGTATTTTTCGAGCTTGTAGAGCTTGTGCATAATCACCGGGTGTCATGGCATTTCACTGCATATATGTACGACCGTATGTGTATGTATGTGACAAATAATCTCTTGAACTTGAAATAACCTAAAGTGTTGGGAAACGTAAACCTTACTTTGAAACATATTCTCACACAGCCTTTTTTTGGAGTAAGGATCTGTGGCGAAGAGGAAGCCTGTGGGGGCAAATTACACTCAGTTAAAACCTATGCAAAGGAAATCCTGTCGTGCTAAAAGATGTGCTCGATACGCTGCATTAGGTCTGGGCAAAATAATAGTCACCTGTTTTTTTGCGACCAAGATGTCTGCAATCGAATACCACGAATATACTTTTCACTAAATCATGCACTATGAAGTGTCTACCTACCCAGGCTTTTCCACCATATCGGCAACAACAATGTTGATGAGATCACGGCGTGTTCGGTCCTTCATCTCTCATCTAAATTCTTTAAATATCTTCTCCCCTCCAGGCTTTTGTTTTCCTGAGCCTGTGAAGAACTGTCGTCCATATGCTGACTTTTTCGGGGCCGTCAGACAGGCGTCATCAATGCGCTGTCTTTTTGGGGACATCAGAGAAGCGTCTCCCTCTGATGAGCGTGATGATAGTGACAAGATGCCTGCGCACGAGGAGACGACAGGAGAGTCTGAAAAGGGGGAACGAAACGTCATTTTCAAAAACATTTGAGACATCCACAGGCTCAAGTGAGAGGAGGCGAGAGAGCATTGGGACACTGCTCCCAGGAAACTGTGTGTTTTCTTTGCCAGTTATGGAACACGTGAATTTTGACAGTTGAATTGGCCAGATTTTAAGCAGTTTAGGCCATCATAGTTAGCCTACTAGTTGGCAAGACTGACTGTTTTTTGAGCAGTAAGTTCTGTTTGGTTCTAAAAACTGGTAATAGCGACATCAAGAAATGGAAAGCAATGCTTAACCGACAAAACTAAAGCAGGACATTGAGGTATTTTTGGGATGGAAAATCAATTACAATGGTCACTGATTGGTACTGTAACCCTGCAATGTACACTGTGATCCAACAACCATTTACCAGTCACTGAAAGAACATCAACAGTGGTCCACAGGATGTTGTATGTTTGTTCCCCCAGGATGTCACTGAAGACGTCTTCATCGACCTCTGTTCCAGTGTCGTCCGCAACACACTATGTTTGTCTCTGTGGGTATGTTAAACTTCTGTTTAGCTTTGAATACAGATTTTTTTTTTTTTTTTTTAACAAAGCCTGGAATGTGCTATATTGCTCATCTCGCTGCTGCCGATACAGAGGCTGTTGCGTTTAAAAATGCCACAAAGTGAGAAAACAAGCTTTTAGCACCATTTCCATCTTAATGGGCAAAGCTGCTGTAGACTGGCATGGTGCCAACAAGAAAATCTACTCTAGGCTGCAAGAGAGACAGTCGTGTGCAACCCGATGAGTGAAACCGACCACGGCCCGACGGCACCGCGGCACAATGCAGCTTCTTGAGGGAACTCACTTCATGCGAAAAATGATAATAACGAAAAGCAAAATACGTCTTCATCTTCCCCGTTGTGGGCAGCTGCAATCTCTCTTTCAGTTATGTAAAGTAGGGCATGAGATTGGCTCTCATCAACAGCCAAAAGCAGACATCAGGTGACTTAAATATTATTATTATTATTATTAATATTATTATTATTATTATTAATATCCAACTGACACAATCTACCTAAAGTATAGGCTACCAGTAATGTTTTTCTGCCACTAAATAGTTGGAATGACCTTGCGTTTTAGGCACACTGTACCTTCCTGAAAAGATAATGGTCTGTCTCTGATAATAGCCCGTTTCCATAAGGCCTGGCGCTCTCTTTTGTTGAGGTAAATAAAGGCCCTGTGCATAATGTACAGCTTTCATGCTCTCATATGACTAATTGTTGTAAAACAGCTAGTGCACCTGTGGATAACGTCACGAAATAATCCATGGCAACAGTGGTTTTCACAAAGATTGCTGTGTTCAAGCCCTTTTCAGTTGGCTGGCCGGGGGCTACTCTGCAGTAACAGTTCCCAGCCGTTAATGAGGATTGGAGCAAAAACATGTTTGGGATGATATGATGTCATAGGCCTGGATTTATAATTCACTCCTGCTACAGGTGAAGTTGACGGTCAACAGTCAACAGGAAAAACTCGGCAAAGGAGGCTAATGTCACTACCACTAGCAAGGCTAATGTATTATGTGACCCACCGCAGATTTGAGGTATTTTTGGTGCTGTTTCACTTTTTTCTTTTTCCACGTTATTTGAAAGTGGAGAATCAGTGCTTCAAAAAAAAGGTGTCACTTGTGCGAATCAAGCAAATATTTTGAAAGCTAGTGCGAGGGTACGGCAAACTGTGTTTCCGAGATAATCACGCTCAAAGTTTTTTCCTTTCTTATTCGCGTGTTACGCTGCTACACAACAATGAATCCAGGTGCGTGTATAAAGCACGTAAGATTTAAAGGTTGAACTCTCTCAAAACGGTTTCACATTGTGACTACACATCACATGGAATATGGATGAATGATCTTCACCTGGACGCTCACTTTAAAGGAAACCATCGATCGGCTTGTTCAGCGCTATTCAGCGTCTCGGTAAGTGAACTGCGTTTCCTCATGTCATCTAAAGGGAATATTTAACTCCACGGTTTAACATTTATCTACTATTTATAAATTAAACTCGGTTCTGAAAATACGTTGAGAGATAAAAAAAAAAAACCCCCACAAAGGAACAGGAATCTGGAAAAATCTAATTTTCCTTCTAGAAAGGTTTTGGCAACTTATTTGGCGGCTCATGGCATGCGCGACAATGCGGGTTTTGCTGCTGCGGGTCACATATGATCAAGAGAACAAATGGAAGAATGCCTTGAAGAACTCAAAATGGAGTGTGACAATGAGTATGTGATGCATGTGGTTACGTGAAGCAGAAACATAAGCATCACCCCGCTTGGGACTTGCTGGACGTTTAGTTTGATCTCCTTCGTCTTTCCTTGGTGTTGCACTTTGAGCTGCGTTGCTGTCGTCCTCCTCGAACGTCACCGCGACACAAAAGCGCAGTTGGTTCATTGCACACACACAGCACCAAATGCAGTGCAAAGTCGGACTCGACCAGCAACAGCATAATTTGAGGCCATAGTCACGAGCTTTGAAACCATTGCCCCATGAGGTGACGGCAACGTTAGCGTCACGCAGCTAACGTTGCCTGCAGAGGAGCCCAAGTCCCGGGAGCAGCAGCTAGCTAACAAATGAACGCTGTGTTTTTCCATCGTCGCGTAATCTGATTGACTGCGGCTAATGTTACCAGGACAATGACACTTTCACCACATTAATTTGAATACATTTGCAGTTACGTTACCATTAGTAATGACGGTAGCTAAACTAAATTGAAGCCTGACGTCATGCCTCTTCTAACTGCTAATGTTAGCTTTTTCGTTTTTTAGTTATGAAGATTTAAGCGAGAAGAAGAACTCGAAAATTCTGCATTACGCGCTTGGTCTCTAACCATCCTGTGGCGTGGCTAGAGATAGCTGCAGAAGTGTATTTGTCGTCATGCGTCAAACTGTCATGGCTGCACTCTTCCGAGAAAAACTTTCAAAAAGAACGAGGCTGCATTCAACTAATCAGAAGGCGTGGCCGATCTGACGACCAATCCAAGCGTGGGCTGAAATGCGGGCGGGGCGGACTCATTCAGCATGAGATCCTTCCAGAATAAAGTCCACAGCAACACGACACATGAAAGCACAGCAAACGGAGGCCGTCGCAGAGCGAGGCGTGGTGTTTCTGTTCAGCCACTCTGGTCTGGACGCACAGCAGGAGGGCAGGTTTTCTCCCCCTCCTCCTCTCCCCTTTCCTCCTCCTCCTCCTCTCCCCCTCCCCCTCCTACTCCTCCTCCTCCTCCTCCACCTCCTCCACCTCTCCCCCTCCTCCTCCTGTTTTTGGCCAGAGCTGTTTAATCAGCTCTGCGGTGCAGACACAGTGAGCCGTCCGACTTTGACTTTGCCGTTAAATGAGGCAGAACGAGGCTAATTCTGTTTGAGCTTCGCTTCTTGAGTCAACTGCACGGTTCGATTATCTCTCCACGGGACGGAGGGATGGAGGGAGGACGGAGGGATGGAGGGAGGATGGAGGGATGGAGGGAGGATGGAGGGAGGACAGAGGGATGGAGGGAAGATGGAGGGAGGACGGAGGGATGGAGGGAGGATCGAGGGAGGATGGAGGGAGGACGGAGGGATGGCGGGAGGATGGAGGGATGGAGGGAGGATGGAGGGAGGACGGAGGGATGGCGGGAGGACGGAGGGATGGCGGGAGGACGGAGGGATGGAGGGAGGATGGAGGGATGGCGGGAGGACGGAGGGATGGCGGGAGGACGGAGGGATGGAGGGAGGATGGAGGGATGGCGGGAGGACAGAGGGATGGAGGGAGGACGGAGGGATGGCGGGAGCAGGGAGGACGGACAGAGGTGGAATACGAGCAGGAAACACCTGTCGTCACTGAACCGGCAGCGGAAACTCGGTGACGTGAGGCTGTTTGATGCCCAGCGGCAGGGCTGGCGCTGGGTATCAGCCACATAGGCGGCTGCCTAGGGCGCCATCCCCAGGGGGGGCGCCAAAATTGCGCCCAGAAAAATAAAGTTCATCGCTGAGTGATCACGGTCAGAACATGCAAGATGATGGTGATGGATGGATGTATAATGAAGAGGGAGTGATCGGGGCACAATTTTCACCCGTCTCCCTCTCTATGCGTCAGGGAGAGAGGGACCATTACTTGAATAGACAGACGGACGGACGGATAGAAAGAAAGAAAGCGTGGAAGCATGGAAAATGTGTAAAAATATACAATAAACCTTAAAATCAACAGTAAAGTCAAATACAACACATGGCAATACACAATAAACCTGATGAAAAAAACCCAAATGACGTTAAATAAATAAACTAGAAGCATGTCTCAATGTACATAAATCTACACACTAAGTGGGATAAATGTGCCTTGTGCAATAAACCTAAAAAGTTAATAATAAAATAAACCTAAGAATGACGCAGAAAAACAAGTAAAAAGTAAAATAAAATAAAAAAAGAAACAACATTTTATTTTAATTAGTAAAAGTGAAAGTAGTCCACCACAGAAAACTGTGGTATTTGTTTTTCGCCTTATCCTTATTTTTACACCATTGGGACTCGACCTGATTGATTGGCCCCACAATCTTTTAAATTGATCCGGTATTGAGAGAATAGCTTCAGTGAGCCGCAATACGACTTCGTACGATTGACTCCAGGTGATTGAAAAACAAGGTGTAGGTTTAAAAAACACCATGTGATTGAATAACAGCTGAGTTATCCTAAATTTCCCAGACCACCAATTAAACCTGAATACGTGTAAGAATAGTTTCTGTTACTCTAGCAGATATCAATAAAGGAATGTACTGTCTGCATATTTCCACATGACATGAAAGGAGGCTGAATTAATGAATAAAAAGTAAAAATTCTAACCGAATAACTTGTTTATTAGGGGTGTTTGGCACTCCACATCGCTCCACCCAAACAGAAAAAGAGTGATGGTGGGTTTTGTTTAAGTGCCAAACACAGCGTGCTACAGAAAATATCCAAAAACAAATTATTTCTTTTATTTACCAGGTTGTTGTTTTTTTTCCAGGAGTATTGACAAAGTCTCTTACCCACTGTTTTGCTGCCGAGCTGAGATGCTGAGAGAATCTTTCAGGAATCTATTCTTTTTTTTTTTTTTTTTTTGGGTGTAAGTGGCTTCATACCACATGAATGATAATTGTGCAGGGTGCAGTCAGTTGCCTGGTTACAAACACTTCAAATCAGCTGTCAGAGGCGGAGGAGAGGGATCTCTGATTGCAGCTGCTTTCATCTAAAGAGTCCAGAAGAGGTGGAGATAGAAAAACAAGAACCCGACGCTACATTTCTCTTGCGCTTATTTTCCGGGCATTTTTTCTTTGACTGTTATGTTATTCAGGGAGCAATTCACAAGGGAACGGATTGCGGCCGCTAATAGCAGCATGAACTGCGCAGCGGTTGCGCCGGCTATCTACGCCGGCTATCTGCGCCGTCTTAGCCTCCGATTCACAAAAGATATTACGCTAATGACATGCCAGTGCGAACACGGCCATAAAGGTTTTCTGCTGAGTGCAATTTGCACTAGTTTTGCATATGGTCACAATTAACGATGTGGCAAAGTAAATAAGGGCAATTGTCCGCCCCCCCCGTTACCCATGGAGGGACCCCCAATGGTGTGTCCCCCCCACCCCTGGGGAGGGGGTGCTGGACCATTTCCATTATTTTCAAATCCCAATGTTTAACTTGACAGGTATAACGCTCTGATTGGGGCAGGCAGCGGATCAGCACCGGTGCCTTTATTTTTTGGTAATTTCACTAACTGCGTGTGGCTATTAGCAACGGTGTTTGTGAATTGGACTTTTGTTGCAGCGAATGCTATTTGCATAGAAAGAGGCCAATTTTACACCAAATGTTTGCATAATTTAAATAGGTGCAAATTGCACTGAAGCACCGAGATGCTATTTGAGTGGCAGCGCAGTAAGCGGTGCATTTCACCGTTTGCGGTGCTTTGTCAATTAGACGCTGCTTTATCCGGGGGGTTTTTGCGTGTGTCCGCAAGAGCCGTGCAATCCTTTTGTGAATTTGTCCCTCAGTCTTTAATTTTGTGTCAAATTCTTTTGTTTTGTTTGTTTGTTTTGTATGACTCCACATTGCTTCACCCAAAATGAAATGAAGAGCCAAAGTCGGTTTTGTTTGTTTTCGCAGCTCAAGGCCTGAGGTAGCTCCTCGAACACTCATCTTCCATCCGGCGCTATTTGCAATGCTCTCTCCTCAGCTACGTTGTCGGGAGCGTAAGTACCTTGACGCAGATCAATAATAACCCGCAACAAAAGTAGGCACCAGAGGAGTAAACAGCTCCACTCTGTTTAAAAACCCACTCTCTCTGGCATTCTGGGGATTCAAGGACCAAATTAAATGACCATTGCAGAAAAATATGCAATCACCTTGGTTCATTTCCACCCACATGGTAATGAGAAAAATAAAATTTGACAGCTAAATACTGTACATTTGAGGCACGGAGATGCTAAAGGCATGTAAAAAGACTCATTTACTGATTAAAAGTATTAATCAAAACGTACACGTCATTGTGAAGACATGTTAGCCACTTAAAACTTTGTCAACCACCGTGAAACTAAAATGTTTTGGAATTCTGTACAGGAAACAAACCCATGCACAGATCCACTTGAGTCTTTTTTGTTTAGTGGTTGGTTGGCAAAAGGTCAAGTCCTGTCTTTTGAATAATCCTAACAAAAAAACAAACAACAACAAAAAAAACAATGCCCTTTTTCAGAGCAATTAGTCATAGTGATTATACCCAAAATGAGAAAATTAAGCTTGGGGCAAATGTTCCCGTGACTCATTTCTTCTCTTTGTTTGCCGGAAAATCTATTATTGTTTCCCGGCGCTTTGAGTCTTTCCAGAGTGATAACAGTGAAGTCGTTTAAAAGGTTTAGTATGTACAGTATGTGAGATAAGATAAGACTTTACTTAATCCCAGCGGGAAATTCGATATGAATGTAAGTACAGTATATAAGTAAGTATGTGAACGTAGATATGCTTTATTTAATCAGGTCATCTCACTGAGATCAAAACCTACTGTACTTTGGAAAAGAGCCCTGAGGTGGAGTTATCACATTCATATAAAAAAACCAGCACAATCAGTCCAGACAGACAGGTAGATACTGGTGAAAGCAATTGCAAGGTGCGTTAAAAAAATAAAAAATTGGAACTTTCAAATCGTCCCTTACTTTCTGTAACTTTCCGTAACTTTCCGAAACTTAAGTAAAACCAGTTTCTTTGTTTTCTTTCACAGCAGCAAAGTCCAGCTGTTAATGCACCTGATGAAGCTTCCCCCAAAACCTCAGACCTTTGAAACTAGTTCAGTGACTTGTTTTCCAAGTTTTCTATTTGCCCCCCCCCCCCCTGCCCCCAGCGAAGGTCCGCACTCCACGGGCGGTGGACCTTTGTCTTTGTGGAAACATCAGAGATTCTAAACTTCTGTATGTTATACTTGCAGAAAGTAGAAGTTTTTTAAAATCCCCTGGGAAAAAGTAAAAGTATAAAAAATAAACACGATATTTGTTTTGATATATGGTGCTGCAGGGATGAGGTATTTTTGGAAGCCAACCCTGAATGTTTCATCGCCCTGGTTCCCTCGACCAAAAGCCAACGGGACTTTTCCATTGGATTTTGGATTATTGCAGAGAATAAGCTCTGTGTCGAACAACATTTTATGAGGCTTACATGTTTTCTTCAGCAAGATAATCTTCACAATTGAACACCACTTTTATGATTTTTGAAGCGTTAATGCAATCGGCAGAAGTAAAAAGTGAACGCTGACATTGAACACTGATATGCGGTGACCAGACGTCCCCGTTTGTCCCGGACTGTCCTGGTTTCTAGCTGTGTCTCCAATCCCGACAGATATCTGTAAAAAACTAAAATGTCAAGGTTTTCAACATTCACTACCAAATTGTCTTGGTTTTCACCACAATTAAATAATAATAATCATCATCATCATCATCATCATCATAATAATAATAATAATAATAATAATAATATGCTAATAGGACGAATATTATACTTAAAAATGCTGCGTTCTGCATACACTGCAAGACTATCGGTCGTGCACGATGGAAATGACAACATAAAATAAAATGGTTGGTAAAAAAAAATAAAACGGTCAAACATAATAATAATAATAATAATAATAATAATAATATACTTATGATATAATAAAATTATACTTGAAAATGCTGTGTTCTGCACACACTGGAAGAGTATTGGTCGTGCACAGTGGAAATTACGACATAAAATACAATTTTAAGACGGCCAAACATAATAATAATAATAATAATAATAATAATAATAATAATAATTGTCCCCCACCCTGATGGCATGTGCGTACATGTGCGCATACATGTGCGCGTGTGGTACACTTAAGGTCCCCGGTTTAGGGGTTGGAAAATATGGTCACCCTACACTAATATATAGACTGATCAGCCACAACATTAACACCACTGACAGTTGAATAACATTGATCATCTTGTTCCAATGGCACCTGTCAAAGGGTGGGATATATGAGGCAGCCATTGAACAGTCGGTTCTTGACGTTGAGAAGAAAAATGGGCAAGCGTAAGGATCTGAGCCACTTTGACAAGGGCCAAATTGTAATGCTAGACGACTGGGTCAGAGCATCTCCAAAACAGCAGATCTCATGGGGGGCTGGCTAGGATAGAAAGGTGTCAGAACACACAGTGCATCACAGCTTGCTGCGTATGGGAGCACTCAGAGTGTCCATGCTGACCCCTGTCCACCACTGAAAGCACCTGCAATGGACACGTGAGCGTCAGAACTGGACCATGGAGCAATGGAAGAAGGTGGCCTGGTCTGATGAATCATGTTTTTTTTACATCATGTGGATGGCCGAGTGCGTGTGTTGTTTAATGGGGAAGACATGGCACCAGGATGCACTATGGGAAGAAGGCAAGCAGGCGGAGGCAGTGTGACGCTCTGGGCAATGTTCTGCTGTGAAACCTTGCGTTCTGGCATTCATGTGGATGTTACTTTGACACGTCGCACCTACCTAAACATTGTTGAGTGGGTCAGAGCTGACAATGTAAAGTCAATGTATGTTTTGGTTGCACAAGGGGACCTACACAATATTAGGCAGGTGCTCTTAATGCTGGGCTGATCGGTTTGTGTGTGTATATATATATATATATATATATATATATACACTGTATATACATGGGGAACCGGAAGTACAAAAATGCTAGGTTTTAGGACTCATTCCTGCAGCAATCTGTATGGTGAAGTAATGAAGTAAAAGACAAAAAATCTCAGAAAATGGGATTTCTCAAGTCAAGTACAAATCCTTAGTACTTTATTATATTTTAGTTTGGTAATTGACTAAAATGACTGTTACTTTCCATCAATGCCCTAGAGCATATTGTGTGCATTCGATCAACAGCATCATCAAAAAACACTCTGGGCAGATGGAGAGCGGGTGGGGACGGGGTCGAGTGGCCAGGTGTTTTTTTTGAGGGACTCAACAACAAGTTATTCGGAGCTGTCGAGGGGTAGTAAACAACATGCCAAAACAGAGCGCATTGTGCATGCTTAAACGCAGTAGAATCAAGCTGTGTTTACTTCTTTAACACGCAAGGCAGGTTTCCCCCCCGAAATGCAACAGCCAGTATCCAAAAATCCATTGCTACTGTGTTGGAAGCACATTGTAAATTCTACTGAGAGCCTTGAGGAGGTGAGGAGGTAAGGAGCCGAGCTGCTGCGCTCCACAAGGTGAGTTTCTTCCCCGACTGTTAAAGGATAAGTTCACCATTTTACAACCCAGGTCTTTGCTGAAAGTTTTGCTATTGAGAAACTTACCACTCCGCTGCAGCTTCTCACTGTGCTGACGTGTAGTCCACCGGGGCAAACGTTTACGCCTTAAAAAAAAACAAAAAAACATGTTATATCGCATTTTGGAAAAAAGGAAACTCACAATACAATTGATCTCACGTGTCTTTACATGTTTTGAATAACAGTAATATCACATTTTATTTAAAACTATTTTTATGCAATTGCCGAGGTACGTCCAAACCCCTCGCTCTCGGGGGGAAAAGGAGAATGTTTCTAACATGAGTGAAGGATGGAGCCAAAAGAGACGATTGTTGGGAGTGAGAAAGATGCAACAAAAGCTGATGAAATGCATGCTTTGCCACCTTTTTACCGTCATTCTAACAATTCTTTAAGGCTTAAACGGAAAGTGAGGTCCTGGATGAGAAGCTGCAGCGGAGCGGTAAGTTTCTCAACATTAAAGCGTTTTGCAAGGTGGTGCTATGGACAGTTGGAAATGACTAGTGCCGTGCCCGTTCAAAACACGCCTGTCTAGGATCGGGCAGCACTGTGGACGTAAGTGACTCAGTCGCAGAGCCCCAATGCTCTGCGACTGAGAAAGCAAACAGCGAGCCGCTCCGCTTGCTGTTCGCTTGTTTATTTAAAGTTTATTAGTATTACACGTTGTCGCGTGTCCAAATTGCACCAAATTCCACACAGCGCGTCCTTGGGTCCCCAGCAGCACACCTGCCAAGTGTGGAGCAGATCGGATGGTGGTCGAGATACTCGAAGGACGGACAGAGACTCCTTCCTTCATAGTTAGATTAGATGCAAACCCACATTTGGATAAGGCCTGCGTTGAGGATAAAGCGAGCCTGTGCTTTAGTAATATAAAGGAACACGCTGCCAAATGATAATACAGCATCAGTGGGTGTCACAAAAGCCGTCATTATTTTATTGAAATCACTCATTGTAATTATCGCCCCGGCAGAAAGTGCTGAGGGACCTGATTAAAATGTGTCACTGCGGAGTCATCGCTGGCCCCTGTCACGTCGTGTCTTCTGGAGGAACATTCACCATGGCTACTGACAGAGACATCCTATCTGCTGTCCATATGCATGATCTGTGCCCGGATCACACCATCTGTGCCTGGATTTGACAGGTGCGAGTTTACTCCAAAATCTGCTGGGTTGGATGCAGGCCTTCTGCTTTATGCCACGTCGCTGCATTAAATTTGGCAGAGCTAAAACTTATATATATATATAAATATATATATGCTGGCCGACCAGGGGGGGATGGATGCCATCTGGAGACCTGTGTGTGTGTGTGCGTGTAGACTCTGAGCATCAATAACGGGGGTTATTAGTATTGACTTGATAAATAAAAGCATATTTATTCCAAGCACACTCATTTTACCACACACTGTACTGTCATTACTCTTTTTTTGTCCCTGTTCCCCTTTCTTATACACTCGCTGCTACCCAACTGTGTCTTAAAATAACTGGTTTTATGAATTTTCCCATGCACCTGTAAAAGGAGCAAAAGCTACTAATCACCCATAGGATTATAGTGGTAATAAACAAAAGCGACACAACGTCGATTGAACCTGTGTTTTCCTCTCCTCCTCTCCATTAGTCATTATGACGGCGGCCGATGGGAGCGTTAAAGCTGCTCGGAGCGATTCTGATTCATTGATTCACTTTCTCCAGCGTCAGGCCGCTCTGTCCGCACGGCACAACCACTCTTCGGGCAGGGGCACACCGAGAGACTTTCCAAAGACGGCGTCACCCAAACATTCAAACACTCTCTTTCCCTCCCGGCCGTGCACACTCTGTAGGACTTTATCGGGACCTGTCAGACAGGGATCCCGCTCACACCGCCGGAGCCCAGAACTGGGAGCCGAGACGGGATCGAACCGACCTGATGTCCTCACCCCGGTCCCGGAGGCGTCCGCGACAAGAGATTGCGGCCTACTCGAATCAAGCGACGGGAGCGGCCTCTCAACGCACCCTCGGGACGAGAGGCTTCCTGACGATGCTCTCAGAGTGGCGATCCCATGAGAACGTCTGTTTTTGGCCAGATAAGGCCACGCGTCCCAGAGCTCCGTTCCAAACCGTGAACATCCGGGTTCAGCGCCGTCTTTGCTCGCAGACCGTCGCCTTCCTTTCTCGAAAGTTTGCCTGACTGTGATCGATTGAGTCGTTTTGTGTTCTCGCTCGGGCATGTCTTTTCATCCTGCTGTCGTTTTTAGTGAGTTAGTGAATCCCGCCCCCCCTGTGGATTAGAAAACGCTCCAAGTCTGTCTCGGTTCGAGGGACAGCAGGAAGCGATGCTGCGTTCCAACTTGGAAAACTCTAATTCATGTCAGTAGTCCCCAAAATAAATAGTAATCTATAAAAAAGGGAACGTTGTTCACGGTTGACGTTGCACGCCACAGTGGTGCCGGTCTGTCATCCTGGTGAACTCGGGTGCGATATGAAAAACATTATTTTGGGATTTTTTATGGCATCGCTTTATAATTGTTTCGCTACTGTTTTGATGTGAGCTACGGAGACAATGGCAGTTTCACTTCGGGCTGAATAAAGTACCACCCTCTCACTCTTTCTCCCGTTCTCATATGAGGCTTTATTGGCATGAGCGTGAGCAGATAAAGCATCAGGTGCAGGTAGGAAGAGAAATTATAATGATAGTGGAAAGTTGACGGATACCGGCAATCTCTCTCTTTCTCTCCCTCTTTTCCGAACAAAGGCCAAAGGGTCGTCCATGATCCATAATGAGTCACTCCCTCACCTCCATAATGGTCGCATTACGGTGCACGTAAATAACCTCATCGGCTTGATGGCACGGCCGAGATCAGGACGAGGGTGGAAGACGCCACTCGATCCAGCGAGTACAAAGTAATGGATGCGCCCCCGGCGTTCCTCTTACCCAGTTATTTCAGACGACGCGTGTATAGAGACAAACACGGGGGGGGGAAAGAGAGGGGAAAAAAAACAAAAAAACCATATTTGGTGACTACGAGCGGATAATGGCGCGTTGTTGACAGGTTGGGTGCATTATCGGTTCATCACAGGTGTAATGGAGGGTGTTCGGGGATTTTAGGAACTCCAAGGGGCTCGGGGACGGGGAGCAGGCCGACGCCACTTCTTACATTTTCACGTCTGAATAATAGTCACGTTTCACTGTAAAAGGAGAAACGCGCTTTAAAACACATCACACATCCAATTTGTCATGACAATGCACACGGCAATTTTTCTGACGGACATCCCAGTATCCGCATCCCAGATCATTTAGGTTATCTTAGGTTCATATCTGTATCTGTGTATATATATTTTCTAACTACATTACTTACACTCATCCGTTTTAATTTTAGGTTATCTAAACTTATCTGTTCATTGTTTCACCGCAACATTTAAATGTTTCTGTTTTAATTTTACGTAATATATTTTTTTAAAGCTACATTGCTGCACAGCTGCTTGATTTCCTGCTTTTCTGACATAGCAGCCTGTCTCAAATGGAGAAAAATGAAGTACACTACGTGTCAATTCATATGTTCTACAATATTATCTATATGTCTATTCTGCATCTAGTGCTGGCCAATACTGGACGTTGAGGATTCAGGATCGGTTGAAAGCGTTAAAACATTCCGTGGCTCAGCTCCATGCACCCGGAGGTTTGCCTGAACAAATGTAAATACGTTTGAATTGAATTGATATCTCAAACGTAGACAATGTAAACGTGGAGGAAGGCGTGGACCCGGATACTGCACATTCTGCATTAATACGTAAAATGTTCAGACACTTTGCCCCTGCGTGGAAAAACAAACCTATTTACACAATCACTCACTTATACACACACACACGCACATACACATGCAACCGACTTGCACTCAAACACACATGCCTGTATGCTTTTGTAGACACAGGCGACTTTCCACACACGCACTCACGCACGCACGCACACACACGCACACACACACATTCCTGTACTGAAGGTCCTCATTTGTGTTGCGGTATTGACACACACACACACACACGCACACACACACACACGCGCACACACATGCACGCACACACTTACTGAAGGTCCTCATTGGTGTTGCAGTATTGATAAGGTGTAATGAGTGATGGATGCTAAGGCGGATATGGCCGCCCTCTCCGCCGCATGCAGGGGGTGAACCAACAGAAACTCTGGAGCGTGTGAACCGGGGCCCGACGGAGCGTGGCGGCCAGCATCAACACCGCCACGCATCCGCCTCGGCACTGTTTGAGCAGGTCGGAGCCAAAGTCAAGTCAGCAAACACCAGGTTGAACACCTCGACACTGTCCCTGTGTCTCTTTTCGCAAACACACGCACATACACTTACATCTATTTTTGAGCCCTTTGTCCTATCGTTTGTGTTTTTGGAACAACTTGCGTGTGATTCAAATGTTAATCACATCCAAAAGCATTATGCGAAACCCATGTATGGTGCTAACTGGTGCATGAGATTCACAAGAATCTTTTTTTTAAGTTGATGTTCTAATTTGTCCTAATGTGTCCCATTATCATTTGAATGGTGATTACTACTGGGCCATTGTGGAGCCCACCCACCCAAAAGATCTGCTTGTTCTTTTTAATGCTTCCTGGAGTGTGGGCTTCCAAACGACTTTCAATTTGTTATTTGAAGTGAATGACCTTTCGAAATGGGAGCAGAGTATCTGGACTAATGTTTAAATAGCATTGTGGTTTTCAACTAGGGTCAAATCCATTTAAGATTCCGGTCCGCTGACCTAAGGGCCAGAGGGCATTACTGTATATATATACAGTACAAATATATATAGATATATTGATGTTTATGCAAGAGAGAGAGTACATAAACAAATGTAGCAGGTTTTTGTAATTAAAATAACTTACTTGTGCACACATACACACACACACACACACACACACACACACACACACACACACACACACAATACAAAGAGGCAAATTAAACCAGACCTTCCCAGATGTCCCATGGGTCTCAATAATTACAAATTTGCCTCACTGCGGTACAGCTTGTGACATGCCATGCTGAATTTCCAGCAAACAAATCAATTTGACGGTTTGTTTTGAGGCCTTGTTTGTATCCACTGATGGCACCGGTGCCATTCGGATCTATTAAGGGAGACAGGTCAGAGCCAGGGGCCCATAAAGAGGGGTAATGACCCTCAGCCTGTAAATGAGGACTAACCTGTCAGATGCAATCATGACCTGAGCACCTCCCCTCACTCCCATTCCCAACGACTACGGCCTGAATTCACAAACAACAGTGAACTATTTCATTAGAGTTTGGAAAACATGAATCATGTTCAGGACACGTTCAGGCTCACATTTCACCAGGGATGTTAGTTGTGCAGCTTGGGCAGCCAGGGGGTTGATGTATTTTACCTCAACATATTACTTTAGCTTTAAAGGACATATTAGTAATATCAGTAAAGATAAAAAAAATCAGTAAAGATATATCAGCGGGGGTTTTCAAATGTGGTTAGGTCTTTCGGTCACCTCGATGGCTGCTGAGGTTTCAATTTCTTCAAACAGGGCGGTCTGGTCTGGACTCTCTGTTGAGGTGGAAACGTTGCTCACCCCCAGACCCGGCGAAGGACACAGGAAATTTGAGGGGCAGGGGTGAAAAAGAGAAAAAGGGCACAGACTGCACACAGTCGGGCCCCAACAGTGTACAGAAACAAAACAAATTACTGTTATTGTATTAGGTGACTCACATTTAAAGTACAACTACAAAAATAAATGTCAATGGTGGCATTCTGGTCGATTGGGATGTCTCTCTCAGTGGACAGCAGCAAAAGTTCAGAGAGCCTACTTTCCCCACATCTGTTTCTGAGCTGGGTCTTGATCAGCTTCAGATGCGGTTGTCACTGGCAATGTGGCATATGTTTTCAAGTGCTAAGTGGGGGTAGGGAAAACTGTGTCCATATTATTGTTTTTGAGGCACTTGAGCATAGTTTGCACATTGCTATTTGGGAGAGCATATGATGAGTGGAACACTATGAGTTCAATGATAACATTTTCTACCTCGAAGCCATAAATCTTGCAAACATGTCTCAGAGATTCAGCAGCTGTGTCATCTGTAGTGCCTTTCTAGTGAGTTGGGATGGTAAGGCTGTGCAGACCGGTGTGACCTGGTGTGGCAATCTCCATGCACAACATCAATTCAAAGTCTATGGGACATCGGGGTGTCTGGACATCACCTGCTGCAGAGTCTGTTGGGTCGCTCTCAGCCATGTCCTGGAGTAGCTGAGGTAGATGTCCTTAAAACGGCCTTCGTCAGAGTCCTAAAGGCATCTGCTCTGCAAGCCCACCCTGTATCAGACAGCCTTTTCAGCTGATGTACTCGCTGGGGTCTGAGGCTCAGACTATTAAAGTGACTAGCCTCTCAACTAAATTAAAGAACTGAACAATGTGGACTCGATTTGGCACTCTCCATCAAGACCAACTTTAGATAGTGAGCTTGGTAATGCACATACTGTACAAAGCTTTGTCATTACTGACCCTGAATTTGCGACTGCAGAGCCCAGTGGCTTCCACTCACACAGTATTTGCAGCACTGTCATAGCCTTGTCCGCTTGTCCATTTTTAATCCATTTTCCCCAAGGAGTGCCATTACAACATTCTCTGAGTCTTTCCCAGTAGTTACACACGTGTCAAACACCTGCAAAAATCTCTCCTTGATTTCCATGTCATGTACATACCGAACAACAAATGACACCTGTTCAATATGTGACACATCCGCCGTCTCATCCAAGAGAATGGAGAATATTTTCTCATCCATTTCCTTAAGTATGACTCCTCTGACATAAGTGGCCAGAGGGCTTCATTCGGTAATGTTTGTCCCCTGTAGGACAACAGAGATGTCTGTGGCCTTTTCTGATGGGACTGGAGGTAAATGATCTTATCCGGGTCCGTTTTGATGGTGGATTCGTATTTTTAAAGAGGCTGAAAAAGTTCCAGAAAGTTTCCTTTATTTGAAGATGTGCTACTTTCATCATGACCCCTGAATGCACCACCTTGCCTTGCGTTTGTCCGAAGTTACTCCACCTCGCCGTGCTTATCATGTGTGCTTCTGTTTCTTTACGTCCCTTAGTTTTTTCCTGCGCCCTTTTCCCAGTTATTAACCCCCGCTGTTCGTCAAACTGTCTCACTGTGATACCTTTCCTTTCAAAAAGAGTCTTAAGCTCAAATAGAACGTAGTCATTGGTCACTGAGTATTCTAGCCAGGGATTTCCTCCATACCACTCCCTGTGGAATGAACGCCCTCTGTCTTGGGAAAGCTCAGAACTGGCTGACAAGGCCCAGTCGAGCGACAGATTTCCACAAATCTCTCCGAGTGGTTTATGCTGTGTTTTTGAACACGTGCAGGGTCAGTGGGATATTTTAATGCAGCTATAAATCCTCTGTCAGTTGTTGGTGCGTCGTTTTCGAAACTTCTACAGTCTGGCTCCGGTTTCCTTCCCTTCAGGTCCACTTCCAACCCTATCCCCTCCAAAATGTTCCTCCTCAAAATCTCTCTCCCTGCCATGTTCACCATCGGAATCGCTCTTCCTCGCATCATCATCACTTTCCCTGGTATCTTCATCATCGTCATCTTCATCAACGCCGCCATCATCGCCCTCGCTGACATCATCGTCATTTTCTTTCATCATCCCTTGGCGTTCTGATGTCTCCACCTTCACTGTCAGCGCTGCCTTTTTCCAGAAAGTGGAACAAATAACAATATGGAAAATTGAATTACACAGGGGTAAATGTTTCATATCACCTCCTACCATTCTTTCTCAGTTTTCTTTTACTTACCTTATGGCAGCTCATAACGTGGCCGTGGGAGGAGGAAAACCTTCCTTTGTCTTTCCCATCGGCTCCCTTGCTGCCGCAGCGTTTGATCCGGTCTCCATGAAGAACTGCCTCTAGCTTCCTTTTGCAGATCCCTTTATATGTTTTTTAGTTTTCTTTCACTCTTTGGCATTCTGTAATCATAGGGTACGCAATGCCAACTCCCTCTTGAGTCAGTCGGAAATTAAACTCACACCACACTCAAAACACTCAGAGGCATATTGGGCATTCACTCTCAAATGATTTTGAGAGTGAACGATTTTACTTCTCATAGTTCTCAATTTATTGATTTGAATCCCTTCATCACCCTAAAAACAGCGAAGCATGGTAGCTCACAAAAGCCATTATAAAAAAAAAATCACAGCATTCTTAAATAAATGTAAGTGTTAGGGTGACCACATTTTGAAAACCCCAAACCGGGGCCCTTAACTGTACCGCACGTGCGGCACTCAGAAGGTGAGGTAAGTTAAAGGCAGATAAAGTAGAATAAAGTCTGTGTAATGTCAGATTGAGCCCGTGTGTGAATACAGCGGGTCATTGTCCGGAGAATTCAGGGCGAGCGAGCGGGCGCGTTGATGATGTTTCTATCATGCGCCAGCGTCAACACGCCCACTTGTCTGGTGGCATGTTTGTGGATGCAGAGTAGCTGCTTTGTGCGCTTTTCTGTACGTAGTTTGTATAATATATAAATATACTTTACATCATCATCATTAAGCCATATCCATACACCGATGGACGCAGACATCAGGGGCAAATAGGGGTTAAGTGCCTTGCTCAAGGACATTTCAGCATGCTAGGAGGAGGGGTCGGAGATCGAACCGGCAACCTTTGGATTACTGGACGACCCGCTCTACCTCCTGAGAAACCGGGACAAACCAGGACGTGTGGTCACAAAAGCCTATGCACTAGCATGTCAGTTGCATTAGCTTGGTTAAATATTAACACTACGTAAATACTAGAATGCCAGCAGCATTTGCTTGGTACATAAACATTATCTTTATATTAGCATGTCATTTGCATTAGCTTAGTTAACAGTTAATTGCACATTTTTTATCTGTTCAAAATGTACCTGTAGTGTTTAATACTCTTATCAACAACAAGTGGACAAATTTGCTTGCTTAATGCAAATGTATTTTTCTTGGAAATCAATTAACAACCCAAAACACTGACTAATATTGTCCAGAAACCCTCAAAGGTACTGCATTTAGCTCGAAAAAAAAAAAAAAAAAGCTCAAACCACAACATGACAAATTCAAGCCCGACAGGCAACAACAGAACAGATGGACATACTGACCTGCGGCGACGCCAGGGGCCGCCTCTCCATTAGCTTTGTCTGTCTACTGTCTTTTACTCTTTTCCCAACTTTGTTTTCACTTTTTACTTTTTCCGCAGCACGCATTGTGCCGATGTCTTTTCATCCTATGGATACGGCGTTTCCTTATCTGCAAGACGGTGGAGGAAACCTTGTTTGTTCAAGGGAACAGCTGCTCTCACTCCGAACAACGGGGCACTAAATGTTGAGCCCGTGCCGGAGGAACGTCCCTGTCCGCTCTCACGGTAGTGAATCCCGGTAAATCCACATTAGCGTCCGTAGTGTTGCCGGTTAGCCACGTTCCAGTGAAACGGCAAACTACACTCCCTGTGGATCTTCTGCTTCCTCACCAGGGCAGCCAGCTCGTCCGTCTTGTTGGCCAGCGAGTTCACCTTCCCCACCACGACCGACGGATTATTCTGTCGGGCTTGTACCTCCACCGCTTTGCCATTAGCTCAGCCTTAGCATACCACCAGCTCTGCCGTCCCGGTAACAGTGTCGGCAAGCCGAACGAGGGGGACTCGCCCTCTTCATGAACATCAGGTGGCGCAAACCAGGACATGTAACTGTTAAGGTGGAGGAGTTGGGACATGGAGCTGCTGGCGCTCAGTCTCAGGTCAGACCAAACAACATGACCAAGGAGTTCGGGCAAATGGTCATGAAATTAATTTGCGTTAACGCTTTATTATCGCGTTAACTTTGACAGCCCTAATATAATATTACCTAAACACTAGCATGTCAGTTGCATTAGCTAGGTTAAATATAAACACTGCCTAAATAGTAGAATGCCAGTAGTATTTGCTTGGAGCAACATAAACATTACTTAAATATTAGCATGTCAGTTATATTAGCTTGGTTAAATATAAACACTACCTAAATATTAGCATGTCAGTTGTATTAGCTTGGTTAAATATAAACACTACCTAAATATATGCATGTCAGTTGCAGTAGCTTGGTAAATTTAAACACTAGCTCCATGTTCATTATGACATCTATATAGAGAGACTTTGCATTTATAAATTGGAAGTGAGAAATGCAGGGCGCTCCTTCTTCTCTGTGACAAAAACAATAATAATGCACATGCCCTTTTCGCAACTGTCGACAGGCTCACTTGAATATATTCACTTCCTTGAATATTTGTGGTTTAGTAGAACATGTAATATGTTTCTCTTCAGGTGGGGGTTAACAATTAACCACAACAGTGTCCACTAAAAATCTATTCAAATACCACAACACAATTTGACCCGATCAACTATAAAAACTTGGAGGACATTACACAACACCATAAATCTTCCTCCTGCTGCCTTGATGTTCTGCCAACAGGCTTTATCAAAAATGTTTCAAATTACATGGCCTCAAATTGTCTTCTCTCAGGTTTCTTCCTACAGGCCCTGAAAACAGACACCTCACCAAAGAACAATTACAGGCCTGCTATATCAAAGCTCCCGTTTTTAAGTAAATTAATTTAAAAAGCTGCTTTTCAACAGCGGAACAACTTCTTGGCTTCTAAACAACTGTTTTGATGTCTGCCAGTCGGGATTTGGACCACACCACAGCACTGAGTTGGCTCCTGTGAAGGTCTGCGGTGACATCCATCTCAACACAGACAGTGGCAGAATTTCAGTCTATTACTGGATCTCAGTGCTGCATTTGACACGGTTGACCACAACATATTATTACATTGACTGGGAAACTGGGTGGGGCTTTCTGGCACAGTGCTAAACTGGTTTGAATCCCACACAAAGGACAGGGACTACTTTGTGTCTATAGGTTATTACCCATCAGAGCAGACGAAAATTACATGCAGAGTTCCCCAAGGCTCCATTCTGGGGCCTCTTCTGTTTAACATCTACTGTACATGCTGCCACTGGCTCCGATTACGGAAAACAACCAAATATGTTACCATAATTACGAAAACGACACACAAATTTACATAACCATATCACCAGGGGAATATGGTCCAATACCATCACTGAGCAAGTGCACTGAACAAATCAACAGTTGGTTGTGCCAGAATTTTCTCCAATTAAACAAAAAACAAAAAAACTGAAGTAATTGCTTTTGGAGCCAAGGAAGAACAACTAAAAGTCGGCGCTCAGCTTCCATCGGTTAATGTTAAAAAGCACCAACCGGGCCAGAAATCTTTGTGTAGATATGGACTCGGACGTAAATTTCAACAGCCACATTAAAACAATTACAAAGTCAGCCTAGTATCACCTTTAGAATATATCAAGCGTTAAAGTTCTTATGTTTAATCAAAATTTGGAAAAACTCGTCCATTCATTTATCTTTAGTAGACTAGACTGATGTTACGTGCCTTCCCTGAAAGATCCATCAGACGGCTGCAGCTGATTCAGAACGCTGCTGCGCGAGCCCTCACTAAGACCGGAGATATGTGGATCACATCACTCCAGCTCTCACATCTTTACACTGGCTTCCTGTTCGTAAAATCATTGATATCAAAATCCTACTGTTGGTTTATCAAGCACTGAATGGTTTAGGGCCAAAATACATACATACAATACAGACGTTATGAGCCATCCAGACCTCTCAGGTTGTCTCTCAGGTCTGCTTTCTGTCCCGAGAGTCAAAACGAAACATGGAGAAGCAGCGTTCAGTTTTTATGCTCCACATATCTGGAACAAAGTCCCAGAAAACGGCAGCTCTGCTGCAATTCTCACCCCTTTCAAATCAAGGCTGAAAACATTGTCTGTTTGCCGCTGCCTTTTACTAAACCAAATATGTGGCTTTGATTCATTTCTTGCACTGCACTGTCACTTTTATGACTTGATTTGATCCATTCTGTGTATTCTATTCTCATCTTTATCTTTATCAAGTGGTTTTTAATTGGAACTCGTTAATAAAGTCCTCTCATAATGTGTTTCTTTTACACTTTGTCTTTATGCTTTTGATGCGTGAAGGATTTTGAATTGCCTTGTTGTTGAAACGTGCTATGCCAATAAACTTGCCTTGCCTAAATACCCGAATGCCAGCAGCATTTGCTTGGTACAACAAAAAAACGACGTCAATATTATTAAGTCATTTGCGTCAGCTTAAATGTAAATTTTACTGTACCTGTAAGCCAGCATTTAACTGTTAGCAGCAGGGGCCGTGTTACTTCTTCACTGACGCACTCTCAGCTTCACAACAGCAAGAAGGGATAATGTTCCAATTATGAATTTAATGAGGGAGACGGGATTCCTACTCTAATTTTAGTTTGCTCAGGCTATCTGCCTCCTTCTGCAGTGCATACCCACCCTTGGGGCACCATAGAGGGCACCCTTACAACCATAGAGGCACACTTTATTTTATTACATGTGGGGATTCTACAGGAAAAGGGACACCCATTAGGGAAAGTAGTATGATGATTTCCCCACTCAAAGGGGAGCTTGTTAGGGCCCTGCATCACAATTTTTCCACTGGAAGGGAACGCTATAGGGCCCTGCATCACATCTTCTTTGCTGGAAGGGCACCCTATAGGGCCCTCATTACGTTTTCTTTGCTGGAAGGGCCCCGCATCACAATCTCTTTGCTGGAAGCCCCCTTGGGGTTACTTTATTATGTTTCTTCCAATGCAGGGACACCCAACAGGGCACATTCAAAACCATGGGGGCACCAGGGGGGGCAATCACGGGTTCAAGAGGTTCATTCGTCACATGCATATACATACTTTCATACATATATGCAGTGAAATGTAATTTGGTTTTCTATACATGTAGAACCGCTTGCAAAGGGATGTATTACCAATTAACTTGAACTTATTGAGTTTAATTTATCAGTTGATACTCTTTAGTTTGAGGATGTTTCTCTCAGGGGGATGGAGAGGTGAGAGCAGAGAGGCAAGGGTCCAGTTTGGGGTCGTGAGGGAGTAGACACGTTTGTCAATGTAGCAGTAGTTTATGGAAAGCCGTTTGAGCATTTATTCACTTTTTCAAACTAGTTGCAATTCTGACTGAAATCTACTCTTTGACATCAAAAAATGTAATTGCATTGTTGATACCACCGTACTCAATTTTTGATATCAAACATTTTCAACCGCTTCCCATTGCTTTCATCGCAGAATTGCAATTGTGACATCAAGAATGTGAATTGCTGATATCAAAAGTTTTATTCTTGATATCAACAATTCCCATTCTTGATGTCAACAAATCGAATTGTTGATGTCAAGAATGTCTGTTTTTGATATCAACAATGTGTTTTTTTTCATATCAAAGTGCAGATTTACAATTAGTTCAGTCAGAATTGCTACTAGTGCGAAAAAGTGAATCAATTCTCCAACGGCTTTCCACAGCACAGTAGTTCCTCTGGTTTCCACTCGTGCTCCGTCGTTACCGATTGTTCCTTCAAGACAACAATCAGTACCTCTGTGATGTTCCCATTGAACAGTGTCTCTGGCCAACAGGCCGGTCCGAGTTTCCACCCACTCCGGGCTTTATGTTTGTATCGACAGCACTGTGACACCTGCAAACTATCCCCGAAAAGGGCCGCATACAATCACTCGGCTTGCTCCTCAAGAAGGACTTAAGGATTAAGTGGTGGGCAACTTTGTGAGTGTTTCATTAGTTTTGGAGGAGAGCAGGGTGGTGAATGGAGCCTTACAATGGTGCATGACACATGAACGCACGGCGGCGACGTTCCAAGGATTAGAATGAGTTTCTACTTTTGCTGAACATTCGTGCATTTGAGCTGGTCCAATCTGCTGGGCTGCAATTTAACTGTGTGGTGGAGTAAAGAAGTTATGGCAATTTCAATGGAAACCTCGTGAATATCCCGGTCTACTGAGACCCTTTGGATGACCATAGTTGGGTATCGGGCCACCTACTGAGATACCACCATACTGAGAAATCAGACACAAAACATGCACGGACTTTGCTTTTGTGGAAATTTATGCAAATCTTTTGATTTCTTTCCGAGTGGGCCAGCACGCCAAAACCGTCCACGATAATTCACTCATTTATAACAACAATTGTGACGATAATTCACTCGTTCCTTCTTTATCAACATGAACGCGGGAGCAGCTGAATCTGTTCCAGCGGAGCCCTCAAAGCAAACAAACGCGTGTTGACCCAACTTTGGCAAACTGTCAGGCTTATGAAAAGCCATTTCTAATCCTGCTAAGATGTAAGTAAAAAGTCACCCTCTGTGAGAAGGTCTGGGCTCAGATGGGATGCTCATCGGGGGTCGATTTTTATTGGATGAATCAGTAAAATAAAAAGGGAGGAACAACATGTTTTCTCTGTGGGATCGCCTGGATTACTTGCACACACCCAGCCAGAGGAGCGCAGCAGCAATTAACTCGAGAGATTAACAGAAGACTAATGGCCCCGGCTCCTCCGCCACTGCACTCATATATCCCTGGCTTTCACGTGCCATTATAAGGGCCAGTCATAATGGACAACGTACGGCATGTGGCTTTTAAACCGGTTATGTAAGTGTACCACGGCCTCCCACCTTTCAGCCCGGGCAGGTAATGTGGACGTTGAGGTTCGGTGTCGGCCTCGCGATGGCCCTTTGTGTTCGTGAAAAATAGATGAGTAAGACCTGTTCTGCTGGTCATGGGTCGACGCATTTCCCATGTCTGTGCTTCTATTTATGGCTGTGTGCTATCTATCTATCTATCCATCCATCCATCCATCCATCCATCCATCAATGTATCTATCTATCTATCTGTCTATCTATCTATCAATGTATCTGTCTATCCATCCATCCATCCATCCATCCATCCATCCATCAATGTATCTATCTATCTATCAATGTATCCGTCTATCTATCTGTCTATCTATCTATCAATGTAACTATCTATCTATCTATTTATCTATCTATCTGTCTATCTATTTATCTATCTATGTCTATCTATGTCTATCTATCAATGCATCTATCTGTCCGTCCGTCCGTCCATCCATCCATGTGTGTCTAGACCTATGTATGTATAGATCAATATATCGATCTACCTATGCATCAACCTATCCATCATATATATATATATATATATATATATATATATATATATATATATATATATATATATATACAAATAAAAATGTATATCTACAGTAGCTATCTATCCATCTATGCATCTATCTATATATCCATTTAAAAAAAAACACAGCTCTCTTTCTGCCGATGCCGACCATCTAATGAGACCAAAGACAGTGAAGGGAGCGAGCGGGAGGAGGAGGAGGAGTGAGAACGAGGGAGGAGGGAGGGGACGGGATGCGGGGGGCGGCCTCTTTCATCAGTGTAAAGTGGATGATTGGTGGCTGACCCCTGTACGTCCATCATCCTCCGCTATACACAGGGGAGACGGTGACTAACGCTGCTGAAACACACACACACACACACACACACACACACACACAGTAAAAACACCTGTAAGTACTTACACACACACACACAAGGTACAGTCCCTCACTCACATGTTAATATACCACAGTCGCACACGGGTAGAAATAAACACACAAACACATCCCATAAACACTGCTTTTGTAACTACGTATAATTATGTTGCTCCATGTGAGTTGTGACTCAGTCGTTAACCTCTCTCCCTGAAGCGCAGCGCTCGCCCGACCTCTTATGTCATCGAGGACCGGAGTAAAGACGAAAACACGGGGAAGCATCATTTGCGTTTTCATGCCGCCCGTGGTTGGGCTTCCAGAAGTTTGCCAAAAAAAACCCCCAAAAAAACACACAAACACACACACACTGTACGACTTTTAAATCCAGCTCCCGACGCTTACATTTGCAACTGTTTTTCAATTTTAAATCGCCCTTTAAACTTTTATCCATGTTCGTTTTGTCTGCTCGTAACATTTTTTTTCCCCTGCGCATCAGTTAATGACCCGAGCGGGCGCGGTTTGGAGTCCGGGCATTTGACTTCTGCCATTTTATCATCGGCAAATTATTATTATTTTTTTTTTAAATCTGTATGGCATTTCTTGTTTTTCTTTTTCACGGTTTGATTCTCTGCCTTCGTTCCTCTTTGCTCTGATACGATGTCTTTTGTGGTTTACGTAAGACGCTCGGAGCTGTCCTTGTGTGAGGGATGAGACCCGCCTCGCCTGCGGGAAAAAGGCTTCAGGTCGTTAGTTCCAGACGCCAAAAGAAGAGACGGGAGTCACATGGAGGTTGAAGCAGCACCGGGGCCTGATAGCGGCTGCAGAACGGGGCGGATGGCCGCGCTCGCTCCTTGGGTCGGTGTGATGTTAATAAGTGAAGAGAAGTGGAGAGAAGTGTCACTGCAAGGCAACTTTGCAGAGAAACTTCAGAATTGTGGATTGATTTTTTTTTTTTGCCTCCGCTTCCTGGCGCCCTGCGGGTGAGTAATTGATTGATTGAGGATGATTATTATGTCAATGCTCTCTACGGGGGCAGGAGTGTCCGTTACGCACGGTCGGTTACGCAGGGTGCAGCTTGGGTCTCGTTCAATAAGGAACGGAGTAAAAATGAAATAGCCCGCATCTAACGGCGCGCCGACGGGACGGGCAGCCGGCGGCACCGTCGGTAGTGACGCCCGCTACAATCCTCCGGTTACAGCGGAAGTCCATGGGGGCACGCCGCAAATGAACAGCTGCTCTGCCAAAAAGAAAGAAGAAAAAAAACAAACAAACCCCAATTCAAGTGGAAGACAGGAAAAGAGAAGAATATTTACGGAGAACATTAGCAGCACGGGGGTGTAAATGAAGCATTCTCTGCCCCAGAACTGCACCGATGGCGTCGCAATCAGAACTAAAATCACAATTAGCAGCTTCCTAGAAGTACAGACACAGTGGTTAAAAGACCGTTTTCTGCAGCTTAGACGCTTCCTGAATAATGCAGCTTTCATCACTCATCGCTCTCACTCATCGCATCACCCCCGCCGCTCCGTTACGGCCTCGCATTTCACCGAGACATTTAAATATTATTTACCTGTAAATGCGACAAACCAGAACCGCGATGCAAAGGGTCCGGCCCTGCCCCCTAAAGCGGCGTAGAAAGCCGGGGGCGCCGGCCGAAGCCAGTTCGGCTCGCGATTGGTGTCTTTGCGGCCGCGCAGCGTCATTCAACCGTGGGAGACGTTACAGTCGCAGCGTTTCAAGCTGTGGGCAAGTTGAAATGTGCTTGAAGCCGATCACGTCGCGTTCCGTCTGAAAGCTGCCTCCTCGTTACGAGGACCGTCAGACTCAGACACCACACGCTTCCAGTCTATTTCATCACATCACAAGTTACCGGCCACTGGTCTCAAAATGGTGCTTGGTTTTCGTTTTTTCTACAGCGCTGGAAGGCATGCATAGCTGTCATGATCGGAAGTTGTTTCGGATAAAAGTGTATTGTAATAAATAATAATAATACATAATTGTCATTGTTATTACAATGCAAGGGTTTTTTTTTCCTTCTCTGCAGATCTTTACTGCTGTGTGGAAGTGTGTTAAAGGGTTACTTTGATTTAAAAAAAAAAGGTATTACTTTTTAGGGAAATGTTCTTTCTCGACCCATTTCATCACTGCGTCGTCACAGTACAGAGGCAACGACGGGCCCGGTGCTAACTGTGTTAGCTCCATGCATGGCTGCAGGGGGGATCAACTAGCCTAGCTCCTGGGGAATACACTTTCCAGCGTCTCAAAAGCCGAGCTGTTCCAGTCGAACACCTTGCGTCTTTACGAGTCAAAGTAAAAACCACAAAAATAAAACAAACAAAAACACAAGACTGTAGTCGTTTTCAACGCCGACACATTCAGAGCTTTTTGGGACACTGATCCATCTGTGACGGCCATCTGCACGGCGCCGCTCCGTGTGCGTTGCTGGTTGCCAGGTATGAAGTGCAACGCCTCGCGTCAGAACATTACATCATCAGCCGCTTGCAGCTTGGATGACTCGAATTCAGGTGCAACTTCCCTGCGACTGATGAGTTTGAATCCCCCTGGAAACCGGTGCCGGTGCGTCTAACCCGCAGCCGAAAGAGGCGTTTGAGGAAAAAAACAACTTTGTTCAGGTGTAATAGACGTCGTCTCTGCTTTTACATTAAAACACATAATTCACGCGGTGCCGGGAGGTGCCGGCGCCACGGGAGAGGGAGTCCTGCACCGACTCCGATACCTTTTGCCGCGAACAACAAGCGCTGGCTCACTTTGCGGCTCATTCTGCATTCATGTTTCCGCGCGCGTCGGAGCACGGAGAGGTGCACGGGCCGAATGAAGAGCAGCGTTGTGCAAATTGCCACCGTGCACATCTTGGCACACACAGATTATTCCTTGATGCACCGTAATGTAGTCATGAGTCATTTGTCCAAAGTGGATTATGAATCCATTTACCGCCGCGACCACCGGATCATAATGTCACATCGATTCAGAAGCGCAGGACTTTCACATGCAAATAAAGTGTGGGGGGGGGACAGCGATGGTATTCATTATTTTCACAATAAAATACTATAGGTCTTTCAAATTCCTAACGTCGTGTGTCGAACTCCGTGTTTATGGTATTGCCGATTTCATTTCTGATATAATTTATTTGAATTTGCTTCATTTAAGTTAATGGTTGTGAATCGTGAATTTAGGATTTAAGATTTTGAGGCAGCCATCTTTCCGTGTAAAGGGCTGAAAAGGGGCCGGCAAGTTGTCGCGGTGACTCCTCCCGTCGCCGCCGGCCTCGGTGACGGTTAAATCTATAGTCAAATCCAAAATCGGACATTTTTGAAAACTCTCCGGGGGAGCACTGAGTCACTGAGTTCTGAGTCACTGAGTTCCAGGGGCCCGTGCTGCGACACGGGCCCCTGGAAAGGAATCAATAAAAGCCGTCATTTTCCAGTCTGCTGAGGCCTTAATTGCCGCGAGCCGTTTGGAGTTGAAGCCAACACCGCGCGGGACGCTGACGAAGACGAAGATGAAGACGACGATGAAGATGGCGATGAAGACGAAGATGAAGGCCCCGTCGGAACCATTTCATCATGGAAGGATGACTCACTGAAGCCTGAAAGGATGCTCACAACCGCCCAATGTGATTTTATGCATCCTAATATGTCTTATTATGGGATTCATCTTTTGATAGCTGCATCGGGTGGTATGATGAACTTTCCCCCACGGTAACATTACCCAAGAATACTATTTAGCAGAATACCCGACTGATGATGATGATGATGATGATCCATTTCTCACAAAAGATACTGGTCAGAAGAGTCTCGTGAGCTGCAGAACTAAGGGTTAAATTCGAAACAGCAGCTGTCTTTGAAGCGGTGCTGCTGCCACCTGCTGGGGGAGAGGGTGTACTGCAGGTTCCTGGCGCTGCAGCCTTCTCACCGTGGTTCAGCAAAGGCTTTGCAAACAAACTTATTTCTTCTTGGAAAGCACGTAGGCTACCAGAAAAACTATCCCAGAATAGCTGTTGCCAAGATTTTAGGAATTTCAGCCGAAAGCCACTTTAATGTACTATTCTATAAGTTGCCCCCCTCCCCTAACTTGAAATCTGAACATTTTTCTGAGTTTTGGAGCAGTTGGCATAGAATTGGCACAAGGGTGCTTCACATAATTGTATAGATCATAAAACAAAACCACCCATTCAGTCATTTAACACAACAAGAATTCTGTTAGTGACATCCTGAATGTATTTCAGTGGACTTACTGAACTGTTTCTTGTTGCAGGCAAGGTGCTGCGCTGGATCCTGGTCAGCAGGAGAGGCGTGTGTCTCCTTCGTCCTGGGTCCTGCCTGGCCACTGCAGGGCGGTGAAGAAGGCCTGTTCCTCCTCGGCCTCAAACCGAACCCTGGAGGGATGCAGACCCTGGGGTCGGCCTTTCCCACTAACATGTTGGAGGTGCTGCTGGGTTCGTTGCAGGGGTGCAGAATAAAATGCCGTGCATGCTGATATGCTGCAGAAACCCACGTTGACGTCTCCTCTTAAAATGCACTTTAACCCCAAAGCATATCCTGATTCTAGTTGAGTCTTCTCAGATAATTTTATAAATATTACATTTCCCGAGTGCTCTTTTACCTATATGCTTTCTGTTTGTTTATTTGTTTTATCCGCATATCCACTCCTTGTACAGTATCTCAAGTTTTTATTATTGTTTTCTTTTAGTGTATTTGATGTTCTGTATAATGCAAAGCAATTATAATAATTATTATTATAATTATAATAATTATTCTTACCTTACGATTTATTGTAATAACAATAAGAGGACAAATTATTATTAGAATAATTATAATTAAAATACAATTAATTATTATTATTATTATGGATATTATCCAAACCAGTCTTGTCTAAGTCTAACATTTTTCCTCATAAACTGATTCCTTTGTGCTGAAACATTTGGCCTCTCAAGTAGAGGACAATTTTACTGCGCCACAGGATTTTAATTTGTTTTGTGGAGGACGATGATGCAGAGATATTTCTCCAGACTCTTTGTGTTCCTCTTTAAAGAGAAGCGCCATTCCATCACCGATCCTTGTTCGTATACAAACCACAGGAGCTCAGGCTGAAGAGATGGTGGTAGACTTTGAACGCTGAGCCTCAACTGAGTGAATTGACAAAGGACGGACTGCGCCTGCTATCTGCGCCACAATCTGCGCAGCAGTTGGGCCCGTTGTCTGCGCCGGCTTAGCGTCCGATTCACTCGGACTGCATTGGACATTTTTTTGCAAAGAGGCTCCTTTCCATAGAAAGGGGCCAATTTCGCGGCAACCATATGAATAACAGCTCTTTAAATAGGTGCAAATAGGACCGGAGCACCGAGAGCCTATTTGCGCGGCAGCGCAGTTTGCGGTGCATTCCACCGTTGGCGGAGCTCGGCGGATCAGACGCTCCCTCTTTCTGCTATTTGCGCCGGTATAGCGGCCACAAAAGCCGCAAAAATCCTTTTGTGAACTCGCCCTGGAGGCCGAACGCGGAGAGCGAAGCCGGGCACCGGCCTGTCCGTGGTGCATCCCTGGCTCGGTGTGGAGCGCAGCGTGGTGCGCAGGCTGCGGCCGACCGTAGTGAAACGCCGGCGTGCACGTCCCTGGAACACAGAGCAGGAGGGAGCATCAGCAGGACGACGTGGAGCTCCAGTCAACTCAAGGGAAAACTGGAATTCTGGTTGTTCCAGGTAGTTCCAGGTGGTCCCCGGTTGTTCCAGGTGGTTCCCGGTTGTTCCAGGTGGACCCCGGTTGTTCCAGGTAGTTCCAGGTGGTCTCAGGTAGTTCCAGGTGGTCCCAGTTAGTTCCGGTCCCACATTCTGGGCCTTCCAGAGGGAAAATGTGATCAAGCCGTCAGCCGATGTGACAGACGGAGCGGACGTACAAAGACACGATGGAAGCAACCTGAGAACATGATGCAACGTTCAGTCAAATGGAAAATGTTTTGTTTGTAGAACGGAGGAAAAACAAAACAAAACAGTGAAATAAAGAAAATCCGCAGTTGCTCAATTGGAAATATTTACCTACAACCACCATGCAGCTCTACACAGGTAGACACACCCACTGCTCGGCAATGGGCTCCACTGGGGATGAAAGTCCTTCCATCCGTCCATCTTTACTCCCCAGGAGAACGACTGTGGGATTGTAAATATCTATTTCACAGATAAGCCCTCCATGAATTATGAATTATTTCTCCGTGAATTATGACTTTATGAAATAAAGAGTCAGAATACAGAAAACACAGTCACCAAATGAATTGCACCACCTCCAATACTGTGTTAACCTTAAAAAGCCTTGTGGGACCTCCGTCACAACTACATTCAGGTGCTCTGGAGTTGTCTCAGACTTTTGGGTGAAGTCACATTTGAATAAATTATAAACTTAAAAGCTAGAACTAATTCATTACTTTAACCGTAGTTCTTGTTTGTAAGTTCATAGATTAATTTATGAATGTATCTAGGATCATCGGACCCATAAGGTCAAGTGTTACCAATTTCCTAAATGAGACTTTTAGAGCTCCTCAGTCGACTTCTCATTTTGTGAGTTCACAACAATGTTAGAACGATCCCGTCCGAGGGCTGTTGGACAAACTTGTTTTAAAAGTAAGAAAACATAATAAGCTGTAGCATCCTTCCTGATCAGACGATCAATTTAGACAACTCCCGCATCCCTCCGGGTCAGTTCAACATGGACAGAGGTCACAAACACGCCGGCCGCCTCCTTCCCATTTGGATATTAAGCAGCGAGCCGCGAACATGACTCCAACATGACCCCAATTATTACCGAAAGACCAAAGGCTGCAAATTTGATTCGAATTCTTTGTAATTATTCCTTAATTTTTCAATTCTTTGCCCGTGAGAGAATCGTTTGGGACTTTAATGGAAAAGTCGAAACCTTTTAACCCGCGTGGCGCACACAGCGACATTTCCCAATGAATTCAACTTGAACTTAAACGTATGTTTTTTGTTTTTTTTTCCCCCGCTTCAGCGCAATTTCACACCGGACTCAGAAGTGGAAAAATGAGCGTGAAGCCAGATGTGCAAATGGTCAACGTGTGAGTCCTGTTCAAATAAGCCGTCGTCTTCTGCTGATGCAGGGCTGCCAAATGTGCTCAACCGGCTGCAGTGAGATACTGATAAACACACGTGGTCGAATGCACCGAGGATAATATTTAATTATTATTGCTGTTGAATGATTGGGGCTGCTACTGCTATGCTCGTACAGAGAAAAGCATTTAATATTGAGAATACGCCACAAACTTGTCGTCGACTGCCAAAAAGGATGTTTTTGGTCGGAACAAACGAGGCAGAGTCAGGTCATCATCGATGAACAATATTTACACCCGCTGATCGATCACGGCCCATTTGAGAATTAAAATATCTTATCAAATATGAGCGACTGTCCCTTGAAATGGGCCAGAAAGTCAGACAGCTGGCGGGCTTGTCACCATAGACACATGCAAAAACAAAACTCAACTAAAACATGACGTGACGTTATGATTAATATTTATTATCCAGAATGCATATTAAATTATTATCTTTCCGTCAGACTCGGGTGGAGACGCCCGGTGTCCCCTGGCGTCTCGAGGCCGGTGGGAAATACAAACATTTCCAGGCAACAGATTATTCCACGTTTCAGTGCAAAAACAGATAAAGCCAAGCTGATAAAATAAGAAAAGAACCATGTTATATTTAAATGATCATTTGCATATATTAAAAAAAGAAAAATAAACTATTAAAAAAATGTATTAACATAAATGGATAAAAAGGGAAAGCAAACTGGCAGCCACCCAGACGGCCTGAATGGGTGTTAGGAGGGAAGCGGTTCAGCGACATGTAAAAAAAAAAAAATCCTCCTCGTACACGTTTAACATCGTTTTACACGGTTGTACAGTATTAATCAAGTCATGTTAAAGGACATTCCGTCCATTTTGCTCTTTTTTTTTTTTTTAAGTAACCGTTTGCTAATTATAAAAGGTTGCAGTGTAATTTCCAATCCAGATCCAACGGTTTAGATCTCCAAGACGACAAGATATCACGGTCCGTGAAAGGACCGTTCTTCCATACGCGTTTGAATTTAATACAAATGTTTCCATTATTTCTCAATATAATTCCTATTTTATTTTTTTTTGTTTTGTTTCTTTAGTTTTAAATGCAACCTGGACGCCTGAAAAAAAAAAAAAAGCGGAGAATTCTGTGTGGGTGTCCTGAGTGCCGTGGGTATAAGCAGAGGTGAGACGCTATGCGGAGTGACATTCACACGCACGCAGCAACGCCATTCATTCCAGTACATTCCTCTCTTCGTTACATCCATCCATTGTGGCAAACGCCGGTCGGCGTCGCTCCAGTGTATGCTGCGAGTTCCTTCCGTCTCCATCCCGTCACCGCCGTCTAGTCTTTACATCGGACGTTCAGACTTGGAGACCTCATCTGTTCCCGCTGCATCCGTCCAAACGCAGCCATTTTGTTTCTCTCTCTCCCTCTGTCGGCAGGTGTGGGAAAGTCCAGGTTCAGAAAGTCAAGGTCCTGCCGGGGTTTTCGCCGCGGCCACGCGCTGATCCAGCCGGACCTCCGGCTCGATGCTGATCGGCTGGCTCTAAAGCCCGGGGTGGAATGGGAACTTTGCGAAGCTGGTTTTCCCCCCTAACCACACTCGCTGAGCGTCGAATGCGCACAGATGTGGACGTGTTGTGGCTTCGTGCGGGGCCCGACACCAACTTCTAGAAGCTGCAAATTTTGGCATGGTTGCTGAATGTGAGTCATTTTAAAATTCAGTGATATTGATCCTATATAATCATAATCCAAATTACAGCATTAGGAGAGTGTTAGCAAAAAAGGTAAACATTAACTAACTTATTTTTTTTTATATTTTGTCTTGTTTTAAAGTAAAAAAAAAAATAATAAATCAATATCTCCACTGAAGCCGAAATTGTTTTCTTTCGTTCCGTTTGAACGATGTTAAACCGCGTCAACAAGTTTTGCTCGGAAGCCGGATTATTACACATTCAGTTTCTGAACCACCGCACGGACGGTGCACGGTGCTTAATATTTTTTTTGTGAAAAGCGGTCGACACCGGAGCAACTGGTGACCACGAGAGGTCTGGGTTTCCCCCGGGGCAACTGGGAAACTCGCTGACGGCGAGCCCTGATGACGGGGCCCGGGGGGCGTGTGGCTGTCGTGACAGGAGGCGAGCGCATGCAGGCGGCGGCGGCGGCGAGTCAGGAGCGGCAGAGGAAACGTGGCGCCGGTTCTCCTTCCGGTGAGAAGCTCTGTCAACTTTTGGTACGTTTTGCTGGGTGTGGTCGGGGGTGCGGGAGCGGGAGCGGGGGCGGGGATCGCGGGGAAGCGGCGGCGGTGAGTCAGTGGAGGCAGCCGGTCCAATGTGCGCTTCCGAAAGGTGACGGCTCCTAAGTTCAAGTGGGAAAACGATCAAAGGAGACGCCCCTCGAGTAAAAAACAGAACAAAAAAACCCCAAAAAAAACAGACAAGTCTCAAGAGTTTCACGAGTGTAAAAGGTTCCCGCCGCGAGGTCCAGCGGTTTGGCCCCGCCCCGCGTCCTCTGGTCAGCAGTCGGAGACCTCGGAGGTGTTGGAGTCCAGCGGGAGCTTCCTGCGTTGCCGCACCGACTTCTCCTCGTCCTGCGGAGCAAACAGCAGCGTCACTCCCAGTCCCGTACGTTTTTGTGTGTCTGCGTGTGGAGGAATTAAGGATTATTTACCCCCGTCCTCCGGAAGATATCACACTCATTTCTTTCTGAATGAGCCCAAAACCCCGGTCGGTCATGTGTTTAAATTGGAAAACGTTTAGATTTGTTGTTTTTAGGGGGCCTTCGGACCCGTGGGGCAGGTCGTTTGCTTTGTTCAGATTCAGGGAATAACACGTTATAATGTTCCCTTGGTTCCCTTGGTGTTGACACCGCAACGCTTAAAAACAGACCAACACTTGTAAACAGACACCACGCGCTTGCAAACTGTTTTGCGATTGGTCCGATTTCTCCGGGGAGTTTCGGAGGACTTCCGGAAATGACTCAGAGATTCTGCGCCAAATTGCTTTTGTTGTTATTGTCTGATTGATAAACCAGTGTTGGGTTCGCTCTGCAGGCTGTATAGCAGCGAGCAGGGGCCGTGGCAACCGCCCCCCCCCCGTCCCTCTGTGCGTGTGTGTGTGTGTGTGCCTGTGTGTGCAGGCACGATGCACATTCCCTCGATTTCTCAAACCCTAACTTCTCTCATTTCCAATTAAAGTTTGGGGCGTACCGTTAACAGTGAACAACCTTCCCTTTGTATGGATTACTATTCATGTCAACACGTATAACGTTGTTTTGAACTCCTTTCAAAGTCACCTACTGTGGAATTTTTTTTATTTATTATGGAAGCGGACTTGGCAACTCTGGTGCGTGCCTGCTGTTGCAAGCGTTGTGACATAATGAGCTCGACATATTACACCGTTAAAGACATTAGTTTATCCGCGCTAACAACCACATCCGGCTGGAAATGAGATTCTGACGGTTCTGTTGTCAACGCGCGGTTAGAAATGTCTCCTCGTAGCCGTCGCCGCTGGATGCACTGGCCATCAGGGGGCGTGGTGTTGACGCTTGGAACTCCCCCATTAACATGAATGAGTTCTGACGAGGGTCCTCACTCAGCGGGTGTATTGACACTTTGAAACCAGTACAAGAATGTGTGTGTTTGTGTGTTGGTTTTACACTACATGTGAGGACCAGTCTCCGAATTGAGTAATTTCTTTGGTTTAGAAGTGCACCAGGGACATGGGCCCTCACTTACCAGGTGCATTGACTCAGACCTCACTTTTAAACCAGAACAGTGTGTGTGTGTGTGTGTGTGTGTGTGTGTGTGTGTGTGTGTGTGTGTGTGTGTGTGTGTGTGTGTGTGTGTGCGTGCGCGCGCATGCACGCGCCTGGAAGACTCCGTTGGGGCCCCATTCTCCGGGCGAGTGGTCTTCAGCATCTTCCGCCTCCTCTTCCTCCTCCTCCTCCTCCTCCTCGCACTCCTCCTCCCTCACCGTGTCCATGCCGTCTTCCTCGTACTCCGTCAGACAGTCGGACTCCTCGGCTGCACCGAGAAACCAGGCGTTGGATTGAGAAACGTTATTTTCGTTGGATTTCTCTTTAAACTGAATAAAACACAACTTTTCTATTGAATCCTAACAACAGTCAATAAACTGTTATTAATTGATAATTGCTTATGTAATTTCCTCCCTGGGATTAAGAAAAGCGTTGATAATACATTTCGGATCAGTTCAGTTACAAGTAAACACGTTTATTTTCTCACATTTTAGAGCAACCAAACACATATTCTGTGAATTGTATCCAGCAAGGGCCTGGCTGATTTCCCCCCCTCCAACTGAGTTGTGAATCTTGAACAGGCAGGAGAGGGGCAATGAAAGTGTGGCTGCCTGGGAAAAGGTAATAATTTGCATAATTTTGTTGTTTTGCATTTTTCTTTTCATGCTATAACAGCCTGAATTTTTTAGTATTTCTCCTTTTGTTGCACATAGGGATGAGTCAAACCAATGAATAATTTTGCTTTAAATGTCATTTTCGCAGCACGATTTTTGACAATACTATTCATCAGGCTACAAAGAAAATGTGGGTGATCCGACACTTTGAAGTGCATTGTCATGTGGATGATGTTTTTTTGGCATTTTGAGTGTCTTGCTTTCAGGAATGAAGAAGATAACTCTCATTTTGGCGACCGTGAAAACGTGTTAAAGCAATTGAGAAAATCCGCTGCAATCCGCTGTCAGCGTATTGTTTAGTTTCACCACCTACATCCGCTTCCATCTGTGAGAAGATGCCAGTTTTAAGGACCAGAGAAGTTCAGAAAGTGGTGAAAAACTAAAGAAGCGACAGCCAGAGAATCAGGGCATTTATACACCTCCACAGTTGTTAACTGTAGTAAGTGTCAACTTCTAACTTTGTATTGCATTTAACCACAGGATACAAAGCAAAAACAAAAATCCATTATCCTGGATCCATTATCCTGCCACGTTTTATTGTGTACAGTTTACTGCTGGGTTTCATTGTATATTTCACTCTTTTACCATATTGCTGTGGTGTGGGGGTGGTGTGGTTTGAGCAGCCACACATGTCTTGGGTCTAAGTAACTGGGTCCAGGATCAGGGTGGCTGTACACCTGTTGCTTGTCAGAGTAATAAACAGGCAAAAGGTATAACCCCTATCCCACACACATAGGAGAGGAGCCCTTGTCATGACATGTTGTCCATCTACGGGCTTGTTCCACCTTGCCCACTTTCTCCAACTCCATCGTCTATGTCTCTGCGTTGGAGGTCCCTGAAAAGGCAACTTGTGTAGCAATGTGGCAGGCAAAACTGCCACAGTTGCGCCTGAACAGGGACTCTCCAGCACGGGGAAGGGACGCAGAAGGGCCTTCTAAAGACTCACTGGAGCCATCAGCGGGTCAACTGGCGGCCCCAGCACCAACCCTTCCCCGACTGGCAGCAGCAGCAGCACCACGGGTGTCCGGTGAAGAAGCAGCTGCAGCAATCACCACAGGTAACTGCTTGCAGCTAGCTGCCCTGCCCAGCAGCCATCGCCGGGACCATCCAGCAGCCCGGCAGCCAGGCCGCCCCTCCAAACAGCCCCCGCAACAGCCAAACCCAGCTACACATCCAAAAGCCAGCACAGTAGCCCTAGGCCCCACACTCCGGAAGCGAGGAGGGGGTAGTCTGCTTCGTCGCCCTGGGAGGGAAGCCCATGGACCGTGCTTTTCCGGGGAACCGGGTCCCCTGACCGTGCTTTTCCGGGGAACCGGGTCCCCGGGAAGGGGACCCGTTTTATTCAGTGGACATTTCTGTTTGTTTGAGGTATGGGAACACTGTTTGAGTCTGTAGTTTTAGGTATGGGAACCCTTCGGCCAGGGATTCTCCCTGGCCTCAGTTTGGTGTCGGGTATGTGGTGTGAGAATGGTGTGGTTTGAGCAGCCACATCCGTCTTAGGTCTAGGTAATTGGGCCCAGGATCAGTGTGGCCGTGCGCCTGTTTCTCGTTAGAATAATCAACGGGCAACAGGTAAAACCCCCATCCCCACACACACAGGAAAGGAGCCCTTGTCATGACATGCTTTGCATCTGCTCCGGGCTTGTTCCACCTTGCCCACTCTCTACAATATAACTGGTGTGATTTCAACCGCATCGTCTGTGTCAGAAGGCCCTGAAAACGCCATTTGGGTGGCGTGTGGCAGACAGAATTGCCTTTTGATTTTAATATTTTTATTTTATGGTTTATAATTACTGCCTATCAAATAGAGTATCTATCGCTCAAATCAGTTTTGCATTTAATTTTTTCCCCTAATGATCGTATTCTAAATTAATACATATATTTTCATTAGACACAAAGAATTTTAAGGAAGGAAACTAAATAAAAACAATTTCACAAAATGCATCAGAAGTTGTTGCACAGCTTAGGGCTACAGCCCACAGAGGGGTCCAATCCGACCCACGGAATGATTTGCAGGGGGGGGTTGATCTACTGTTGCTCACCGTCTGCGGCTGCGTAGCTTTGAACGGGCTCTATCCTGGACACGATCTCTGCCAGATCTGTGAAGTCTGCTCCAGGACACGTGCAGGTCTGAGGGAGCAGACAAATGCTGGGATCAGCGGTTCTCAACTTTTTCCTTCAAGGACCAAGGAAGCCCCAGACCCCATTTGATAAGATTTAGGCAGAGGAACAGTTCCGGCTTTATGTAAACTTGCACTTGGAAAATAAAGTAGTTTGGATTCTCGTGTGCGTGTGTGTGCGGGCTGCTCACGTCGGTCCTCTTGTTGTCGTTGTAGTCCGCTGAGTGGTGATCCTTCAGCATGTTCTGGATGATGTCGCCTCGAGCCCAGCCGGTGAACAGCAGCTTGCCGTGCTGGAAGCCCACGTCCTGGGTCAAATAAGTCACATCAAAATAAGGGGACGAATGGAGCTTTTATGCAACTAGTGTTGTCAAAAATATCTATTTTTCTATACATATCGATTTGGAATATTTGAAACGGTTTCAATACTCCTTTTGCGCACTATCGATATACCAGTAGCAGCTGCATTTCCTCGCTCTCTCTTCTCTGACAGCGAGTCACACACTGCTGCAGTGCCCACGTAGCCCCACCTCCTCTCACTCACTGTCCTCACTTGTCTCATTCCCATGGCTTGTTATGGTGTCAGCTCATTAAAGATGGCGGGAGCAGAGCCGGTCTTAGAAGAAAACAGCAGGAGCGCTGATTGGAAATACTTTGCATTTGAGGCAAATCGTAAACCTAACTCGGAGAATTGGAGTGACAGACAGAGCTGTGCTGTGCATGTGTTCCCATTTTTTTCTGTGTTCTTATTTATTCTATTTATTTTTGTATCTTTTATTGTGTTGCCCTGGTATGAAATGCGCTTTATAAATAAAGTGGGACTTCACTTGACTAGTCTGGTCTTCATCACAAGAATTGAATATCTTGATATAATAATAACTTTTATTTGTAAAAGCACCTTTCATACATGACATGTAACTCAAAGTGATTTACATTAAAAGAAGGCCATCAGATACTAATGGTAAAAGCAGAGCAAAATGTATTTACAAAGTATAATAATAAAACAATCCAAAAAATTTAATTATTTAAAAAGAATAAGAATGGGTTAAGAATAAGATAATTATTTTCTTATTTCAATGCATTTTACTACAGTGACACCCAAAACCCACAAAATAAAATAAACCCATGTGCTAACTTTCATACGTAAGCCAGTTCCACAATGTTGTCTATATGTCTTTGGTAAGATGTCCTAAAAAGCATTAAAATACCGGAGAAGCCCTGTCCAGGTGACTACTTACGTAGATCTCGTCGAACTTGCCGAAGTCCATGGTCTTGAAGCGGTCGATGGGCGGCCGAATGTACTCGCAGTACGCACTCTTCTTCACCACCTCCAGCTGCCGCACGCAGGACACGTAGGCCAGCCGCGACTGGATCTCCGCCATGTCCGGAACCTGCACACCAGAGCACCAGGGGTTACGCTGGAAATACCAATGACACGAAAAATATTTAAAAAGGTGATAATTAAAGTGATTGAGAAGTTACATTATTAAAAGCAGGAGCATCCGAGCAATTCAATTCCATTTTTGATACACAGTTGATTAACAATGTCTTTCATGCACTGCATAAATCTGGAGAATGTTGGTTAAAAGACTGATGTGGCATGCAGGGAATGATCCACAGGTAATATATGAAGAACTACGGACGTTGCTCAGCCGTCCATGGCTGGCAAGGCTCTGCCCACCGGTACTGTACCTTAACCTTCTCTGCCCAGGGGTTAATCCGTTTCCACAGCAACCACCAGCCAGAGAGGCAGTCGCCATAGTTACACAGGTCCGTCTCGTCTTGGCTACCCACGTCGATGGCAATGACTGTTTTGGCACCCATGTTTCTGGCAATATCCGCTATTGGACGCAACATATACACAAGTGCCCACACGCACGGATACAAGCATACAGCGACATGAAATTCCAGCAACGCAGGCGATAAGGACACAGTCTGGTGTTGGGGAAACATCGGTTTTCTTACACCTCCACAATGTTGAGATGGGCTCACGCAGCCTGACTTGTCGCTTATTGCAGCATGCTTACGGCCAATTTAAGACATTCTATGTGCAATTGTTAAATTCTTTCATTTTTGTACGTTGTAAATCAATTCACGGCCAAACACAGAAGGCAAGGCCGAGTGGAGTTGCTGATTGCCGTTGAGCTCATTCCAACTGTGGATTTTTTACGATAGAAAGGTTGAACATTGATCCATTCAGTCACAGACAACAGCTGTTGAGTTCACAGGCCGATAAAGGCCGCTCGATCAATACATGTTTGAATAAAGGCATATTAATTATAAGAGTGGAATTCTAAAGTTGCCAACGTCAATTCAAAAGTTGCCGACCGCTGGCGCCTCTGTCCTGATGGATCAATGTCTGGGCCGACTCGGCACCGTAGTTCACCATCCTCTGAAAAGTTGTAATAGCACTAGAGTAGAGGGATGTTAGTCATCCACCCATGAAAACAATTGTAAAACCTCAGTCCAGAGCTTGGTGAAACATGGTGTGGGACCCACAATGCAACAAAGACTTGATCATTACTCACAGAGGCAGACTGCGGGGGAGGGGGGGGGGGAGGTTCATCTGGACGAAGATTCAAGCCAGGCTGTTCTCGCTCCACATGAGCGCCACTGCATTAAGTGGATTTGCGAAGGTGCTTTTTCAAAAGTCTTCATTTAATTTGAACATAATGGGCCGCAGAGGGATAATACTTGCACTCCTTTTCAAAAAGGCTTTTAACTTATAGTTGCAATAAAACAGCTTACAAAACTTATTTTTATCTGCGCTTCAGGGCAATGGGAGGATCAGCGTTTTTTTTTGACATTTCAACATGAGCAATCAGGGGACGAAACGGGGACTTTAGGGGAATCTTCGCATAAATGACCATGATGGCAAACCGCTGCCGTTTTTTGTTTTGTTTTGGTTTTTTTTAAACAGCCTACATCAGCCATTCCCAAACGTAATCAATTAAATAATTTTATGGTAATTTAAAACTTAAAATTGAATCACAGAATGACCTCTTGTGGCCCACCTGCAGTACCCTCAGGGCCCACAGTTTGGGAAACACTGCTCTCTATCATCCAGACACCAGGAGCTTGATGGACAATTATATCACATTCCATATTTTAAAGTAAATGTTCACATTTTCAGGATATCTGCAGCGCTCTGCCAACTATTTTAGATGTTTTTAAACCTATCAAATGCCATTTTAAGCAAAGGTTGAGGTCAATTTTGCAGTGAAAGTTAGGGTAACTACCCAAATTGTAGATTGTTTTGAACATAAAATACATTCAAACTTTCTATAATTGTTCCCTTTATCCCAAGAACGGGCGAACGTCCTCAATGTCAGAATTTCTCTTCTGTGTAAATGGGAAATGCAAATTATTGTTATTAGTAGAAAAACTATTGAATAGCCCAAAATCTATTTAAGGTCCTTAAATTTGGCAAAATGGATTTAATACTTTTTCAAGCTTTAATGACCTGACCCTGGTTTATAAAAGCTGATGGACAATGTGATACTTCTTCTGTCTTTAACAGTCAAACCTTCAACAACAATCAAGTGCTGAGTTTTCCCCATCCATCATAAAAGGATCATTTCTGGGCTTTTTAGAGTTTGTTGAGAATATCTCTGTTTGGTTTACCAATTATTAATCAGTTTTTTGTCTGTGTAAAAAACAAATCAGACAAAAACATATCTCCAGATGGGGAAAACTCAAAGCACTCGAGCACCAGCAGACTACCCTCCACTGTTAACACAAGACCACTTCCACGTACTTACCGAGCTGCTAAGCATTTAAGTTCCTCAGGAAATTAATTAATAACCCTGACCCCACCGTCCGTCCACTTGTGTTAGGACTTGCGGTGGGCGTCAGGGATAGCATTTGGGGAGAGGGGCGGGGGCTGGGAGGGGGGTGTTCACTCCCTCTACTTGCCTGGAAGGTTGTTGATGTAGCCCCCGTCCATTAGCAAGTTGCCATCTTTGGGGTCGCAGAGGGGCGGCAGGTACCCCGAGAGGGTCATGCTCGCCCTCACATAGCGCCACAGTGAGCCTGGCACACCGGGGAGGGGAAGGAGGGACGGGTGGGAGGAAGGAGTAGGAGGGGTCGGGGTAGGGTGGGGGGGGATAACATCTCAATAAAGTTGCCCGAAGAGTATTTTTGTTAGTGTCGGCGCAGACCACAATCCTGGCCATTGGGAGGTGAGGACTGTGGTTCTGCCCACCTTCAGACTCTGCTGTGCACACCATACAAACACCTCAGTACCTCAGCACAGGCGACCTGCGCAGCAACATGCCAGTGCGGGAGGTAAGAAGAGTGCGTGGTATACCGTGACAGAGCATCAAGGCTGTTTTGATCCCCAAACTGTGTCCCGACAGCGCTGCTGTGCTCCATGTAAGACGGGGGGCACCCCCCATGAAGGCCGTCTCAGAATTGTATGCATGCAGGGTGTCTGCAGGTATCAGAGAGCTAAATTTACATTTCTAAGAGATCGACTCCACCGACCGACCGACCGGGTCAAAATGACGGTGACCACGTTTAGCTTCTGAAGCCGTGGGAAACATCTTCGCTGAGCTCAAATAAGCCCGACCTGAGGACAGGAGGAGCAGCACGCGATGCGGTGACAGCGTTTGGGAGATCCCTCCCCCATTGAACACGTCAGGGGACGACCAGCCTGCCCCCCCCCGTCCTGCGGTGCAGCTCGGCCCTAACGTCAGCAGGGAGCGTGGAGCACAGAGTGGTGAGCACAGAGAGCGGGGCAGGCCGGAGGCTGCATGGGTTGGAAGGATTTGACGCACCGCAGAGAAAAGAGAAGGGTGCCACTGCTAGTGGGGTTTGGGCGAGGCAACGAGTGCAATGCAAGGCTGCAGAGTTGTCTTTATCTTTCTAACTCCTTGTAGAAGTGGGCCTCAAATTGTCAACAACGGCGAACACATTGCTGTTGGTCAACCAGTGTGGTGTCAAAGTATTGTGAGGAGGCTTATTGAGGGATGCAATAAGGTTTGGTGAAAGGGGCCTGAATGGGCAACTGTAGGATCCAGAACACTTGCTCCATAAATTAAAGGCACTTAATTAAACACACAATGTACACAACAACTTACAGCATATTTATGCAAAATATATTGATTGGCTCATGCTGTATAGCATTGGCATGCAGATAAAAGCAAGCAAAGCCAAGGGAGAGGATGGGGTCTTTGTGGAGGAGTCATAATATGTTCCGGAGGGCGGAGACGTTTGACATGACATGGAAGCACAGACTTTGGAAAGGGACTCTGCTTATGGCTGTGATGGAAGAATGCTGCATTTGACGCCACAACACAGAAACACTTGGACTTACTGAAACTGACAAATTGTCCACAACAAAAACAGAGCGGTGGAGCGACGACCTATTAATTTACACCTAATTAACAACTTGGCCATCTTCAACAATGTTATCTCCCCTCTCTCCGTCTTCTTGATTTAACAGGAACACTTCACTTTAACCACAGACATTGGCTTCCATCGGTCACAATAAACACAACGTGGACTAGATACCGCTCTGGACATAGACCGCCATTGTATCGTTTGAACTATGGAACTACCGAAGCAGACGCGTGGAGGAGAAGCGGTTGCGTCGTCTGGGTTCCAGAGCACCAAGCGGAGAACGTTGGAGATGAGAATGGGGAGTGGAGGGGGGGTGGGGGGGACGTCGGCAACGACAGGAGGGCCACAAAGAAGCGAGGCCGCAATGCATCTCTCTTCCTGGCCCACCCAAAGATGATCAAAGCATGCACCTAGCGGCCCATCAGGGGAGGTAGGGGAGGGTGGGGTTTAATACCGGGTGGAGCTGAGGTTATTCCAATCTGCAGTGTGCGCTAGCCGCCAATCCACTCGGAGCAGAAGGTACAGCTCGCCGAAACACGCCATTGATTGACTTATTTAGTTATTTGACCGATCTAAGATAAATCTTTCCTTCCAAACCATGGGTCTCCCAACGTCCAAGTGGTCAGGGCTGGGTGGGTTAAAGGGGTGAGTCAGAGACGTGGGAGTGGGAGGTTGAGGAGGAGGGTAGCCCAGTGGTCTTTCGGTGTGGGGGTACGATCGGGGGGTTGGGGGGGTGGGGTATGTTCATGAAGTCTGACCTGGCACATTGTTAACATAGCAACCATCCACAAGCAAGTGGCCGTCCCGGGGGTCGCAGAGGGGAGGTAAATAGGGAGTGTAGGAGGCGCTGGCTCTGACATAGCGCCAGACGCAGCCTGTCGGGAGGAGATGGAAGATGGAGAAGGTGGAGCACGTCAAACATGAGGGGTGGAGCGGGGCGGACTTCACCTCACAGATGGGGAGAAGAGAGAGAGAGAGAGAGAGAGAGAGAGAGAGAGAGAGAGAGAGAGAGAGAGAGAGAGAGAGAGAGAGAGAGAGAGAGAGAGCACAGGAAAAAGAGAGGAACTGGAGGAGGAGAGAGACAGAGCTACAGCACAGTGTGGAACACACACAGAGAGGGAGGCACTTTAACAGGCTAGCATTGGCAGCTTTAGCGGAACACAAAGTAGACGCGATAAAACGCCCGACGAGACCGATTTCAAGCACAGCATACATGGCGACATCCCATTTGCATAAACAGTAGAAAACATCTCAGAACACAACCAGTTACATTTACCTTTATTAAAATAATGATTTATAGAACCGGTTGCACAGACTCAAACTAGCGTGAACAGTAATACAAAGAGCAATGAATTAACCAGATTAATCCAAAGTCCCATGTAAATTAGTCCCATGGCCTTCATACCGTTAGATCTCCTTAATGTTTGTGTTAAATGCAACAAAGAATTAGAACGAGGATTGTTAGTTGACTCCAATCAGCACAAAAGGTGGAGTGGAAGAGAGGGAATGAGAGAGAGGGGGAATATGAGAGAGAGAGAGAGAGAGAGAGAGAGAGAGAGAGAGAGACACTGATAATTTATGCTCTCCTAAAAAATATCCAAAACGATAGCAAAATAGGAAAAACGGGAGGAGAACCACCCAGCCAAGGGCTAAATTGGGTGTGTTCACCTAAAATTCCCAGCGTTACATTTATGCTTTTAACAACCTACCCCCTGCCGTGAGCAACCAAACCTGTGAGAGACCACAGTCAATAATAAATAAGTCAATAAAATACAAAAAAAAGGACGCGCCTCTTATGGACGCGCCTCAAACCGCAAACGTGGAGGACACTCGTCCAAACTAGCAGCAGACAACGCTCGAAGGGAATGGAGGTACCAGGTGGAGAAAAGAAAACGGTCCGGCTACAGGAAACAGAGAGGAGGGGACAGGAAGTAGAGGCGGGAAGCAGGGCAGCGATGGCAGAAAGGGCGGAGTGCTCTGGATCCTACATACTGATGTGGACATGGGTGGTGGTGGGAGTCTAGGGGTCAGCAACTAAAATGATGAGTTCTTCCTACAGCGCCCCCTAAGGTGAGACATTTCTGCAGAGAGCCTCTGTCGCAAGGAGCGAGTTAACTGGAGAATGGGGTTTCAGGCTATTTTTTATTCGACTTTTTAGACACAAAACAATGATGGCAATGACGGCTACGGCTAAATGACGTCATGACTTCTTTGAGAGGACGAAAGAGAGAAAGTAGGAAGAAAAGTTGAAACAAGTGAGAGGCAGAGAAGGGCGACATTAAGGGAGACAAGAGCGGTTGAGTTCAGGCTGCTGAGGTTAAGGAGGAGGATGGGGAACCATGACGCAGCGATGACCTCAGCGGTTAGTACACGCATGCCAAGATGCCTGAACAAAACACACGTTCCTCTGGAGGCTGAGGCACCCACACAAAATCCAGTGATTTTTTAAAAGTGTGCAGTTCCAAAAACTGGGGTCTGTGGCCCCCTAGGGGGCTGCGGAGGAATCGCAAGGTTGTCTTACGTATACAGTATAATAACCCAAACTATATATATAGTCACCTTCACTAATGAGGGTTGTTTTTTTGTCGTGAGATTTGGAAAAATTTGACAAAAACTGCACAATAGATTATTATAGTAAATGAAACCATATCAGGGATGGAATAACAGTGAATATTGATGATAAAATAATCATCCCCCCCCCCCCCCCCCCCCCACACACACACACACACACACACACACACACACACACACACACACACACACACACACACACACACACACACACACACACACACACACACACACACACACACACACACACACACACACACACACACACACACACACACACAGGATTTTCTGTTGTGCCGCCTTCAAATAGTTATTAGTTGAATGGGGTTCATTGTGGAAAACCTCTGATTAAGATTAAATGTAGTGTAGGATTCTCCTCCGTCAAAGATGCATATTCCATAAACACAATGGCATTATTTAAACAACAGCCTCTTTAACCTCTTTAAAACCATGCCATTTAATCCAGATAATGCAGCACACACCGTTTAGTTGAGATATTTACATTATTTAGAAAAGCATATTTCTTTGTTTTTACCTCAAGAGCTAAACAGAATCCCTAACTTGCAGAGGTTTGTATTCAACGCCTGTACTCTAACATGACGGAAACACCTTTGTTTACATGGAGAATAATCCCCCACCAAAACAGCGATGCTTCACTCAGCGTCTGAATTGGTGAATTTCTTTGGCTGCGTGTGAACAGATATTATACATGTTCCCGTGTTCACACGGTCGACCTCCGTCCTTCTGTGAGCGAACAGAGCTGCTGCCTTGTTACGTAATGTGAAGAGCGTTCGTCTAATCCATTCCACACACACGGCTGAAAAAACTCATTTAATCCTTCCTGGTTTTGAGCGACACCAGGCTCTCTAATCGGAGTCGAATAAATGATGAAGAAATGAACAACAATTTGACTCGCTGAATGAAAGGGTGGTTGGGGTATGGGCTCCAGCTCAGCTGTCACTTACCGTCCTGGTGAACGCGCATGGCGGAGGCCGTGATGTCGGTGGTGACGTTGAAGTAGGGCAGCCACAGGTCCTACACGCGCATGCACACACGCACGCACGCGCACGCACGCACGCACGCACGCACGCACGCACGCACGCACGCACACAATGACTTTTTAGAACCTGGTCATATTTGTTTTCTTACCATCTTCACAGCTCTAAGGCATCTAGTCAAAGTGCGTATAGTCAAAGTATACTCTGTGATTTTTTTGTTGTTGTTTTCTTTGGCTCGAGCGACCTCTCACCTCGGCTTGTTTGTCCTGGAACACTTTGTAGATGCTGGTGTTGAAGGCGGAGCCGGAGAACATGGAGGTGATGGGGTAGGTCAGGTCCAGCACCGTCTTGAACACCGAGTTCATCGCCTACAAAAATAATGAATAGAATATCTCAGCAGGAGAAGAGCAGAGCTCCTTTATCAACAAAAAGGATTTTTATTTCCCATTTGTGGTTTCTGCAGCGGCTTTTAACTACTGTACTGTATTGGAAAAACAAAACAGATCATTCCAAGTCTCATTTATGAAACATGAGCATGAAGAAATATGCTTTAACACCTGGTAGAGAACACACAAATTAAATTGACACCTGCTGTATACGGTGAAAATGCAACCAAAACAAAGTGAAAATTTTAAACATCTCGTTCCATTTCCCTCCATTTCTTATTCGTGAAACAACATCACGGTTGGAAACAAAGTGTTTCTGCTTCCAGTGTGAGAGGTTCGCTGGTCTCCACTCCACCGCCGCTTACACCATTTAATACCAATACATAGCAGGGCGACGAAATGGAAACATGTTTTATTGCAATCTTGAATAACACTCTCAAAAAAATCCCCAGTGCATTTCCAATATGACGGAAAGGTGAAGGGAGATTGGAGAGGTGGTGCATTGTGTGGCGGCGTACCTTGGACCACTCCCTAGCTCTCTGCTTGGTTCGCACCGCGCTCCTCTCCTCGGCGTACAGCGCCCCGATGAACGACCCGATGGACGTCCCGCCCACGATGTCGATGGGGATCCCCGCTTCCTCCATGGCCTTGATCACACCCACGTGCGAGCAGCCTCTGAAGGCACCAAAACAGCAGCAAATTAAATAGGAAATGGGAACAAAAACCACAGAGCAACTACAGAGTTGTCTTTATTTCATTTCAAAACTATTCCAAAGCCGGATGTTGTGGAAAAACATCATAACAGTCATAGAAGTTACATCCTAAAGACAGAATGTGAGAACCAAAGGCCTGACGGGCCATGGAAATTGGTGCAACCTGGCATTTGGGATACACAGAGACGCTACCACCTTTTTTAGCATTTCATCTTTAGGAATCGCATTGGATGAAATCGATTTTTAATGAACAGTAACACCTTTGTTTGGGGTGATCAATGGCTAAACATAACCTGGAAAATTTTAACTTCAATAACATAAATAACTCAGCTTATGAGAGGCTGGAAGGTGTATTTCCATAATTTCACAGGAGCTAGGCTAGCTGATCCCCTCTGCAGCTATGTATTGAGCTAACACAGTTAGCATGGAGCCCTTCACTATCTCGCTTCTGGAGACACATGGATGGAATTGTTATTGACCTTTTGAGCGTCCATTTGGTTGTATTTTAGGCTCGCTGTCGATGAAGAGGTACGAGGCGAATATCTAAATTTGCCATCGACTGACGTAGAACTTCCCAAGTATCGATGCACTTTGGTCCCTGAGATAAATGCTTCACCTGGCGCCGCCTCCACCCAGCACCAGGGCGATGCTGTTCCCCGTCAGGACCCGGGCCAGGCGGGAGAAGTCGCTGTGTCTGTCCGCCGTCTTCTCAAACACCTTTTCATACACCTCCCTCTGCACCAACACAAACACAGCATACAGCACACAGTACAGTGCATGTGTTCCGTTCTATGGCTGTACCTTCATTCTTCTAGACAGTATGATAGTATTTAGAGATGACGCAAACGGTACCAGCTTGGTGGGGCTGCGTCTGGAGAAGACCCTGCGGGGACACTTGAGGTGCAGGTGTCCTGAGCACCAGCTCCTCATGTTGAGCCACTCCACCGTCCTGGATGGACCAGGACCGTCCTCCCGGTGCAGCAGGACCAGCTGCTTCAGGGCCCGCACCGCCGTGCTCTCCAGCATCTGCTCCAGCTGCGGTGGACGAGGAGGAGGAGGGTGGAGGAGGAGGATGACGACATGAGAAGGAGGACAAGAAGAAGACTATTCACACATCTTGGTCATTGAGGTTCTCCAGTTCAGCCCTGCGTCTTTGGAGGACAGTGGAGGAGCGGACTAAAACACATGATGTCAGGCAGAGCGCGCGGACCGGACCTGGGCCGGGATTCCAACCCAGGAAGGAGGAGCGTTGAGATGCCGCTCGTTTGGCCTGAACGCGGTGCACTCTTTTAACAACTCTGCAACTCGAGGGTTCTCTTTTGGCTTACATTTATTTAGAGGTTATTTTGAGGGTTTATATATATATATATATATATATATATATATATATATATATATATATATATATATATATATATATATATATATATATATATATATATATATATATATATATATACACAGTATATAATATTCTTTGATATTCATTTATTTTGACAAGCATCTGCTTTTAAAACCTGCTTCATTCCATATGAGAGATTGTATTATTTGCACTTTAAACTATATAAAAAAATATAACAGCAGAAACTGTGAAAAAAAGGTTATACTTGAAATTGTTCTACTTTAATTGGACATTGCACATTTTGCACATTTAATGCTGAAGGAATAAAGAAGGAATATTCAACAGTCATCATTTATTTACAAGTTATGAATATTTGAATGAATCGACCGAACCATTAGCTGAGTGTGGCGTTACACACCTACCCCTATCCCTCCCCCTCCCTCACCCTTCCCTCACCTGTTCAAGGGCGGGCTCCTGGTCTCCCCCTGCCACCCCCTCCCTCACCTTTTTCAGGTCGGGCTCCCGGTCTCCCTCTGCCTCCCCCCTCCTTCACCTGTCCCAGTGCGGGCTCCTGGTCTCCCTCTGCCTCCCCCCTCCCTCACCTGTCCCAGGGCGGGCTCCTGGTCCCCTAGTCCGACGATGAGGATGCAGTCGGCCTGGCGGATGCAGCGCTGCGTCCAGGGCGTCATGCTGCTGTCCGTCTGGTACAGCACAATGCGGTTGATGTCCTCCTGCTGGGCCAGCCAGCCGGACAAGCGGTACTCATGGATGCTGCAGGGTCGGGGGGGTGGACGGGGATGGGGACGAAGCGAGTGGAGGAATAGAATTAGGAATTGTGAATAAACAACCCGGAGTTCCCTTCATGACCGGCGTCTGATGTCATGAGAACTCACCTGTCCAGAGCTGACGCGCCCAGGCGCTCTCTGATGATTTCACTGGTGAGCAGCAAGGTGGGACCTGAGCAGCAAAATACTCTCTGCTTCATTATTTACGTTAACATGAGCGCATCGCTTGTGTTCCAGTGAAATATCTTGAAGGTCTTTGAAGGTACAAAAGTAAAACATGCTCAGTTGGTGGATAAAGAACCAAAAAACCAGGACCAGGGAGGCCTAACTCCTTTCAAAAACTGACTTCAATTTCCTTTAATACAGAGTGAGCTTAGCAATGAGAAGAGGTGCAGCGGGGCTGGGCGATATTGAAAAAAATCAAATAGCATTGTATTTTTTGACAGATACCTCAATATTGATATTTTCCCCCTATTTTAGGGATGACTATTGGAGCTTTCATAACACACAAGGAATACTGAAGAAACAATCGTGAGCAATGTGGATATTATGAGCGAGCAGGTGGAGGCGTTAATCAGAACAGCTACAACAGTCTATGAAGTTCAGAGAGTTGGAATCAATATACTGTAAAGCACGTTAAAGACAACATCTAACCATACCACCATGACCAAACTCAGACCATATCTAGTCTCATATCACAACAGGTCATGATATATCGCCCAGCCCTCAGGCGTAACATTAAAAGTAATGCCTCATCAATCTCATCCGACTTTGCGGTGGACGTACCGATGGCACGGAGGGCGTGGCTGAGCTCCAGGTTGAAGGCGTTGATCGGCACTTCGTCGCAGATGGGGAGGACGGCCACAGTGGAGAGGTTGCTGGCCGGGTTGGTGACGTCGGGGCTGGTGGTCATGGTGGACAGAGTTGAACCTGGATGGCGCGGAGTCAATTAAAGTGGTAATCCGTTAAGGTTCTTTAGTAAAAAAATAAATAAATAAAAATGTCCATATTTGATATTTTATTTAGCCAGCACGTTTTAAGAAACAGCCATTTAATGCATTTGTGTTCTGCATATGCTCCTTTATACGCCATCGCCAATGCTGGTGGCGGGATCCACTTTTCCCGCCACGAACGCAAGTTCGGGAACGTGCCAGATGAGAACTTTGCTTTCTTGTCTTGAAAACCGTGGTTAACTTTTTGATAAAGTATGATGACTATTAAGTCTTTTTTTTGGTTTCTATTTACCCACTCTATTATAGCTGGCTGTTAGTATTGTTTCATTCATTCTTTCCAACTTTAATTTAAATTTTCATATTTTTTCTCACATTTTCATATATCTTTTCACATTTGCACGTGAACCATGGCCTCACCAGAAAAAGGCCCGCGGCCCTGTTGCAGGTTCCCGAGGATCTTCTGACCCAGCAGGTGGATCAACCGCGTCACAACCTGGAGAAGGCATATGAAGCGTAAGTCTGAGCTAAAAAATGGATCAAGTAATCGGCTGCGACAGAGCTGATTTTGGGAGAAGGGCGAGGCGTGGACCTGGGGATATCGCCTCTTGATGTTGTTGAGCGTTCCCTCCGGCAGCTTGACCAGCTCCGTGTCTCTGACGGCATGCACGGTGGTGGCTCTGGGCTGTCTGGTCAGGGCCTCCACCTTGGAAACACAGAGATATATAAAGCCCGGCCTGGGAACACAAGCACCTGCAGGGCCTGGGGCCTGAGTTAGGGGGAATTTCGGATGTAAATTGGTGTTGAAGAAGGCGGGAAAAGACAAATGTACTTATTTTAAGAAGCATAGAACAACACTTCCCCCTAAATCAGGAGTTCTCTACAAACTTAAAGATAAAAATATCCCCTGCAATCGCTTTGAAGATGCCAAGGGGGCCGCAGACCCAAGTTCAGGAAAACCTGCGCTAAACGACATCATGTAATTTAATTATGCTGCTATTCTCTATTTGGCCACCAGGAGGTGCAAAGAGGAATTCTTTGTGCGGCCTTACTGCATAGCTGCCAAGTGGAACTTTGAAAGACAAAACAAATCATTCTATAAGAAAGTGATTATGCAAAGGCAAAATACAGATGGCGCAGTCTATAATATCCAATGACAATTTTGTAAAATCGTTACAATACAAACATGTGTTTTCATCCAATTTCATGGGAATTATGTACCAATGTGGAAACGTCGGTTTTAATCCGTTGGGTTGAAGGAAATTTTCCCAAAAGTTTTACACAATGTGGATTGTGTATTAAACTCACTCCTCAGATACCAAAGTCATCATCCCCTGAGGCCGATCTCTCATGGATTTTAGGTTCCACGTTTCACACAAAGAATTCAACTTCCCGAAAAGTGCTCCATGCGGACCTGAAACCAAAGGACTGTCGGGTTCCCAGGCTCTCACCACTCCGATGAGGTCTCCTCTGCCGTACTCCCCCACCAGCTCCTTCTTGCCGTTGGCCTTGCGGATGACGGAACGCAGGCGGCCGTTTAGAACGATGTAGGTGCAGTCCGACTGGTCATCCTGCCTGGAGGCGGGGAGCGGGGAAAGGAAGTCGATGAGGTTTCTTAAGTTGATCAACTTCTACAGCTGACGATAAATGAGTAATGGTTCATTCTGGAGAAAGGTTTTTGGGCTTTTAGTTGAGTGGCCATAAGAAGCTGGGAAAATTATTCGGTCAGTTCTGGGTTCAAAACCTTAATGAAATGCGCGTTTTGTTGCCTCCTTAGTTTGAAAACAAACAAGTCCCTTAATATACCATCTGGACCCGAGCACAGAAATCTGATTAAATTAAATTTAAAAAACTCGCTCTGTGACAACAGCACAGAGTGAGTTACCTGTAAAGGGCTCTGCCGGCCTCCACCGCCATCCAGTCGATGGCGAAGTCCATTTGTCGGACAAAGGCGGACATGCGGACGGCCACAGTGTGGGCTGCGCTGAGCACCATGCTGGGCTGTTCCCTCATGATCCTGCAGGGGCACAAGAGAGCACACACACACACACACACACACACACACACACACACACACACACACACACACACACACACACACACACACACACACACACACACACACACACACACACACACACACACACACACACTTAAAGGGGCATTCCACTCCGGGCCACTCCTCGATCGACCTTGGAAGTCTCGACCCCGCGTGGGTTCACCCGATATGTACGCAGAATCGGTAGGCATTGCTAAGATAAATAAATTGATACTTGACTGATTTGTTCTTAATTTAAAAATAATTAAATAGGTTTGTAATGTATCCTAATTTCTATATTCAAAGCAAGAACGACTGCACTCCAGTAACGACGACTCTTAATTTAACATTTCCTTTATATAGAAAAGGAAAAAAAGGCCGTCCTAAAAAGGGGGTCGTTGGCCAAATAGGTTGAGGCTCCCTGGGCTAAACAGTTATTTCTATTACATTCTGACTCCTTTCTGCTGTTCCTGATATTAAGTGTATGTAATGTACTCATGTGTTGCTTTGCGGTACAATTCCTATTTCAGCAGCACAAGACACATTTAAATACTTAAAAGGGGATTCAGGTATTTCGTGAAGATTAATGACTTCAATTTTGGCCTTAATTGATGGTCCCTCTGTTGCGTACACGCTCAGCTGATCCACCGTTTCGAGACTCACTCGTAGAAGGCGCACTTGGAGATCTTGAGGAAGGTGCAGTCCCGCACGGCCTTGATGGTGAAGATGAGCGGCTCGCCGGTGAGCACGGCCAGCTGGCCCACCATCTCCCCGGGCTGCGTGACAAACAGGCACACCGCCTCCTGCTTGTCGATCATCCGCTGGTAGACGTGCAGACAGCCCGACAGCACGAAGTGCAGACTCACGTCCTGCGGGAGGAGGAAGTTACGTCGGGGCCCAAACACACAGGGCACAGCTCAGAGGGCCAGGGGTCGGAGGTCGTGGCCCAGAGGGCAGATTGACAGAGATGTGAGCTGACAGATGTTCTGAGTCGACCTACACCTGTTACCTGAGCAGCTGTTTTCGGGAACACAGAACTGAATAAAATAGAGTATAATAAAGACTTTTTTATTTATTCTTAAGGGATAATGAGGCAATTCAGTCGTGCACAAAAAAACCTCGGGAGCGTCTGTTTTTCCCTCTGTGTTCAAATTGGAGGGGGGGGGGGGGCTCATTTCAGATGGAAAGCTCCATATTTCAGCTGGTATCACGCTCCATATTTTAGATTTGTTTTGCAAAATTACAACCGTTATTACAGTTTTATTGCCTATGACTTCTTCTCACCTATCCGTCATTCAGTCTCATTATTTTGGCAACGTGCGCAGGAAGCGTTTCATCGCTACCAGGATGTAATGCACGCAGCAGTGAAGTTGGAACTTGAAGTGGCCGTGTTTTGTGTTTTGTGTTTTCTTTTGCGTGGAAGGGGAGAAGGGGGATACCTGGTCTCCCTGTCTGGCCAGAACGGCTCCGGCTTTGACATGGTGCAGGGTCACTCTGTTGTTCAGCAACGCCGGGTCCTGGAGGCGGGAGGAGACACAAGCTCTCTCAGTGCCGGCAGCATCTGCCCCGCGCAGCGCTGACGCCACTACAGTGTTTTGAAATCTCACAGTGAAGAAATATCCGCTGAGAAGACACAGCGTCGCAGAACAGTCCCCACAGGGCGGGGTGTGAGCCTTCGTCACGGGCCAAAACCGAGCGTTGGCCCGTTTACGAGTCGGCACGCACGTTTAGCTTTTCCCTGATGGGAGCCCATCGTCTTTCTTCGGCAACGGGAAGTGACTTTTCCAGGGTTTCTCACACTGTCCTTTGAATTTTCCAAAAGATGAGCTTTGAAATACAAAACTCGTTTTGTATTTCAAAGCTCAGCAATCATACCGTCGGGTTCACAGTCCACACACCCACACACCCACACACACACACCCACACACCCACACACACACACTTTGTTCCTAATGACAACTCTAAGAGAGTTGATAGATAGAGAGTGACAGACTAACAGACACAGAATGACAGACTGGTAGCGATAGCCAGACAGAGAGACAGACGGACAGACGAACAGACAGACTGAGAGACAGACAGACAGACTGAGAGACAGACAGACTCTTCCCAGTGACCTCCTTATGACTTCTTAGCCGTTTTAATCTGTTTGTAGATTATCCCGGAGGCTGTGAAGCAGCAGGATTATTCATTCCAGAATAACAATCCAGTCTGTCCGCTGTTGTTACCTAATCCCTAAAACCAACGCAAAATGCTGTATTCTTGTACATAAAGAGGGGATATGGGACCTACACCTACATCAGCACCAGGGATTCAAATCCTTCACTGGCTCAGTGGAGACAGTACGGCTATGGCCTTTATTTTTTCAATCTTTTCTTTTTTCTAGAAATATACTTTTAACAACGGAAACGGCAAAACACACGAAGACAATCCGGCGACAAACACCACAAAGAATAAAGCTTTACCAACCGAAATCTAAATTAGAGGTAGAGTAGAGTAGTAACATTCCCCGCCCCCCCTAATGTTTTAAAGAAAGCAATGAACGAAAAGACACCATATGATATATTGACATCTGCTGTAGATGAAGAAATAAACCAGTGAGTGAGTTTCAAACAGTTTCTGTTTCTCATAATAATAGTAATAATAATATACACATTCTTTGCACCGACCTCGATCCCCATGAGCTTCCTGAGGATCTCCTTCTGCGCCTCCTCAAACAGTGCGTTGTTGGGTCGGCTGGGGAGCGGGGAGAACATGCTGTCCACACCCGCCTCCTCCTCCGGGTACAGGTAGACGCCCGACGGGACCTCGTCCACCGTCACCCGCTTCTCCCGCTGGTCCTGGGACACAGACTGCAGGGACACACCCGGGGTCACACACGTTTAGAACACGATAAAACAGATTCATTATGCAATGCTAATTCATCAGATCGATCGGATGAATTAGCATTGCATAATGAATCTGTTTTATCGCACAGAATGAACATGGCTTATTAATGGAAAATTTAAATGGATTAAAAAGGTGAATTACAAATGGGTTGTAGCCAATATCACCTCAGCCAGCTTTTATGAGTAAACTACAGTAAATACACTCACCCAGGTAATTTTCCTCATCACGGCTTCTACTTGTACTCCAGCAAATGCATCTTAATTCTTCCTAAAGTAAGGATCTTTCAGTGCGTGTCTGTGTGTGTGTGTGTGTGTGTGTGTGTGTGTGTGTGTGTGTGTGTGTGTGTGTGTGTGTGTGTGTGTGTGTGTGTGTGTGTGTGTGTGTGTGTGTGTGTGTGTGTGTGTGTGTACTGACCCTGGTGAAGGTGGGCGGGGTGTTTCCCTCCTCTGCCGACACAGAGATGCGTCCCCGTTCGTACGCCATGTCGAAGTCTGACCGCAGGCTCTTCTGCATTCCTGCACCGCAGAAATAAATAGAAAGAGAAATCCCACAGGATTCATCTGACGTTTCCACGCGGTCGGTCCGGCCGACCGAAAAATAAATCAATAAACACGAAAACTGCTCCTCAATCAATCGAAGTTGTTTGTTGTCAAACTCAAACAAACATATAAACATCCCACTTTATTCGCTCATAGTATGATCCATAAACAAACTCAATTCTAATAAATAAAGTTACAGTACATTTAGACTTTACAACATAGCGACTACACTTTGCCGTGGACGATTTAAATCGATTTATTTTTCTGATTTCTAACTTTCTCAAAAACAAACGTCTGAACATCTGATAATATTATCGGAAACCATGGTCCGGGTGCACCGGAGTCGTGTCAGGCCCATTAAGGGGCGTCCGTACAATTTTAACTGCACGTACGTTATGTTTTTTTTTATGGGAATCCGTTTCCTTAAGCACTGCTAAGCCGCCGCGTTGCCGACAAGAAAGGTGTGGGAAAGAAGGGAACGTCTCACCTGCAATGTCCACAGGCATGGAGATGGTCCTGCTAAGGGTTGGCAATGCTGCTCCGTCTTTACTCTGTTCCCCCACTGCACAAAGCCAGTAAACAACAACAAAAGAGAGAAAGACAGAGGGTTGAGCTTTAACAGGCTGATGTTGTATATCTATATAGACATGTTTGGATAATCTTAGTTTCACCGCTATCTCTGAAACCATAGCCTCGACAGGACTGGAAGTTTGGACTACATCGCAAAAATAAAAATCTCCTCAGACTGGGGTCCCATAGACAAAATCGGATCAAATAGACTGATCAAATTGAGGATCCCTGATATGAATAAGGTTGAGAATCAGTGACCTAAAGGATAGGTCTTATAATGTTGGCTAAGCCTAAAAAGGCCCAAAAAAAACTTCACATCTACGTCTCAAAAGTGGGAAACATAAAGTAGAGTCACACATGTTTTGAATAAAAGTGATAACACATTTTATTTAGAACTACCGAATCACTGCAGCACATCTAGAGTGTAAAGTTGGCTACAGCAGGTTTCAAGTAGGAAGCAACGCAACGTTAGTTACTTTTTTTTTTTCCCCCCTGTATGAATTTTTAATCAGACCTGGGTTGAAAAATAGCGTATCCTTAAAATATCCAACTACTGACGACATGTGGAGGTGCAGCGATCCTCACCTGAGGGCTCTCCCCTGGTGGCGGCCTCGCGGTGCTCCTCGGGGACGGTCAGGCTGCCGAAGCGCTTCCCGTGGCGGATCGGGCTCGTTCGGGGCTGGTGGGGGGACAAGGGTGGCAGACGCAAGGGCTGCATCTCCTGCTCCACAGCCAGAAGAACACACTTTACACTGGGGGCCGTACGCAGTCATTAAAGTGTGTACAATGGCATTTGTAAACAAAGAAAGATGGATATACTACCTTGTGAGGTAGAATGACTTAATATGGATAAATATGTAACGTGTTTGAGCATTTCAACGATTCAACTAGAATTGATTGAAAGGAAAAATAAACTCTAGAAGAGCACTATAGATTCAGAAAAAGTAAAATATGAGGTATCACAAGGTGCTCTTAGATAGCAGGGCATGAAAATGACCATCGACACCCTGATGAAGGCACGTAGGCCGAAACACATCAGTAAACCAACTAAAAAATAATAAATAAATAATAATAATAATCATAATAATAATAACAAAAACAATAACACATTTTATTTGTGTAGTGCTTCTCAACGTACTCAAAGACACTTTACATCACATAAACAAAAATATCACACAGGAAAAATTGCAAACAAATAGTTTTCTATATTCTTAGAATAAAGGCTTTTCTACCACAAAAAGTTGTGTCCTTAAAAAAATTCTCTTAGGATTAAGAAATTAAGAAATTGGAAGCTTTTTACCTGTGTGTGTGTGTGTGTGTGTGTGTGTGTGTGTGTGTGTGTGTGTGTGTGTGTGTGTGTGTGTGTGTGTGTGGAAACTCACATGGCTGAAGAGCTCGTTGGTGAGCCCCAGGTAGTTGTGCAGAGCCAGGACTGTAACTCTTTGGAGACGAACCATAATGATCTGAGCATGTGAAGCAGAAAGGATCGTTTCTGACCTAACGTCATATCAGCAGACGGATAGAGAGCTTGGAATGAACAGGTTTCTTTCTGCTACAGAGAATAAAGCCGGTCGGGGGCACGTTCCCAGCACCACTGACCTGTACGACCCGCACCAGACTCTCGGGGTACTTCTCGAAGATGGACAGGAAGGCCTCGACCGGCAGTCTGAGGACAGTAGACACCTCGGCCGCCCGAGCCGACACCGTCCTGTATGGCTTCTGGTGGCCCTGCACACAGACGCACAGAGAATACCGGATTACCATGTTCTGGTGCTACACTTAACCAACATCCAATCTTTTTTTACCATCTGAATTCCTAATGGTGAGAGCACTAGAGGTGAAGAATTATGGTTTCAATGTCCATTGAATATTAAAATTAGAATTAAACTTCCATTTGAAATGTAATATCCCAATTCTAGTTCGGCGCGACCCTAAAATGCATTTAAACTTTGTATATTTTTTGCCTTCTTTTCAAGTTCAAGTTCTTTTCCTGGGGACTGTAAGCATACTCAATGTCCATTTTCCAAATAAATACGTATGCAAATTTTGATTTTTGTTGTTTTAATTAGAAATCTCAGACATATTAATCATGTTAAGCCTTAATTTATGCTGAATTGGTGAAATACTTTATCAGACTATCTGCTGAATAGGGTGAGTAGGACACTCATACTGGATGTAGGACACTGAAAGCAGTGAGAGTGCATGTGTCCCTGCATGCATGTGTCCATGTGACATTGATGCATTTACACATATGCAGAGAAACAGGCGTGGCCGCGGCCTACCGTGATGACATCCAGGATGCTGAGAAGGCTGTGGACACTGTCTCCGGGGAAAACCTCCTTCACCACATTCTCCTTGCCATCCTGCAGGACAGGATGAATAAAGAACATGAAAACGAGTCCTACCGACACTATTTATCATTGGCTGAAAGCAGCTAAAAAAGCGAAGGTGTTAAAACCTCTCTCCTAAATACCTCAACACACCTGGAAACACCACACACTGCGGAGCCGTGCTGTCCATTTCCCGCACGCCGCTCTACATTACAGCGTCAATTGTAAAATACCTAAATATTTACAGGGTTTTGTCTACTGATTATTACATTTTAATTCTAATGACAACACAACAGCTCAATACCCGAATATTGACCTAGATTTGCGTTCAATCTCCAAATCTCCACAAAGAAGGTTTCCCGTCCAAAACGAGGAAATGTTCCTCTAACCGACAAATAATAAAGGCTCTAATTGTTCGTTTACAAAGCTGGGATTCTACTTCTCGGAGCTCCACGACTAACACGGCCATGACCAAGCAGCTTGTTGTTTCCACATAGAGGAAAGAAAGAAAGCGCCCGCAAAGGTATGATATATGGATCATGTTTGTTTTGTTCTCAGGTTTCTCTTGTGAAAGAGATTTGAATCTCAATGGAGCTAGAGGTTAAATAAAGGTTTCATTAATCAATTTTATCAATTCATTAATCAGGTTTAACAGGGGGACCCCCTTGAGCCTCTCAGAAGGAACCCCGGACCCCACATTGGTAACCACAGGACTAGAGAGAGGACTGGATGAACCTGTTCAAGTCACCATGAGTTATCAGAGTGTAGGCTGTGGACATACCATAGTAAGGCACAGTTCTAGTTTTCCATCCTGAACCACGTAGATGCTGCTGTCCGGCTGTCCCGGCCTGAACACGTACTCCCCCTGCTGGAACGGCAGGAACACCATGTGCTTGCACAGCTCCAGGAACAGCGGCTTCTCAAAGTGACCCAGCACGCTGTAGCCGAATGAGGGGTCATAGAATATTTAAACTGGTGGAATCAATGTACATTCAATGACAAAGTAAAGCGATGAAAAGACCTTGAAAAGATTTCAAAATTTAATGTTTTAGATGTTGGGGTGTAGCCTCTCCTCGCTACCTGAGTGATGGGCATCCCAAAAATATCGTCAAAATCACAATACTGAGGTATCGGTCCAAAAATACGGTAATATTCGCTTTTGTCAATATTCGGTTGTTATACTGAAGACTTTCATTCAACTTTGTTATGGAAATTGTCTTCAGGTCAAAAACGTACAAAGCTTTTGTTTGTCTAGCGCAGGCTGTTCCCACGCCTGCACGTGATGGACCTACCGGACGTTCTTGAGCATGTAGAGCACCTCAGAGGGCAGGTGGGAGTTGGCCACGTCGAACTCCGTGAGGTCGGCCTCCAGCACGGAGGGAGGGGGCTCCTTGGCCTGCAAGGTGGGCACCTCCTTCTTGAAGCGCAGGATCCTGCATGAGGCCAGAGGAGGTGGAGGAGGCAGGGGTGAGACGGTGACGGTGAAAATGCTACATGACGACCGTGCCACGTGTCGGCGGGCGCACGCCCTCGTACTTTTTGGCAATGTTGAGCATCTTCTGCTTCTTTTTCAGTCGCGGGCGAGAGGAGGAGGACGTGCCCACCAGGGAGGAGGTAGACTGGGACACCTGGAAGGGGAGAGGGGAGGGGTTGGATGGGGGTCACTTGGAAAGGGAATTTGCATGGTCCGACAATAACGGTCGCCAGGTCTGAGCCATAGTCCACCGTATTAAGAGTGGCACACCTCCTCCCGTATGTTAGAAACTTCCACCAAGGAAAAGGACCTATCCTGGCACACTGAGTTACTCGAAAATAGTGAAACGAGTGAGAGAACTGAAATATGGATTATAATTCTTGAGGATCATTAACGCTCAATTATACAATGACTGAAATCAAGCAACCATTTTGTCAGCCTTGTCAACCACTTCTATAAATTTGTGTCAGGCCCTGGTTTTTCTTGGACGGTATCTGTCTCTTGCCTCATTCCCTCCTTGCTTCTCTGCAGACACAGCAGCTGTTGAAACTAGTCGACATTATATTTCGAAATATAAACTACTCAAAAGTTATCCGGCGTCCCGACTGGAAGTGCTGTATTGATAACTTATCTGTCCGCCGCCCGGAAAACACACACCTTGCGCATGATCTTTCTCCCGTAGAACATGACTTTGTCCCTCTTGCGGAAGCGGTATTTCGGCGCTTCCTGGGCTGCCAGGTCTGCATGAACATGGGTGAAGTGATAGCGTAGTGTCAAAACACAACAGAACAGAAGGGGGGAAAACGCAGAGCTCGGCCTGCTGTTCAGCTTGAATATGGATCACCCTAACGTATTTATTTTCCCCGGCTGCGACTCACTTCGAAGCTGGATCCTCCGCAGGACGAAAAAGATGAGGATGGCGATGAGGACGATGGCGATACCAGCGCCAATGACCATCCCCACCATCTGAGCAGGGGGAGAGAGGCTGCGTTAGTTCTGCTGTTTGTAAACACTGAAGATGGCGCAGGGCATTACATCCCATTTATCAAAAAACAAAAAAAAAAGTTTCTATTTAAATTCATTTTTCCATTTTTTTTTCCCTTCAAGCCCAGATTTGGCACTATGCTACTAAAAGAATGAATTTATTGGGAAATGGAAAAAAGTCAGTTTAAAGTAAAGTAAGTTAAATGTGAACTATTATGGGATATTTTAATATTGCATTTCAGATCAAATGAATTCAAACCATGTTTTCTCAATTGCTCTGCCAGTCACACTACAGTAAAACCCCGGTAAAGCCAGTGAGATGGACAGCTCTGCCCGGCACGATGCTCACCATGCTCGTCTGCAGCTCCTCCTCCACAAACGACTTGAGGTTATTGAACCTTTCCTGGTGGAAAGGAGAGAAAGGGGGAGGCTTCATGAGAACCCCGGCGGGCGGAGTGTGACCGTATCCTGCGGCGACCACATCAAGCGGCTTCTCGCCCGCTCACTGCCGTATCGCATGTGTCATTCTGAGAGGCGGCAGGCTCGGCCAAGCGGAAAGGCATGCGGGGATTTGTCGCGGGGCAGGAATGTCTGGCTCTGCCTGCTGCTACCGGGAGGAAAACGGGAGGAGGACGATGACGGTGCATTTGGTGTGGTCAGGAGGTCTGGAGCGGGCCACCGTGTGTACCTGTGTGTGTGTGTGTGTCTGTGTGTGTGTGTATGAGGATGTCATCTAGTAGCTTGAGGATGTTTCCGCACCACGCCCACCCTTTCCAACTTGACCGTTAAAGAGCAAAGTGCCCGTGAACTTGAACGTGACGTCACGTAGGGGAGACAGAGCGGTCTTTTAGAAAAATATAGTGTTTGTATATTACATTCATATTAATTTTGATTTAGTTTCCGACTTGTATGAAACCAAACACGGAAAGGTAACCAAGAGAGGGTTGAGCTCTGCCCCACTGCGGAGATGAGTGTGTGGTGAGTGCCAATTTAAACACCTACATTTTCCCTGTATTTCTGCCTTTGCTGACTATAAGAACGTTCTTTTTTTCCAAATCAACTTCTCCATAAGCCCAACATTGTAAATTCATTCATTTGACAAAATTCACAAAATTATTAGACTTTCAAAACTTTCGTAATAGGAGGTCTGAAATATTTGCGTTGGGTCTGAGGTGAGTCTTTAAATGACTCGACCGCAGTTGTATTCTTTGAGATTTTGGGACATGGGATTCTGAATTCAGAAACATGACATATCTATATGACAATGAGAAATTCCCATAACTATTGAGCTCAAAGAATTCTCCCATATCATTCTTCCACACCATGGACCTATTCCCATGCACACAGATGGGAAGTGACAGGTGTGACGTAGTCAGAGGAATCGTCTCCTGGGCCCCTGACTTCCCTCCACCTGCCTGCGGGGCCGCCCGCCTGCCGAGGGAACCGACAGGAGAGCGCAGCGCACACAGGACGGACCGGGGGCTCACGGCGAGACGTGCACACCGATGCAGATCGGCTCGGGGGAGACGCGTAAAGAGGGATGGTCGGAATGTTCGCTCGAAAGGTTATAAAGAACATGACCATGAAAAATGTAAGTCACATTCGCAACAAAAAAAAAACAAGGAAAATGTGAGCACATAGGGAAATGAGACTCAGAAATGAGAACAAAGAATGAAGTCAGAATTTTGAGAATAAAGTCAGAATTCAGAAATTTAAGTCAGCATTTTGAGATCAAAAATCTGTATTCTGAGATTCTCAGAAATGTCCCTTTTTACATATAACCCTCTCCCCTAACAGTGAAGGAGATATCTTCATATAATGGAGTTCCTCTTTATATTTCCATATAATTAGTCCTTGCTGTGTGTGCACAATTCTCCAGCCTGCATGAGGCCGCACCACACTCCCATCTTCTCCTGTTTGTCCGGAGAGATAAGTCAACGTGATGCTCCCATGTCTCTACAGAAATGTTTGCTTAGCAGGTACCTACGTTTTGAGACATCCAAAAACACTCCGTTCCGTTCCCAGGTACTGCTTAACTTCTCCCAGACACACACACGGTTCTGTCTTATTAATGTATTACATCTTGCACCCGTGCCCAGACTGTACACTGCTAATTATGTTTTTCTGAATAACACATCATGTATTCTATTATTGTAGGGACGTAGTCAGACTATGACCCCCAACCCCCGGCCTTTATGCATTTCTGTTCATGCCACAGACTCTGGCACTTCTCCAGTGTACCCTGCGGGGTGCACTTGGACAAAATGCCCAGCTGCTAAGGTGCCGCCAGCTGCGTGCCAGCTGTTATTACATTTACTTAAAGCTTTGAGAAGTAGTACTGTGACTTATTTCTTTGCGCTCATCCAGGATCTCCACCGACCAACCTGCAGGCCCCGGAGGAGGCCTGACCCAGGCAGAGAGTCTTCTGCAACAGCATATGAGTGCAGAGATCAGCCAAGAGAAGCCTGTATGTGTTGCTGCAATAACAGAACATCACCCGTGTGCGTGCGTGTGTGCGTGTGTGTGTGTGTGTGTGTGTGTGTGTGTGTGTGTGTGTGTGTTCATCAGATACAGTATTCTTGGGGTGAGGCTTTTAGTGCTCTGGCTGGCAGCCAGATGGAGTCTTCATGTCTGTTATTAGTGCATATTGATCTGTGGGAGGAGGCAAAGCACCAGCAGGAAGTAGCAGATGACGTACGGCCAGTGTAAAACGCATGTCAACTCACTACTTGCGCAAGCAGAGCTGTCACAACTTCCATTTAATCGCCTGATCGCAACAATTTGAGCCAGTTGCGATCATTTTGTAAAATCATCCGATTCTACAGTGACGTTTACATTCAAATTGAAGGGAATTTGAAGTCAAGTGTTGGATTTGTCACAAAAAAGAGAATGCGAAGTTGGTGCATTTCCTCAGTTTTGATGACATTTCAAATTTCAAAGGTTAATATTCCAATGTCAAAAATTTCTGTTCTTCATAAGGTGAATGTGTATTATTCGACTATTAGAGGCTTATAATAACTACTGATAGTGGCAAAAAATTCAGTCGTTAATCGCTATTATTTGTTCAGCGTCAACTGAAACCTCACGATTGTCACAGCTCTGCGTGCAAGTATTTTGGGTCAATCACAAAGTTTTGAAGATACAATTGACTGTGGCGTTGTGTTGAAATCCAACTCTACATGTAAGCATCAAAACTGATTTTTGAGTCCACCCACCTCGGAGGCGTCTTGGACCTCGTGTTCCGAGGCGCTCTGTCCCATTCTGGCCCCACCTCTTCATAGGGATGGTCCATCAACGGCCACTGAAAGCAGGAGATAAAATAAAAAATTAAAAAAACTGGTCATCTACGGACAGGAACACACACACACACACACACACACACACACACACACACACACACACACACACACACACACACACACACACACACACACACACACACACACACACACACACACACACACACACACACACACACACACATGAATGCGTGTCCATGCTCACAACACTCAAAGGTCAGAGCCACCGCTGAGCTGGTCAAGTGGATCATCTTATTTCACAGCGGTGCAAATAACAGGAGAGCTGAGGTGATGGCCTGAGCCCAGGGCAGCAGTAAAGAATGTCCACGGAGCCACGGGATCGTTTTATACATTTTAATACACTGCGTTGCAAAGGATCCTGCTGCTTAATATCGCCTCTGAAAAACTCCAGATTCTGAGCCTCAGAGGAAGAAGAGGAGAGAGAGAAAGCTGTTTTGTCACCACCAGCTGAGATTCCCTAGGGACATGGCGACAGAGGCTGAAATGCAAACACAAGTACACGCGCGCACGCACACACACACACGGCACCCTACCCAGATCTTAAGCCCCCTCATAAATCAATCAATCCATCCATCCATCAGGGATGCTCTTCTTACCCTACCACCGATGTGAGGCGGTAGGGATTTAGTGACTATGATCGGGAAGAATAGAACTTGAAAAAAACATAAAATAAATAGGAAACAGATTGCAGCGCTGGGGCCATGGTGCATCTACATTTATTGAAGCAAACAAAATAATATTGAAGAGCCTATTAAAGGGTTATATGCATGTTTTGTGGGAATCTATTGTCAAGATCTGCTTGGTTTGAAAAGGAGGACGATCAACAGTAAATTCAAAGTAAATTAAAATATATTCCACCCTTATACTCGTTGCACGCTGGCCAGAGATAAGATAAAGGATATAAAAGCATCTGCCTGCACCTTCCCTCAATTAAAAAAAAAATAAAAAATGCTATGACAGACATTGTCAACGTGTCAACATCAGTTTCCACGGCAATGCTGCATTCAAGTCAACTCGGAACTCGTTCATTTCACAACCAAGAGTTTTCCAACCTCCAGGAATTGCTCTCACTCATGAAAAACAGAAAGGCCATTCCAGCAGGAAACTTTTCTTTGTGTTACAGAATGCTGTAGTCAGGCAAAAATGATACAAAAACATATTACACCAAAACTTCTTGATATATGATATGTTTTCATGATAAATATATTCTTCAAACTAACCATAACAAAGGAAGTCATGCTTTGGCCCTGGATTTCAGACCTTAAATTCCAAATTCGACAAAAGGTTCAAATTTGTTTTTCCTTAGTTGGATGTGGCTGTTTTACCGATCGGTCTTGAACGCATCACTGGCTCCGTGCCCATTTGGTTCCCTTGGTGCTTCAATGGGGAAAACAAGTCACAAACTCCACTTGTGTCAAGACTGCAACAGCGTGCATCACCAAAAAATCCTTCCGATTCAAACTTCACACACGTAAGAAAGACGTGAAGAAAACGACGCTTTTAAAAACCCTTCTATCACTTTGAAGTACAGGCCAACATTTCAGCTAGATTCTGCTGATGAAAGCCTTTGTCTGTCTGTCTTTCTAAAATAACATAAGATAAAGGGAAATTCCAGAGTTGCAGCAGCAATGACAAACATGAGAAACATTCATAACCACAGTAGTCCGACATGTTTTTGTAAATGATGTTTGTTTTGAAACATCATTTACAAAAACATGTCGGACTACTGTGGTTATGAATTTGAACGAGGCAAAAAATACACAATCCTTCTCTTCTTCACTCTGGAAAGGTATTAAATGTATTAATCATTTTTGCTGTCTTATTTGGGGGTGAGGCTTTCATCGGTGTGTATCTTATTGAAACGTTTGTCTTCAATAGTCATTTCCTCGTCTCTTTAAAAAAAAAATTGTTTTTGTCCTTTTTTTATTTGCTGTTTCGTTTAGAAATATCTGATATAAGATGAAACAATCACACAGTTCCCATAATGAAGCCAGAAAGGGGAACTCAATGCAACTAAAAACAACAGTATGTATATATTTTCGACATTATTACAACATTGAGCATGTTGCCAAATGCACACAAACACACAGATGACTCAATGTGTGCGCATCCCTAGTTTTGGAGCCACTGAGCTCGACACGCACGTTGGTGTTGACAGCCGTACGGGCTCAAACACATCTCAGCTCCACATGCCACTGACGGGACAGCGGCGAGGGAGACATGCTCCGTCAAAGTTCCACGCCGCCGCTGCCAAATGCCATCGTCCTCCGCAGACACATTCAGCTGACACCAGCAAGCCACACAACGGCGGGCGAGCGCTCGCAAACAAACACACAGACAAACAGAAGACCGCCTCACTCAGCTCGCCAAACTCCAAACTCGGGCAGAAAGTGAAGGCGGTGGGAAGCAGCGCCCCGGGCAGCATGCTAAGCAGCTGCTCTGAGCAGAGCAGGGAGGTTTGGTACAAGGTGGTCTGGCTTTTAGAAGAGGGGAGCATGTTCACCACCAAGAGGGATGGTAATGGGAAATCTTCATAGAGTTGGAGGACAATTCCATAAAGCATTTGAACGGGATACCAGTGCAAATACTGAAAGACTAAACTAAAATATTTGCCAGGTTCAACGTGTTTAAAGGGGACCTATTATGCTCCTTTTTACACAAGTTAATACAGTATAGGTCCCCAAAACATGCTTTTAAAGCTTTTTGCTGAAAATACCACTTTGATTATGCATTCTAACATACAGTGGGGCAAAAAAGTATTTAGTCAGCCACCAATTGTGCAGGTTCTCCCACTTAAAAAGATGAGAGAGGCCTGTAATTTTCATCATCGGTTCACTTCGACTATGAGAGACAGAATGGGGCGAAAGAATCCAGGAAATCACATTGTAGGATTTTTAATGAGTTAATTGGTAAATTCCTCGGTAAAATAAGTATTTGGTCACCTACAAACAAGCAAGATTTCTGGCTTTCACAGACCTGTAACTTTTTCTTAAAGAGGCTCCTCTGTCCTCCACTCCTTACCTGTATTAATGGCACCTGTTTGAACTCGTTATCAGTCTAAAAGACACCTGTCCACAACCTCAAACAGTCACACTCCAAACTCCACTATGGCCAAGACCAAAGAGCTGTCAAAGGACACCAGAAACAAAATTGTAGACCTGCACCAGGCTGGGAAGACTGAATCTGCAATAGGTAAGCAGCTTGTTGTGAAGAAATCAACTGTGGGAGCAATTATTAGAAAATGGAAGACATACAAGACCACTGATAATCTCCCTCGATCTGGGGCTCCCCGCAAGATCTCACACCGTGGGGTCAAAATGATCACAAGAACGGTGAGCAAACATCCCAGAACCACACGGGGGGACCTAGTGAATGACCTGCAGAGAGCTGGGACCAAAGTAACAAAGGCTACCATCAGTAACACACTACGCCGCCAGGGACTCAAAGACGTGTCCCCCTGCTTAAGCCAGTACATGTCCAGGCCCGTCTGAAGTTTGCTAGAGAGCATTTGGATGATCCAGAAGAGGACTGGAAGAATGTTATATGGTCAGATGAAACCAAAATAGAACTTGTCGTGTTTAAAGGAGAAAGAAAGCTGAGTTGCATCCAAAGAACACCCCACCTACTGTGAAGCATGGGGGTGGAAACATCATGCTTTGGGGCTGTTTTTCTGCAAAGGGACCAAAACGACTGATCCGTGTAAAGGAAAGAATGAATGGGGCCATGTATCGTGGGATTTTGAGTGAAAACCTCCTTCCTTCAGCAACGGCATTGAAGATGAAACGTGGCTGGGTCTTTCAGCATGACAATGATCCCAAACACACCGCCCGAAGGAGTGGCTTCGTAAGAAGCATTTCAAGGTCCTGGAGTGGCCTAGCCAGTCTCCAGATCTCAACCCCATAGAAAATCTTTGGAGGGAGTTATAAGTCTGTGTTGCCCAGCGACAGCCCCAAAACATCACTACTCTAGAGGAGATCTGCATGGAGGAGTGGGCCAAAATACCAGCAACAGTGTGTGAAAACATAGTGAAGACTTACAGAAAACGTTTGACCTCTGTCATTGCAAACAAAGGGTATATAACAAAGTATTGAGATTAACTTTTGTTATTGACCAAATACTTATTTTCCACCATAATTTGCAAATAAATTCTTTAAAAATCAGACAATGTGATTTTCTGGATTTTTTTTTTTTCTCCTCATTTTGTCTCTCATAGTTGAGGTTTACCTATGATGAAAATAACAGGCCTCCCTCATCTTTTTAAGTGGGAGAACTTGCACAATTGGTGGCTGACTAAATACTTTTTTGCCCCACTGTACCTCTATACCGTCCTGTTCCAAAAGGGGCTGGTTTTTACGGGAGGAGCCCCCTTCCTGAGGCCCCGAGCTCCGTGAGTCAGTAGGGTTTGAGCATGGCTTCCGTGTTTCGTGGAGTTATTATTTACTTTCACTGATTTACCTCATCAGTCCACCCAAATATGCTTCTGAACAAATTGGAGGCGAGAAATAAGCAATCCAGTTGCTGAATCTGAACTCATATTAGATCTACGAGGCCTCATTTAAAATTTAGTTCCCACATTCGTTGCCGTGCTTCAAGTTTGTGGGAGACACCGCTACTCTCGGGGGATTTTTCGCGGGGATTTTTTGTTTCATGTAAACATCGGAAAATAAAATAAATACATCCAAACATCTACAATAAAAACACTTTGGGTTTTGTTTGGAGAAACGCAAAGCAGATCACGCACCGCAGCCTACAGTCTATTTATTTTTAATAGAAAGAAACAGCAGAATTACCTTTTAAATACCAACATTTACATTATGCAGTTTCTTCACGGACAGTTGGTATTAATTCCTGTTCCTGTTTTCCTCTTTTAAAAAATTCTTAAGTCACTCAGATGGGGGCCGTTCAAATTCTACTGAAGCCAAAGTAACCTAGGGGTTGGCTGCAAATGTGAACAGGTTGTTTCAGGACATGTTTAGATGAATTGTCTTTTTTCACAGTTTGTGTGTTAGTAGGCTCATGAGAGTGTACAATATGTGAACAATTACTGAAAAAGTGAGTTTTGCATAATAGGTCCCCTTTAATATGCTATCTCAATGCAATGTGATATTCTACCGATATTTACTCTATGAGGCATTGAGGTTTGAACACTGAAACCTTAGATTTTAGTCTATTGTTCTCATAGGTTTTGTTCGTGACTTAATTTGTTGACTTGATACTGAATATCCTACGTCCTGATGTGGTCTGACAGACCGTTGGTTTATAAGATTGTGGCTCATTTCCTTCATATAGGACATAATATCCTGACAGCGGGCAGACAGTCTGTGTCGTGTGGATTAAATCAAATGAGTGGGAGATGGATAGTGGATTGTTACAGACAGCACACCCAGCAGCAAGAGGCGGTGCGGCTCCAAAGCAGCGTTGCATTTGGGTAGTTTGCAGAGAGGCCAAAACATGGTGATATGGACGTCTGCCGTTGGGATATTGAGGTATCTGGATTTTCTGTTTTTACCAAATGTATCATAACCACCATAACACACAAGCAATAGAATACCCAACATCCACATCTACAGCTACTGGAAAGGAGTAAATAACTTAACATCCAAGTAATTATCAGTGCACTTACTCAAACAGAGAACCGTGTCCAGAAACATTTATCTCAGAAAAATGTGTTAACATATTAACAAAGTGGAATATTAACCACGATACTCCCAAACTCCTAAAACTAAAACAACAACAATATACAGCATATTGAACTGGAAGCTCAACGTCATTGTAGTAAAATCCCTAATGTATAGTAACTTAGCCTCTCATTACATTATTAGAATAAGAAGCAAAATATCTTTGGAGTAGTATTTTAGAACTTGAAATTGAACAAATGTATTGACGGTCACTGAATGTTCAGTGTTTATTGATCATCCCCCTGAGTAGGTGACCGACCTACTCCCAAAATTAAACCAATGCTTTTGAGCAACTCTCTGTGTGTCTTGCAGTGGGGCAACTTCCCTCTTGCTGCCATTTGAGGTGAAAACCCTGCAACACTCGTTTCCTCGCAGTAAGATCATCAGCTCAGTTTGCCCCTCCACTGAAGATAAGTAGCAGCCACGGCACAGCGGGTTTAACCCCTCGCCGCCCAGCAGAGCCTCCCACCACGCAGGCCGATTCCCATTGTTCCCAGTGAACAATGAAGCCAGTGTTGGCATCCTCTGTCTAGGGGCAGAACCAACAGCCAGCGCTGTTTTCATTTAACAGGGCATACACACATGTACATGCACATGCACGCGCACACACACACACACTCCTAACTATTGGATCACAACGACAATAAGAGCCAAGACTCTGGCTTTCAGGGGTGTGACATGACTGTCCTGGTCTGTATAGATGTGACTGTAACTCAGCGACTGTAAATCATTCTCAATGGTCGGCCATTATACACACATCTCTACGTTTGTTAATTGTATTTTATAGAATAACAATTGGGTTGGACGATATTGCCAAAATATAATATCAATAATATAAATTACAATAACAATGACACTACTTACATTAAGGACTTGTTAGGGAGAGATTGATAGAATCATCATTGCACTGAGTAAATGCAATGTTATCGGCGGCCGAATTCACAGCTGTCACTGTTGTCAAGCATTGTTATGCAACGATCAAAGCTTTCCGGTTGTCAATGATTGAAAGTGTTTTATGAGTTTACGCTTTCGGTAATATTATTTATTTATTTATTTAGTCTGCCTCGGACAGTTTACGAAACGCGGTCCATCCTCAACCACGGTGTGAAAGCACCCCATGTCAGGAGGGTCCTCCAGCACAGGACCTGATCAGATCACATTTCGCCGCTGCCAAAATAGTTTTGAATCACTGGAGCCTCCCACGTGTTGCCTTACTGACCTGTCATGTGCCAAGCAGGATTGTTTCACGTCAACACAGATGGATTCCCAGTGGCTAGGGACACTATGTTCTGGGACCCCAAAAAAAACCGATCCGTAATATATATTTTTCAATTCATTATATAGTGTTTTTCTAGAAATATATATTTCTAATTCCCCTACGATTTAAATTACTAGTTCCAAACATTTTATTTTATTTTTTTAATATATATTAAGCCTGATTGGTTTAACATCAGTTGTAAAATCACAAAGTCAACAAAAAAAAAAAAAAACAAAAAAAGAAAACCTCTAAAATATTTGAAATGACTTTAAACAAAATACATTTTCCTTCGGGACTTATTGGCGCGCCAGTGCTTTAGTTATTTCTTCCTTTATCGATAAACAAAAGCCGAGAACCCTCCAGCTCAGCGATGGGACGGGATCTCCATTGTGACGCAGTGTGGTGCGTCGCCGGTCCGCGAACCACCCATTTGAAGCCGATGGGGACATAGCAGCCGCTACAGGCCCGTTACCGTGCACGCACACACACGCGCACACACACACGCACACACACGCACACACACACACGGTACGTGTCGAGATTTATGGAAAATAACACGAGCGTCTGGTTACGTAAAACAATAAAAATGTTGACGACCGCAAATATTAGGCGCTGTTTACGTTACTTTCCCTCACCAAGGTGTCGGTACCGGGCGGACAGCCGGGCGGTGTCATCCCACATAGCTGCGATAACCTGTCCGTGTTGTTTAACCTACACATGTGATTTATCGCGTAGAGAAATACACAACTACGCACAACAATTCACCAACTGTTACCGGGACCAGGGTCTCGTACGCGAAGCTGCACTTGGCCCAACAGATACGTTGCGGTTACGGTTGTGAGCTAGCTGCGCCGCTGATGCTAGCCGCCTGGAGCGGGTCGTCGCCACCGTGTCCTCCCGCACCAGCGCCGACCCGCCGGCGGGCTGCCGCGGCTTCTCCTCCCGTGACCTCCGCGCCTCCCGCCGCGACGTGGAAGGTTTAACGCCGCCCGCCCGCCCGCCCGCGACAGCGACCCCCGGCGCCCCGCCGCCCCGTCCGCGAAGCGGGGCGTTGGGGAGGGGCGGGGAGGGCGTCGATCGCCATTGAGCGCGGCGGGCGGCGGAGTCCTACCTGCACCGGGGGGGCTCCCGTCAGGCGTCACTTTCAAACAACACCGAGTGGAGACGGTCCCTCGCCAGGCCCCGCCCACCGGCCGCGGCACGGGAGCGCTTGGCCGAACGGAGCGCAGGAGATCGGCGGCCGCCGACCAATCACAATCCAGAGAGGCTTCCGGGGTGTGGGACGCCCCCGCCCACATCCGGGTTACGATAGTTCGTCAGTGGCCAATGGTCACCGGGGGCCAAAGTGCAGTGGTCCGTGATTGGCTAGTGAAGCGTGTCAACGTCAAGTTATACGTATTTAATGAGTTTAGTCGTTTATTGATTGGACATTAAGGCACTGAACGCACACGCACACGCACGCACGCCTTCACAGATACCATCATGTACCTTAACTCCACCCGTGTTATCTGGGCTTGTTTGCTTAACGCTCGTCGCCAGTTTGAACCTTGGACACGATTCCCCGCCATGATTGATACTTGACACGTGGTAAACAGTCTCCTACAAGTTCACCACGCGTTCCCAACGCCGCAGTGTGGTCCACACCGCCCCCTGCTGGAAGTACATCGATCATGACTGACGCGCAGCAACCTCACCCCCAATCTGGTAGAGCTCTTATCAATCATATGAGGATACATGTGAAACAGACCAACGGTGACACAGTCCACGTTTGAATACATCATTTTTATTGTGGGCAGAGCTTCAAGTTATGAGATTACAGGTCAGCAATGGGCTTGTGTGGCCAGTAGGGGTGCTTGACCTTGTCCAGCTTGGTCTCTGGGAAGGTTTCATTGAGATCCTCAATGGTCATTTGATCGAAGGGGATCATGGTGTTCAACTTATTCAACTGAGAATGAAAAAAAATACAACCAATAGGTTTGAGAACACATCATGAAATATGTGAGTCGAGAGCACAGAACGTTCACATATTTGGACGGCAAGTGTCAGACAACATTGGCCCCGTTTGTTGGGGGGAATGTTTCGACAGCATTGATTGGCGCAATGTTGAGGCTCACCCTTTCCTCATATCCAGTGATACGGGTCTTGGATGCTTCAATGTAGGCCACAGCGCTCTGGTTCTGTTGGAGCAAACGCAGCATATTACATATTGGCCCGTTTGGCCACCTTCAGCAGAAGACTCCTCTTACCCAGATGCACCACAGTGCGCTACAGGAAATCATTCCTGCCTGTGGGTCATCAATCTCTACAACGCCTCCCTCAGAGAGTCAGACACCCCCTCTCTGTAATCTGACCTCAAAACACGGATATCCACTTCTGCACTTTCTTCTTCTTGCACATGTTTAACTGTACATTTTACACTTTGCACTTTCTTTGTATATAGATATGTGTATATATTTATTTATATATAAATATGTTTCTTGATAATTATATGTTGTATGTTAATATGTTGTATGTAAATATGTTGTATGTAGATTGGAGTTATAACGAAAGTAATTTCCCCCTGGGATTATTGAAGTATTTCTGATTCTGATTGACGACACGATAAGCTAAATTGAACTGAACATTTTTGCCGTGAGGTGTGCACCTCATAACATAGCAGCTCTCTCATGAAAGGAGAAGCAGAGGCTAGATTTGATTTTAATCTGCTTCGGCAAACAGATACAGAGAAAGGGACTGGTGAGAGCTGCTGGGGGCAATTAGTGAGTGGGCAGTCCTGCACACGTTGGTACCTCCATGGCATGAGACCACACCCAACTCTTGTGTGCCGATATTGACTATGTATCAAATGAATGAATGTTGACAATCTTTTGAAATCAAAGTCTTTTAAATGATAATATATTTCTGTGGAACAATGTGAGCCAATAAATGGGTATAATAGCCGGTGCTTACAGCCTCAGCTTCCTGTGAGTTGATGACCGCAGTCTGTGTGTCGGCGGCCACAGGGATCTGCAGGGCCTTAAACTGCGGACAAAAAGGGATAATCTTTAAATCATCAATATAATAAAAAGAAAAGATTCTACGAAAATGCTCAGTCGTTGGAGTAAAAAAAAATAAAAACATTTAAAAAATAAAAAAGAAGAAATTAACTGAATGCCTTTTTTTTGTTTTTAATCAATTGGCAAATAAAGGCCATTTGGACAGAGGATGCTCTCAAAAGAGTAGATTGTAATCTGTGCATTCCCATTTCTCTACCCTGTAGAAACTATTAGGATTCAAGAGGTTTATCACATACATATACATACGTTTAAACATATATGCAGTGAAATGTCTTTGCAACGCACCCTGTTTATGCACAATAGTTACAAAACCGAACATAATCGCTAACCCTTATTTCTACCTATTCAAGATTCAAGATTCAAGAGGTTTATTCGTCACATACATATACATACTTTCATACATATATGCAGTGAAATGTAATGCAACGTACCTGGTGATAACACACAATATGTCCTAGGAAAAATTTATTTCTAATCGACCAACAAACTGACACCTAAAACATAATACAGTAAGTCGAATACTTATAGAATAAAGTAAAAATATATAGAATAAAATAAAATACAATAAAATAAAATGAAATAGATAGTTAACTAACTGAAACGAACTGATTCTCAAAAGGTAATGCAGTTAGGGAATAGAATATTATAAATGAAATAAAAATAAAATAACTCAAAAAGATGATTAAAAGGGCAGTAATGCCAGAATCACTTCTTCTAACCCTATATATGTAAATAAACTGCTGATCTCTATTGCCGGGAATTTCTCACCTCCTCTCCTGTCTCAAACCTCTGGCTTTCACACAATTCTGATCCTGTTGTGTTAATTTGGGGAAATTTTATAAATTAAACACTACATTGCTTTCATTTTCCAACTTCTCTGCTAATTTGGTCATCAAAATAAGTCATAAAAAAAAAAAAAAAAAAAAAAAAAAAAAAATGCCCATTGCGTTAAACTCACCTTCTTCTCAAATTCGTCCACCATCCCAGCCTTGGCCACTGCACTCCTGTAGTAACTCCAATCAATGGCTACAGGAGTCTCTGGCAGAGAAGCAAGTCTGGTGTTGGGAAGAACAAATGAAGTGTAAGAGATGACAGAGAGACGGACGACTGACGCAGGTGCAAAGGTGCTCATGAATAAAAGTATTGGAAGAAGAGAGGAAGGTCAACAGAGTGGATTTAAAAAGGCAACTCAAGTACTTGTCAAGACAAGTACTTGTTTTTTTTTTTAAGTCCATCTTTCCAATATCTAAGCCAATTTGTGAGACCTTTCTTTGTTCTTACAGAAATGTAGTGCCCTGACTGATACAACTCCTGTATGTAAATGCTCTGTATTGCAGATATTAGAGCAACCTACTGTAAACCTGGTATTTTTCTGACGCTGCCACTTTATCAAGAACCAAACTAACAATTGAAGTAGCTAACAGCAGTACAATTTTAACTTCCAACATCTGGGGCAGTGGTTTCTTTACTGGAGTTTGGACCCCTTTAGCAGGGGCGTGAGTGCACTAACTTAGCAGAGATGGCATCGCTGCGGGTCTTCAGGGCGTTGAACATGCCCCTCTGGTTGGGTGGAACCCGCTCGGCGAAAGCCACCCAGTCGATCGCCTTCAGGGCTGCGCGACGTCCTGCCATTACGATCTGAAGTCAGAAGCAAATAACCTTTCAGATCCAGACAACACCGTGGCTGACCATTAATATGTGTAATGCTTCATTCAATTAGTAAGATACATGCTACAGTGCAGGGGGGTGATGTTGATAAACGGTGAATACAGCCAGCCAGGAGGGTGGCACGCTGCGTGACAATTACAATACTTATTGATAATTATAACCATGGAAAATTTTGTGGGCGTCTGCTGGCATCAGAGTGTTCCATTTAATGCACTAGACTGATTTTTAGGTAAATCATTTAAGTATTTCAGATGCAGAAGAACTTCACCCATTTTGCAGAAAAAACGACAACTACAGATCTGCCAAACTGTTGATGTTGAACTTAAGACTCATCAATTTAAATCCAAGACCTTTAAGGACCTATAGACACTGATTATTACCGATTATTACACTGCTGCTATCGCACACATATTTGCAGGTATATTTTTAATTTAGATCCTTTATGACTCTTCCTACTTTCTTTTTTTTTTTTTTACAGCCCTTGCATCACATCACTGCACCGCACACGTACAGTAAGCGACAAATCAACAACGTTCCGCACGTTCGGGGTTTGTTTAGCTAGGTAGCGGGCGAGGTGGCGAGACGGAGCTCCGGGACAAAGTCACCGAGAGGGAGACTCCGTGTATTTATTATGGGTTAAGTAAAGGTCATCGGGTCACTCTGCGCCTCGGTTTAACAAGGACGCAGCTAACCCGGCGCTCGCCGGCTAATGTTAACCACAGCGCGCTGTCCAAGCCAAGGTCAGGACGTGGTCCGCCATTAATAACCGCCGCTGCTACGACAGCGCACGGAGGCCGTGTTACACGATACCCCACGGGCGGAGAAACACGACGGTGACCGACGTTAAATGCCACCTCCACGCGGTGAGACTCACCCGGAGGTTGAGTCCTTCGACGTCTTACCTCGAAGGTGCAGATTCTCTGGGGCTACTGCGCAAGTGCGGAAGCGCCTCAAACGAGTTTCCGGCGGAGTGGGCGCTTCGTGGTGCTGCCCTCTGTCGGTCAGTGAGGGAACGTCGCTCTCACCGCTCAACTGAACGGAAAATACAATTTATATAAAAACTTTTATAGAACTTCTACGACTACTATAACTAAGTCCTGTTATTATTATTATTATTATTATTATTATTATTATTATTATTATTATTATTATTATTATTATTATATATTTATAATAATAGTAATAATAATCGTAATAATATTGTTCATAATTATTCTTATAAATAATGAATCATATTTATATGATGATGATGATGATGATTATTATTATTATTATTATTATTATTATTATTATTATCAATATTAATAGTAATCATTACAATTATTATTATTAATAATAATAATAACATTGTTGATAATTAATCTCATAAACAATTAATAATATTTATAATAATAATAATAATATTAATATTATTATTATTATTATTATTATTATTATTATTATTATTATTAATATTATTATTATTATTATTATTAATAGTAATAATAATAGTAATCATATTGTTGATAATTATTCTTATAAATAATGAATCATATTTATATGATTATTATTATTATTATTATTATTATTATTATTATTATTATTATCAATATTAATAGTTATCATTACAATTATTATTTTTGTATTATTATTATTATTATTATTATTATTATTATTATTATTATTATTATTATAACAATAATAACGAGACAATTCCTGGTGAAATCTTAAATATGTACTTGGTCCTGTTGGTGTATATGTGTTCTTTGGCGTGTACATGAACTGACGGCAACTGCCCCAAACGCCCAGTTTTGTGACGTCACATGATGATGGGCCACAATAATAATAATAATAATAATAATAATAATAATAATAATTATTATTATTATTATTATTATATAATAGTAATAATAATAACAATATTAATATTAATAATAACAACAGCAGCAACAGCAACAGCAACAGCAACAGCAACAGCAACAAGAATAAGAATAAGAAAAAGAATAAGAATTATAATTATAATAATAATAATTGGACTCATAATGGTACGCTTTAAAAAATGATATAAATGCCAATCATGCTTTTGGGAAGAACACCCAGAAACATAACATTTATTCTGGCGTCGACCCCTTAAGAGGATCGTTTGGATGTCTTTTGCTCATGGGAACATATTAACATAAATGGAAATATATTAAAAAGACAGACTTCATTCGATTTTTTTCAACGAATATTACTGATTTTATAAAAAAAAACCAACAATTCTAATAATAAAAAAGAATAAAACAAAAACATTGTTAGATTTTCCGTCTGCAAAGAGACGGACTATTAACCAGGCCAATCTGCTGCCCTCCAGCGGTGAGAAGTGGTCCATGAATGGGAAATATTTATAAATGTTGCCCTTAGAGTCGCAGCACAACGCTCCCCCTCATTATATGCAGCCCCACTTGTGATCATATTATACAAATATATCTGTTAATATGTGCACTTATATTATATATTTTTATTATTATTTTATTTGGCTTCCATTTTGTTTTGCGCTATTCTGTTCAAATTCTTCCCTTTGACACCGGAATTAAAGTGTCTTATCTTGTTATAATTGGATCTTTCCAGGCAAAAGGACAAAACATCTAGGCTGATAATCATTATAGGCCACAATCATGCCGACATAATTGGAGTGGTCATGCTTTCATTCAAAAGGTTGATTGATGGAGATTAAAAATAGTTGTAACTCATACAGTATAGATTGGTCGAACGAGTGCCGAACAATATTGACATTTAAGTCGCACAACATTCAATCATATTGAGTGTGTTTTACAATTAGTCCTGACAGTTAAACAGTCGATCTCATTGCTCTGAAGGGAAATCACTACATGGAATATATATCATTTATTTTATGTCGATTTATACAAGGCATCGGATGTTTCCTGCAGCACAAAACAAACAAACAAAAAGAAACAACAGTTGAAGTGTTAAGCGACAGGAGAGAATATTCCTGTTGAGGTACAAATGCAACATAAAATATCTATCAATTATTTATTGGAACCATGGAGATGATATCCTATAATTTATTCTGACTTTTAGGGAAAGTTGTTCCCTCTCCATTGTATTAAGATTCAACTGCTTGCCAAAAATAAAATATATTTTTTTGGGGACAAAACAATATATAAAAACAAAAACCTAACAAAACAAACAAACAGAATATATATAATGACCATTTCCAATGGGACTGCAGCCCTTCACAGTAACAGGGACGTAATCCTTTACACAGAATAACAATAAATGCCAAAGGCTCTCGTGACACTTTTAACTTGTTTATTTTTGTATTTTGTTTTTATTTAAAAGTCAGTTTTACAAGTAACTGAAGATTTCGATAGGGAATGTGTGTACACAGTACAGATATAGAGATATTCAATAAATACCCTGTGCTTAATCTACACACGTTATTTACATCATAACAGCAAACAAAAACCTTAAAAATCTTATCATATCAAACTCATCATCAAATCATTCCCATAGAGGCCACAGAGTGAGAGAAAGAAATCACCAAAAATATAATTTTTTTCTCTGTAGATTTGTGCAGAACAACGGAATTCATATTACAAAAATAACGGAATTTGGTCAGAAGACTCTGGGACGTATGTGGAACAGTCTAGATGACAATAAAAGATGTTATTATTATTTTTAAAGCACATAGGTCATAAGGCACAGGGGCCGTTTAAGTACTTTTTTGTTGCCTTTAAGTACAACTTTCACTCAAGGACATTATTACAGTAGATTATTACATTCATGTTATAACGCGGTTTAAATGCCACTTTTTTTTTTTTTTTTTGCAAACATGAGTATAGCAATCCGGAACATTTTTATCAGAATGACTTATTTAAGGCCTTTTCACTGTTGTTTCATTGGCCGAGGCCTGTGGGGCGATCCCATTGGATCAACTAAAAAAAAAAAAGTGCTTTAATTTGTCAAACCTCGATATTTTTCCGGGGCTTTCTCAGCTCAAAATATGCATCTCAATTTTTATTTCGTGGAACTGAGAACACCTGAGAAAAATTGATGTGACAAATTTCAACATTTTCTTAAGTTGATCCAGTGACTCAATTTTGTTTGCGCGTAGGCCTATTTATAATGGCTATAATTGAATAGAGCTTATTTTTTCAACCGGACCCAATTATATGTATTTAAGAGAACCTATTTCCTCATATTTAAAACCATAGACCTGCATGCTTTGTGCAGGGAGTTTTGAAAAAAAAAAAAAGGTTTTCAATGTCTAAAAAAACCTGGGTCACCGTCATTCATAAGTGTTTTTTTCCTTCCAAATAAAAATCTCAAAGGCCAATGACAGAGAAAGCGAGAGAGAGTCCATTTAAGACAAATAGTACATCCCATAAGTGACGGGTCCGCTGAAGAGTCCCGGCATCGGCATGCCGGGCCTCGGGAAGGCGCCGGAGGCCCCGTACAGGGACGGGGAGCCCATGTGCGCTCCCAGGGGGAACGGCAGCGCGAAGGCCGGCATCAGGGGCTTGGAGGCCAGCTTGAGCTTCTCCAGCTCGGCCTCCTGGAGTCTCTTGGCCTTGGCCCTGCGGTTCTGGAACCATATCTTCACCTGGGTCTCCGTCAGGCTCAGGGAGCTGGAGAACTCCGCTCTCTCGGCGATGGAGAGGTACTGCTTCTGGCGGAACTTGCGCTCCAGCGCCAGGAGCTGCGAGGTGGTGAAGGGCGTCCGGGGCTTCCTGTTGTTCTTGTGCTTCCTCAGGGCGCACTGGGTGGGACTGGTGCTCCCTGGAGGGTAGACAAGGAGGGGGGAGAAAAGGCGGTTTAAAGGGACTTTCGCCAAATGTGCATTTGACCGGGCCATGACAGTCATTACGCGCAGAATGAGGTCTCAGTGGTGTCTTTGGTGTCTATGTGTAGCCAATGTTCGCGTAAAAGTAGTAGGTGCTCACGGAACGACGGGAAGCAAACGTCTTATTTAATCCCTTTCCCCCTTTTTCAGTTTGGCGTGTTTGGTCAGGAAGAGCAGGAGAAACACCGGGTGTTCTGTGGTGTAACAAGCGTGCCTAAAAAAAAAAGTAGTGTGCACATAGAACAAGAGGAAACAATTGGTGTTTTTTTGTTTGTTTGTTTTTTACTTAGTTTATTTGGTCCATTTGGTGGTTTTCTAGTCTTTTTCTAGTTCATATCATTTGATTAAGGCCAAAAGCAGGGACGCATCGTTAGTCAATCGCGAGTGACTTTTACGCACGAGGAAAATAAAAAACGCGGATATGTCTCCACTTGACAGTCGGTCGTTGCCGCTATTAGAGGTTCCAGCCGCGCTTCAGCGGTTTCCAAGCAGGGTTTTAAGCGAAGGGTTGGACTTACGAGGAGGAGTGGGGGAGAAGGAGGACGACGTCTGGAACCAAGTGCCCTGGTCCTTCTCGCAGCGCGGCGCGCCGTCGTCGCTCGGGCTGCAGCCGGACGAGCTCTGGGAACTTTCCGCACAAGCTTTCCTCTCCGCGTAAAACGTCCTCGGGGAAAACAGCGCGCCCGGGGCCGCCCCCGGAGGAGCCAGGGCCGGCAGGGCCAGCGCCGGCGGGGGCAGCGCCGGAGCCGAGTCCGCGGCGGGGTGCGCGGGCGTCCGACAGGCGTTCTTCTTGGAGATTAAAGACTCGACGCTGAACGGGAGACTGCTCCGCGGGGATTTGTATCCTCTGTCGGTCGTCATGTCCTTGGGTCGGAGCTCCTCTCCGTCCGTGTCCGTGGTGGCGGTGGCGGTGGCGGCGGCGGTGGCGGTGGCGGTGGCGGTGTCCTCTTTCTCTTTCTGGAGAGCTGCTTTGCCGGCGTGGGACGGAGAGCCCAGTGCAGGATTCATCATGGCGCAAGGGGAAGGGGCCATGCACCTCCGTCGGGGCCCGTGGGTTCGGTGTGGTGTAGTGTGTGGCGCACGGTCCACTGTGTTTTTGTCTGTCAGAAAGGTTCCCCCGGTAGCTTTACGCACGGAGAGGGCGGGGGGGGGGGGGGGGGGGGGGGGGGGGGTGAGGGTGGGGTGGGGTGGGTGGGTGGGTGGGGGGGGCCGGCGGGTTAAGACCCTCCCCACGCCGACCAATCCGCTTGTCAAATGGGCCCCGTGTCTTGTCCCACACCCGTTCCCATTGGCTCGCCTCCTTCTGAGGGACACGGAGGCCCCTGGAAGAAGGAGAAGTTAATCATACGGACCCCATGCGGCGCAGGGGCATTGATGGCTCCCGGGGTTCGACCAATTTTAACGCAATTAACCAGTGGGGAGGACTCTCCGCTATTTACATCTATTAGGGGAGGGACCCTTTTTGGACCCTTCTGAAGAATTATTACATCCTAAAGATAAAAACACACACGCACGCACGCACACACACACACACACACACACACGCACACACACACACACACACACACACACACACACACACACACACACACACACACACACACACACACACACACACACACACACACACAGTCATTCACCAAGTGTCATCTTCATGAAAAAGAAAAAAAAAGTTAAGAGCTAAATTAAATTGTAAGTATATAGAATAGGAGTAAATAAGTATATAAAGTATGAGTAAATAAGTGTTCACTTCTTCCTGCTTCTGCTGTATGCTTATCTATTTATTTGTATTTATTTATTTATTTATTCATTTATGTTTTTGTATTTATTTGGTGTATTTACTGTTGGCCTATTTAGTTTTATTTATTGTTTGTTAAAAAAACCCCTTATTTTTTAAATTGTAAATATTTTTAATGGTTATTTCTTGCATTTGTTGTCTGTTGTTGCTTACATGTGCAAAATAAAATCCCCGCTCGCTCATTTTGTCAATCATCCAAAAGGAGCCATTCCCTGACTCGCCGCTTCCATATCGATTATATTATCCCTCCATAACTTTTGATATAACTTTTGAATTACTTTTGAGAGATTTTAAACCAACCCACAAAAATCCCCATAAACGTGAATGAATAAATACATCAACAAATTGCCAAATGGGAACACGTGAGAGAGAAAACCTGCACGGTTGTGAGGGTTGAGAGGCAACAGGCGTTTCTTTCCCCTCCAGGTCACAGTTTTTAATAAGCCAGACAAGTTGTGTTGTGGAAGGCGCCAGGCTCCGCGGGGCCAGAAAAGAAGATACCTCAGGGAGAAAAGGTTAACTCCACTTAAGCAATTGTGCTCCAAATATTTCATAGTCCACTGCATGCAGCTGGAAGACGGACAGACGGTTAACCCTTTCACGCTCACCAGGAATTTGATCATTTCAAACAGACGATGGTTTACTTTAGAAGGGGGGGAAATGAAGTAAGTGGACAGTTTGACTCGCTCCATTATCTTGTTTATTTATTTTTTATAAAGCATGTTGAGTGAAAGTGAAATTCACTGTACCTCGAACTATTTTCTGCTGCAAATGATAAATGCATTCACTTGCCACGTGCCATGCGGAAAAATACTTATTGAAACATCGACACTTTCCCAAAGGAGAAACAAAGGTATTTTTCCCGATAACAAGTGTAGTTATTATAAGGCACTTTGGACAAAAGCCCCTCCTAAAGGACATAATGTCATTTAACCATTTGTATGTTGTGTGTTTGCATTTCCATAATTAAAAGACTCTGAACACACTCACGATATGACACACGCCCTGAAGGTAGAACGGTCCTGAAACATATCAAACGATAAAACAAATAAAATGAACATCGCCTTTGGTGTCGTCTAACATTTTCAAGTCGCCGGGTGAGGAAAAACCGGCTGTGGACGAGCTAAATTCAGACGACAGTACTTTCAAACTTCCACCTCCTTTTGTCCTTAAAATAGCGTCTCTTCACATTTAAATGCCGGCCTACATGTTAATTCAGGGACACAGGGACTAATTTACTCCTTTCAATTGTGTGTTTTGGGAATCGTCTCTAATTGCCCCTTCATGAGCAAACTGTGCCACGTGACTGTCATACAGTCCAAGGGCACCACAGAGGCAGGAGTTGAGGGTGGCTTTACCATTTTCCAAAACAATGAATTGTTTGATTCGCCAAACAAACTCATGACTGAGACCTTTATTTCTTTGGAATCCCTCTGGCGCTTTAGGCAATTTACCCGATATCCAACAAGGGCGGTCCGTGAGGCGGGGCCGATCACTTGACTTGAAGAAAAAGCACCGCGGCGCGTTCCTCCCCTTCATTTCCGATTCCGAAAAAGTTGCCCCTGCACTTCGCCGCGGGAGCGTCTTGTGACCCAGCTGCTTGTGCTTTAGATCACAGCGCCGCGGACCCCGGCCGTCCATCTAATCTCCGCCATGTCGCGTGAGACGGGGATGAGAGTCAAACTGTACAGCCAGCGGAGATTAATCCGATACACGTACACTCCAAGATAAACCTACTCACGTACAGTACGGTAACCCCCGCCCCCGCCCCCCGATGCTTTGTCCAGTGTATTTGATTTCGGACCCCCTCTGCCCGAGCCCAAAAGACATTTCTGTAACAGCGTGCAGGCGAGCGAACCGTGTCAGAAGTTGTTACTGAGTTTGAAAGCAGATCTGTCCTTCAAGGTCGGCACGGGCTCAACGGGAAGCACTCTCCCCTCAGCCGGGACCCAAAATGAAAACTTTGCCTTTTCACATGTATATATGGGGCCCTTTCCAGCGCTCTCGTTGCTTCTGTGAAACCACTCAGCCGGGTTTTTTTTTTCGGCGAGAGTGCCAAGTTTTGGCACATGAAGCTACGCGGACCGGCCAAGTTGGCTAATGTGCTTTTCTTAAATGACCGACATTTGACCCGTGCTCAGCGGCGGACCGGGGTTATTGAAATAAATTGTGTCTTCTCATCGAAATCCCCGGGTATGGCGGCGCGAGAGGCAAAAAACCCCCCAAAAAACGGCAGTTTCCTCCGTCCCGGATCCTAAAACCCAAAGAGGCCCATTCGCCATTAACGGATGAACCCGGGCTCTGTGTGAGCCCGGAGGAGCCGAGCTGTCCGCTCTCAACAATGTGCGAATTCCCCGCTGCGGCGGGGCCCGGTGACAAGCGAACCCGTCATTTAGTAGAGTGAGGCATCGTGGAACCCAATACCTGTCAGACGTGGTGACAGCGGCACAAAGCCTCCGCAGGTACGTGCTCGGACGGGACGGATACTTTGCTGACACAGCAGAGCGCGAGCGCGGGCGGGGCCGGTTGCCACCCCCGCCCGCGGCTTAAAGGACGACGACGGGTTTCTGCGGCTGTTGCCCAAAGCAAATGCCCGACGGGGAGGAATTCCCGTTTTCCCAACGTTGTTCAAGTTTGGGGAGTATGACTTCATTATTAAGCGCATACTTGATTTCCAGCCAAGTGACGGGAAGTCAGTCGTTCTCCACGGCAGCCGGCGACCGGCGACAGGGGCCGGCGACGTGACAAGCAAAGTTTATGCAACTTTATGCAAATGAGACAAACCAGACCGACCAATCAGACGGTCCGGCCGCCGTGAACCCTGGAAGAGTGAAACCAAGTACGTCTGAAATATGCACAAGCTGAACATCCATCCATTTCTCATTCATAGCGGCTCGTTTGGAAGTTTGTTGACAACATTTGGGAGTTTGGTCGCTCCGGCCAAACAGCCTGAGCGCCCACAGGCGGATTGTTGTTCACGAACTTTGAAACTGGCCGTTAAAAATGAGAAACGAATCCATATTCAGCTCCTGAACGGCCTCTTTCTCGCCTCCATTTTTGTCATAAACAGATTTTGTTCTCCCTGCAGGACCCACCACAGCGGGGAGCGTTGGGTCACACAGCCGCGTGGAAAAGGTTCCCACCTTTTATTTGACCCGACCAGTCGATCCAACACACACACATCCACGCAGACATCCACGCACACATCCAGGCACACATCCACGCACACATCCACGCACACATACACACATCCACCCACACATCCACGCACACATACACACATCCACGCACACATCCAGGCACACATCCACGCACACATCCACGCACACATACACACATCCACCCACACATCCACGCACACATACACACATCCACGCACACATCCACGCACACATACACACACACATCCACGCACACATCCACACACACATCCACGCACACATACACACATACACGCACACATCCACACACACATCCACGCACACATACACACATCCACGCACACATCCACACACACATCCACGCACACATACACACATCCACGCACACATCCACGCACACATACACACATCCACGCACATATCCACGCACACATCCACGCACACATCCACACACACATCCACACACATCCACACACACGCGCACACCCACGCGCACACCCACGCACACATCCACGCACACATCCACGCACACATCCACGCACACATCCACGCATACATACACGCACACATCCACACACATCCACGCACACATCCACACACACATCCACACACATCCACGCATACATACACGCACACATCCACGCACACATCCACACACATCCACACACACATCCACACACACATCCATGCACACATATCCACACACACATACACATGCACATCCACACACACATACACACACACACACACACACACACATCCACACACACATAGACACACACATGCACACACATCCACACATAGATCCACACACACATCCACGCGCAGATCCACACACACATCCACGCACACATACACACACACATACACACACACATCCACGCACACACACACACACATACACACACACACACACACACACACACACACACACACACACACACACACACACATCATTGTATCAGTGCAACTTCATTGCTGGGTCCTAAAACGCCGATGGCGGCACGTTCTTGGACTTGGACAAAGCCACCGCGCAGTGGATTCCAGCATCCTGCCGCAGCCACCCGATTCGAACACAAAATCCACGTGAACAAAACGGCCCCCGACGCTCACAGCGGTGTCTCCAAAGGGTATTCAACAGCATGAGCGAAACAGCTGCTGCTCGGGCCGGCCAGCGAGGACGTCTGCCGGACGCCGCTGCCAGCGCGGATTGTTAAGGAGAGAAAACCACGAGAGGTGACAATGCAATTGGCAATTTCTGTCTGGCCTGTCTCTGGCCATAGAAATCAGCATTCTTGAGGAACGTCTGGAGACAATGCGAGTGGGCGAGTCAGGCTGAGGGCCGGGGGAAGAGCAACTCCGTGCGGCTGCTCTGTGGTCTCATTCCCAAAACCGAGGAATGTCACCGCGAGCTCATTCGCTCCGACGCAGTATATCTGAGGGAAAACCTCGGCAGCTTCATCAATTTTATCTTTCGGCGTCGGTCTGAAATACAAGAAAGGCCAAAACCAGTAACAATCGTATAAATTACAGCAATTTGGTAAGTTTTATATGGAGTGTTCTTTTTCGCCTTGTAAAAAAATAAAAAATAAAAATGCATTTGCCGAAATCGGGGCCAATCCGTGTTTGGAGAGGATCATATTAAATGTGTCACCGGCAATATTTCACTTTTGGCTTTTCGAGAAGAATTTCGCTGGAGATTGTCTCCCAGCTGAAGCCTCACATTAGTCAAAGTGGATAAGCGGCGGCACGGACCCATCGGGAGGGAGGATCTTTAAGGACAGCGTCGGAAAAAATGTCTTGAAGCGTCCTTCGTTTGATTCCCAGTGAAGAGGAGGGCCTGGATATGGACGGATCCACGGTCATTTTTACACTTTTGGGTCAGTTGTTGGGGTTTTTAGTAGCTCAGCAATAGGGGAAAATAATCAATTATCACGTTACACACCAGGAGCCCGCACCCCAACCCCACCCCACCTACCCCACCCAGCTGCAGGAGCACAACAAAGAAAAAGGCCACGACAGCCCGAGCCTTTTGTTGAACATTTTTGGGAAATAGCCGACTCAGCGAGGACCATCTCCGTGAAGAGCGATGGTTATTTTTCAGAAACAGGTTCCACCGTCGCCGGGGAAATGTTCAAATCTGCATTTTTTTTCCTATGTTGCCCGATTGGGTTTGGTTTACAAATGAACACTTCTGCTTCCAAGCCCGTCTCCAGAGGCGAAATTGTGACCTCGGTGATAACCGTATCATAAAATCATTCAAATTTGTCCTTCCGGTCAAAGTTTCTCCGACGGTCGTGATAATATTTGCGCAGGCATCAAAGCTCGAGACAAACGTGTCTCTTTCAAAGCCACGCACACACACACACACACACACACACACACACACACACACACACACACACACACACACACACACACACACACACCCTGTCAGATGTAATTCCACACATCCTCCTGTCAGAGTATGTACCCTCTCTATCCATCCATCTCTCCCCTCCTCTTCTCTTGTCTGCTGAACAAGGGTTGGAAGTGGGGAACAAGTTTGGAAGTGTGTGTGTGTGTGTGTGTGTGTGTGTGTGTGTGCGTGTGTGTGTGTGTGTGTGTGTGTGTGTGTGTGTGTGTGTGTGTGTGTGTGTGTGTGTGGAGGGGGGTGGAGGGGAGTTAAAGGCCCCTCTTATTTTTTTTTGTGTGCCGTTGCTTAATGAGCCTGAAAATACAATTGCACTTCTCTGACTGTAATGGGAGCCTGCAGGCTAGAGTAAATTAGCAGCGTGAGGAGGCCCAGAGGGATGAGTTCTTGCTGAGTAACCCAAATAGAGGGATGCGGAGATGCGGGAAGAGTGGGGAGGGGAGGGCGGGCGGACGGGGGTCGGTTAAATCCCGTCAGAGCGGCGTAGGCGGTGGAATCACGGTGCGTTAGACCCGCCCGAAGCCGAGAGCACCACTTGTGGCCGCCCGGCCGGCCCTGTTGCCTCAGCGCCGGGGATTTCCCCGTCCAGCCTCTTGGCGTCCATTAGCCGTGCAAAATGTCCGCTGTTTGTCTCCCCTCCAAACCTGTAATTTCAGTCAGAAGCCACACAATGGCCCTTTTGAGCCGCTGCCGCAATCATCATTCAATTTAACTCTCTATTCTTCGGCGGATTCCGAGGCAAATGGAGCCGGGGAGAGTCTCCCACATTGCATATGTCCTGCGCTGCTCTTTTGACCGCCCCGCTCGGCATCTGCTGCCCGTAGCGGCCATATCTGCATTCTAATGCGCACGTCCTGCTGGGATGTTAACTTTAGGCCCTCTGTAATTGATGGCTTCCACACTTCAGCCGACCCCCCCCCCCCCACCCCCACCTCCCCGCAACCCTCCCAAACTTCACCCGTCCCCCTGCCGATTGTTGGTATATCTCTGTGGTTTGGGGGTCTTTCAGTCACCCATTGTTCTTTTATGGAGGAATTATAATAGACTGGAGGAGAGAGGGAGGAGGAGGAGGTGGAGGAGGTGGCGGGTGAGGGGAAAGAAGGAGGGGAGGGAATGAAAGGGGGGGAAAAAACAACAAAAAAAACAAAAAAGAAAACAGAGGAATCGCTGCTGATATTTAGCGAAGCCCAAAGGGGGACTTTTCATTCTCATTCCGCAAGTTTGGCACATGCCTTCTGTTACTAAGTGGCAGCGCCCTGAAAGAGCGCCGGGGCCCTTCCCATTCTGCGGCCCCGCTAGGTGCCTCCACTTACAACCCCGGCAGCTGTTGGGCCTTCTCCGGGGGCCATAGAGCCTCTCCACAGGTGAGGCCCCCCCGCCAAACTCCCAGTCTCCACTTCACTCAAAAGGAGCCTTCTCAGGGGCCTTTCATCACTCGGGGGTTTTTTTCGGGGGGCCCGACTTTATATCTGCCGCCGGAACAGGACGGCGCTCGACACAACGGTCCCCGGCGTTCCGGCGTGTGTTTACTCCACGCATTACTCGCGGCAGGCTCCGTCGTCTGAGTTTTTTTTTTTTTTTTTTGCCAGCGGGTTGAATGCGAGTTGGATTCGATCGGGTTTCGGGGGAAGACGCTCAGCGATGCGGTGGAGGAAGATAAACATGTTCCAAGAACGGAGAAACACAATATGTTGCCCTCTCGCTGACACGTCACCAAACTAACATCTCCGGGGGACAAACAAAACATTTTGCTCCTCGTAATCAACCAAACCAAAACAGAAATATCAGACCCGATTAGGTGTGAAATTATCGAACTTTTCAGTTCCTCACCGGCCGCCTGGCTCCACCGGCTGAGGGTCCGGCACCTCCCCATTTGCCGGGGGCTGGCGGCGGCATCTTGGGATGGCCCCGCGACCGGCCCGACCAGCGAACGGAACTGGATTTATGTTGTTGTTTTGGTTTTTGGGAGGCGTCAGCACTTGACCCCCCCCCCCCCCCCCCCTTTCTCTCTTTCTCTCTCTCTCTCTCTCTTCCCCTGACTTCAGTGGGCGCACATTCCCTTTTTTCTCCCTCCTCTATTTTCTTTTCCTCTGTGATGCGAGCTGTTACATATTACTCCTGAGGTGTGGTGCCTCTTCTCTCAAAGGCCTCCACTGTTTCCCCCAAACCGCCGCCAAGCTGGGCTATCTATTCATTTGGTTACTTAAGTGTAATTGCTCCCCTTTGAAGCCTCAGAGAGGCAAATCATTTGCTTTGGCCCCGGGGCAGTAATGGTCACCGAGCCAGCGACCCCCCCCCCCCACCCCCCCACCCCCCCCGCAGCCCGAGAGCGTCGGAGAGCCCGCGAGAGGCCAGATCCCATACGGAGAAGAAATAATACAGCCAGGGCCACTCAAATTCACCTCCCTTTTCAGCCCTTTCTTTGAAAACTTTTTTATTAACAACAGCTTTCTCTCTCATACCAGGGCGCCAGGGGAGGGGGGTGGGGGGCAGGGAGGATGGGTGAGGGGGTCGTCCCCCCGTAGATGTCTGTCGGATTCTCACACACAGGCACGCACACGCACACGCGCACAGACAGACGCACACACACACACACACACACACACACACACACACACACACACACACACACACACACACACACACACACACAACACAGACAGATACAGACAGACAGACAGACACACACACACACACACAGATACAGACAGACACACACACACATACACACACGCACAGATACAGGCACACACACAGACACACCCACAGACACACACACACACACACACACAGATACAGGCACACACACACACACACACACACACACACACAGACACGCACACACATAGACACACGCACACATGCAGGCACACACACACACACACACACACACACACACACACACACACACACACACACACACACAGATATCCATGCTACACATACACACATTGTCAGCAGGGACAGGTCAAGGAGGCTTTGAGAAAACAGCCCCCTCCCATGACAGTCCCCCATGGTTTGTGCTGCTAAACAGGGAATCATGTTTCATATGCCACAGGCCTGAGCGCTCTCTCTCTCTCTCTCTCACAC
>NC_137191.1:5998198-6003198 GCF_960531495.2 Zeus faber
TTAAAACTGCAGCAAAAAAGGGCTTTTCAGACCTTTTCATCGTTTTTTTTTTTTAAATAAGTTTGGAATCGCCATAAAAATAAGATAAAATCCATTAATCCCCCTTATTCCACCATTAGTAACCTATACTTTGCCCCCTGACAGATACAACTGTCATAAAATGAAGATAAAGTAAACAAAAAAATACAACAACAGCAAATCGAAAAAAAAAAAAGATCCAGGTTATTTGGACCGGAAATTTGGGCACACTGAACCGCTAATGTGACGTTAAGAGGGCCATGTGCATAAAGAATTACGCACACTGCAGCACTCAAACAAATACCTCTTAATTATAAGCAATTGGCCCTTCTTCCCAACCAACCGCTGGCTGGGACACATGAAAGAGCTGGTAATTGTGAGAGTTGCTGTGTGTAAGTGGGGGAGATAGAATGTGACGCGACGGCAGTAAAAAAAAAAAAAAAAAAAAAAAAAAAAAAAGAAGAAGAAAAAACTCAAATTGAAGGCTCTCATTGGAAACAAAAACTTCCTTCCTGTCTCGTTCGCGATCAACAACCTGTAAAAAGAAAAAAACAAAAAAACAAAAAAAAAAACCAGCAAAAAAACCCCCAAAAAACGACGCAGCATTTGGCATTGATTTGGAGAGACGCAGATTAGTGTGGGGTGTGGTGGTGAGGGACCACCACAGGCTCACCCTCTTCCCCCGCCTCCCCCTTCTCTAATTTAGCTGTGGAGGAATTCTCCGCCTCGTGCCAGTAAGTCTCGGCCTCGCTGTAAAGGAGCGGTCGTACGGGCACAGTCAGCTCCCAATTGGAAGCTGTTAAAATATTTTCTGTGTGACATTTCAATTAGGGAGCTGCAAACGCAGACGCCGCATCCTGTGTCGTGTGCGCTCGCTGCGTGTCGGGGCTGAAAAACGTCGTGACTGCGCAGCGCAGCTGTGATAATGCAACGCCTAATTCCAAGGATCCATGCTGCGGCGCCCCGCCGGAAGTCGGAAACCGGTCGTTCCCGGGTCGGCGGTCCCCACTTCGGCGCTAAACGTGCTTCAACGATTCTTTCAATTTTGCGTCTCTTCGTTCGCGTGTTTGAGAAGGAAGAGTCGGTTCTGAGCTGTGGGTGGGGCTCGCTCGGGTCGATGTGCGTGCGTGGCCCGTGACTCACGAATCCTGGTTCAAGATCCTCGTTCGCTGACTCTTCTCGAGGCGCATGTGGCAGCCGCCACTCAGGGCCAAGAATTCTACAAGTATCTAGATATGAGATAAAACGAACTACAAGAGACTTTCCAAGTTAGACCAAAGCCATACATGTTTCCATGTGCTGCCATGTTGCCATGATACCATGTTTCGCCATGTTGCCATTTGCCGCCATGTTGCCATGTGCTGCCATGTGCTGCCATGTTGCCATGTTGCCATGTGCTGCCATGTTGTCATGTTGCCATGTGCCGCCATGTTGTCATGTTGCCATGTGCCGCCACGTTGCCATGTGCTGCCATGTGCTGCCATGTTGCCATGTTACCATGACATGAGCTCCATCTTCTTGTTAAATCTTTGTCCAAGCGATCTGCCCTGACTTGGAATTCCGAATGGCTGGCCGTTCCTTTGCAACTTCCTAAGGAGGTCGAGTTTCTTTGAGTTTTGACTTTGACATTTTTGACATTGGAATGCAGAATTACATCCCTCCTTTAAAAAAAAAATCCACAAAATATCCACAAGTTAATATATAAACCAACATACTTAATCCGTTTTAGGAGTCACGGTACAGTACCATCCCATAATGTACATTATTACTTCACCACTACAATCCCCTGATTAACAGTCTGTTTTTCAGTCTCGCTCCTTAAAATGCCACTCTGGAATGGAACTCCACATGTGGAGAACTCGCAGGGAGACGCTGGCAGCAAATACATTTTCATGGGTTTTGGATTTCATAGTGAGCCCTTTATTGATTTATGGAATAAAGATATGCACCCTGGCAGGAGGTTAAAGGCGAACACAATCAATTCATCGAGGAGCGACGGCAGAAGGATGAATCCCTCTCAGCGCCGCTCATCTCCACTGGAACAAATCAGGGGCTAATTGGTGAAACTATCAAATCTGGTTAGCGCCGGGACAAGGGCCGCTAATACAAACACAATGCCGGGTCTTCCTCCTCTTCATGTGGATTATCTCCACATCTCCACTCCCTCCGAGGAGAGTTACGGCCCTAATAACTTTCGTTCCAAGCCCCCTCCAAGTAGCATCGGTAAAATATTTACGACAAGAACACGGAACGGTGCTTTGGTGGGGCCGTGCGTTTGTTTCAGGCCCTTTGACTCAATTCGATGGGTATAAATATATCCATTTCATTATGGAGGCCAGTCAAATATTTGTTTCAGTGGTTTTCCCCCCATATAACGTAAATTGCTGCAAGCTGTTGCACTTGGAAAATGTTTCCTCATAATGCTTTTCTGCCTTCACATAAATCACGGCTAAATGTTGCATTCAAATGACTACAGACAGACAATTTATTCTTGGCTTCCTCCGGCTCCCTTGGAGAATAGGCTCCAGCCACAAGCGTCGCAATGCAGTTTAATGATGGCCGTCGTTATTTGTTGACAGTTGCTCATCATCGTTTGCCCTTTATTGTTTTTCTCCATTACTTGTTTGTTTTAAAGTATACAGTTTAAAGTACACGCTGTCGCATGGAGTTCAGGGCGTAGACATGATGGAAATGAGGCCAATTTGGCATCGGAACGGGTTTGGTGTCACGGTGAGGCTCCCGGCATGCAGCCAAACGCTGGTGCAGATAGCAGGAATTGCACGCGAGTCCACTGCAGGTTCACATGCTGGTTCAGTTTCCCTCCAAATTTCTGCTGACATTTCCCAAAACTTGTGAAACGGCAGACAGTCGATGTGTTTCCATCGAATACCGTAATGGCAATAAGCAACCTCCCGTGCACGACAACGACTGCGTCTTCAAGAGGAGAGTCAGTGATGGTTGGTTAAAGCTGCACTAAACAAAATTTAAGGAATGTACATTTTGTAAACAATGTAAACAAACTCAGACTTTTGCCCCCGACCCTTCCTTCAAAAGAAATGCCTTTAACGTCAACCTACAGTGGCCCAAAAAAACAAAAAAAAAACACAAAGTCACTGAGAACGAGTCAATTGGGAAACACTTGGACAAGCAAATTCAAATACATTCAATGAAAGAGTTGTTTAAGGGTCAAACCCTCCGCCTGGGCTCAGTAGGGCCTTAGGTAGCTTAATATATATTTTAAGAAATCCATCAAGAAGGCAGGAACATAGATCCTCTACACATCTGAAGTTTCCATCAGGGCTGTAATACTCAAGTATGGACTCGGATTTGGTTTTGGATGATGCAGACTCATTATTTCCAGCCCGTCGAGTCCAAAGCTGCAATTTGCCTTTAAGGTGTTTAAAATAGATGTAGAACGTGGGTGAGGTAATGAGGTAAGTGGAGCTACAGTCACGGTGTTGACTATGACTGTACTGGTGAAGGTCTTCACCCCAGTTTCAGCCTCTTGAACCCCTTTGGTCTCAAGTTGGACTTGACTCAGACTCAATGAACTTTGGCCTCAGACTTGACTCAGACTAAGTAAACTTTGACCTCAGACTTGAGTCAGGTTCAGGTAACTTTGGCCTCAGACTTGACTCGGACTCAATACATTTTGGCCTCAGACTTGACTCAGGCTCAATAAACTTTGGCCTGAGACTTGACTCAGACCCAGTAAACTTTGGCCTCAGACTTGACTCAGGCTCAATAAACTTTGGCCTGAGACTTGACTCAGACCCAGTAAACTTTGGCCTCAGACTTGACTCGAGCTCAGGAAACTTTGGCCTCAGACTTGACTCGGCCTCAGTAATCTTTGGCCTCAGACTTGACCTGGATTCAGTAAACTTTGGACTCAGACTTTACTGAGACTCAATACATTTTGGCCTCAGACTTGACCCGGACTCAGTAAACTTTGGCCTCAGACGTTACTGAGACTCAATACATTTTTGGCCTCAGACTTGACTCGGACTGAGTAAACTTTGGCCTCAGACTTGACTCTGATTCACTAAATTTTGGCCTCATACTTGACTCGGACTCAGTGATCATTCGCCTCAGACTTGACTCGGACCTAGTAAACTTTGGCCTCAGACTTGACTCTGCCTCAATACATTTGGCCTCAGACTAAACTCGGACTCAGTAAACTTTGGTCTCAGACTTGACTTTCTCAATACATTTTGGCCTCAGACTTAACTCAGACCTAGTAAACTTTGGCTTCAGACTTGACTCGGCCTCAATACATTTTGGCCTCAGACTTAACTCGGACCAAATAAACTTTTGCTGCAGACTTGACTCGGATTCAGTAAACTTTGGCCTCAGACTTCACTCGGACTCCGTAAACTTTGGCCTCCGACTTTGCTCAGGCTCAATTAATTTTGGCCTCAGACTTGACCCGGACTCAGTAAACTTTGGCCTCAGACGTTACTGAGACTCAATACATTTTTGGCCTCAGACTTGACTCGGACTGAGTAAACTTTGGCCTCAGACTTGACTCTGATTCACTAAATTTTGGCCTCATACTTGACTCGGACTCAGTGAACATTCGCCTCAGACTTGACTCGGACCTAGTAAACTTTGGCCTCAGACTTGACTCTGCCTCAATACATTTGGCCTCAGACTAAACTCGGACTCAGTAAACTTTGGTCTCAGACTTGACTTTCTCAATACATTTTGGCCTCAGACTTAACTCAGACCTAGTAAACTTTGGCTTCAGACTTGACTCGGCCTCAATACATTTTGGCCTCAGACTTAACTCGGACCCAATAAACTTTTGCTGCAGACTTGACTCTGATTCAGTAAACTTTGGCCTCAGACTTCACTCGGACTCCGTAAACTTTGGCCTCCGACTTTGCTCAGGCTCAATTAATTTTGGCCTCAGACTTGACCCGGACTCAGTAAACTTTGTCCTCAGACGTTACTGAGACTCAATACATTTTTGGCCTCAGACT
>NC_137191.1:6008198-6018198 GCF_960531495.2 Zeus faber
CAGGCGAACAAACACAGAGCGTTGGAATCCTCATCCTCACCCCTCTCCCCTCGGCCTCCATCGTCCTTCCCCGACGAGCGAATCCTTCCGACGCGCCTGCCGCGACCGACGGAAGCCCTTCGCGTGGGCTTGCGGCGTTGACGAGGGGCGGAGGCTTTTGGCGCCGTGGGCCATACGGAGGGCGCTGCCCGCCTCGGCTGTGCCGGACAATCCCCTTTCATAGAATTCCGCTCGGCCGGAGGATAAACTACACCCGTCGGTTTAGCATAGCTTTGGCAAGCTTGAAAAGACGTCCGAAGGAACCTTGCGCCGCCGATCGAGCCCTTCGGGTTCCGGGGCCTCAAATATCCATTATATTGGTTGTCGTTCTGAGAGGGCAGGTGTCATAAGTGCTCATATTTATTTTGTATTTTTTTTTGTGTGGGCGGGGAATTTTCAAAGCCAACATAATATTTTACTGCTGAGATCCGTTGCTGCTATAAAGTGGGGAGAAGCGAGGCTGGCGGCCCTTACGTGACGGTTCTGGTGATTTTTTTACATGATTTTCCCTGGCCCCGAAAGCGCGCTTTGTTGGCGCAACACGCTGCGCTTTTGCCCAAGCATGGGGTCTGTAAATGCCCCAATAAATACTTTTCAGCACTTTATTTAGTTCCATGCCCGAGGCCGGCGGCGTCGCCAGCGTGTCACCCGGCAACGCGGAGGGAGAACCATCCCATCGGCCCCCGGTGGAGTTTTGGGTAACCGCCGCGGCTGAGCGCACATATGCATGTGTGTTCACATGTTTGGACAAAACCGGCATGGCGGGCGCGCGCGCACACACACACACACACACACACACACACACACGCGCACACACACACACACACACGCACACACACACGCACGCAGGCACACACACACACATATACAGATACACCCACAGATATGGGTAGCATGCACACACAATTACGACAAACCTCACCCACACACATAAAAAAATGTACTGACACTCACACATAGAGGAAAACACGCACGCACACACACACACACACACACACACACACACACACACACACACACACACACACACACACACACACACACACACACACACACACACACACACACACACACACAAACATCAAGACACACATCCCTGGGCTCAGGACGATGGTGTGAAAATATGTGAGCATAAATGAGATGCAGACAGCCTCACAGCAGCATAACTGAGAGGGGGGGGGGGTAGAGCAAGAGGGAGGGAGGGGAAGAGGGAGAGAGGAAGGATGTGGTGGCTTGGCTTTGATTTAAACTGAAGTTTCAAGCGATGGAATTAAGTCATATTTTAAATTCTGAGCATAGCAGTCATGCAAAAGCTTTTTGAGCACTGGACTGTGAAAACGTGGAGCTTTACACATTGTTGGTGTTAATTTAGGAATATATTTTCTAGACCCACGACAGTAGCACAATGTTTAGGATGCAGTGTAGTTCAATGGGTACAGCGGGTACAGCAGTACTTAAGTGGGGCAGTGAAGGGAAAAAAAAATCTTACAGCGTGCTTCGGGATTTTTGAAGTATAGTATTGTTGGGTAATACAGGAATTAAAAAACTAAAAGAATACTGCGGTGTGGGGATGGTCTGGTTGAGCAGCCACACCTGACCGGGATCTAGGTGATCGGGTCGGGGTGGCTGCATACCTGTTGGACGTCGGTTGGTCTAACGAGTAGCAGGTAAAACCCCCATCCCAACACACACTCAGGATAGGGGCCTGTCATGACATGTTCTATCTGCTCCTGGGCTCCAGCTGGCCCAAATATTTTTAAATGCTATAAAATCCAGTTTGTTTCTTACAGAAATATTAAATAGGATTATACAGGTAAAATACTAAAATAAAAAAAAGATCAGCCACATCATCACACTCACACGCACCTGCTTTGACCGCACCCAGGCAGCCTCCTGGTTGCATTCGTCTCCTTTTCTTTCTCATTTACTGCCATAACTATGACAGGAAGGGGCCACGTGACCAGTTGCTGTTCCAGTTTTCCTGGTCCTCATTAACTCTGTTTTTTTCAATGTTGTCATCAGATGTTCATATTTTCCCATGTACATGTTCCTCAAGATCCTAAGGTCCTTGAGGATTTTTGTAGAATTATTATACTGAATAATATAGGAAACATTTTAAACATCCCTTTGGATTATTATAGAAATATTCTACAGGATAATAAATGAAAAATTATTTAAAAAAAACCTTATACGATTCTGTAGGGTTTCTTCTTCGGGATGGGAGGATCGGCAGAATCTTGTCAGAAAACTGAGGTGAGCACTACAAACACTACTACAGGATTTGCTGTGGAATATTATGGGAATCGTGTGCTGAAGCCAGCATCCCCGAAACGTCAACACTGTGACTCATCATGACATCAGGCTGTGATATGCAAAATCAACGGACACGACACATCTTGAATGAGAGAACTTGACACTTTCGTAGCTTTATTCCCTTTTCAAGTGAGTGAGCGAGAGGACGTGCTGTGCCGCCACTTCAGCACCAGCTCCGAAATAACCCTTGATTCCAAAGAGCATTCCATAAAAAGAGCTCTCCACGTTTCAAACCACATCTTCCACTAAACAAAACAAAACAAACATCTTTCTCTTAAATCTTAAAACTAAAACGTAGACGTTTCTACCAATAAATAGCTTATTAACTTTATTGAATATATTAAATATATAAGAAAATCATAAGACGAGAGAAGTAATAAAATAATCATAATAATAATAATAATACTAATAATAATATTAATAATAATATTAATGGCTTCAGTTGCTACTTCATCCATTCATGTGATGTGAGAATTACACCGATTATTTTTTATCTTACACACAAAAAAAAATTACAATTTACGAGCAAAGCTTCCAGAAAAGCAGCACAAGTAGCCATTTATTTTACTATGTAATTACACTGCCACTGCGTTTTTTTTAACTTAAAAATGTCATTTGTTCCATAGCTGCACTGAGTTGCTCCACAATGAGTATCCCAAACCTCAATCTAACAACGTGTCATCATTTCAATAATTGAATGATATAGATGAATTAATCCACAACAATTATCCAAAATGTATTTACAGCACTGTGCCAACACTGAGGTTCGGTAACATCCTAAGTTAAATACTGAACTCAGCTTTAACAAAACAATACTGCTGTGAATTAACATTATTGTGAGCGATTACATTTATTATATAAAACATAAACCGCACATATACCACTGAATAAGAACTGTATGATTACTTCTCTCATTATCACGCTGTGTATCCAACTAATAAAGGGAGGAACCTCTGTATGTATACTGTATAAGTATGTATGTATGTATGTATGTATGTATGTATGTATGTATGTATGTACTGTTTGTTCAAGTTCTAGTTCAAGACAGTATGTATGTATGTATGTATGTATGTATGTATGTACTGTATGTATGTATGTATGGATGGATGTACTGTGTGTATGTACTGTGTGTATGTACTGTGTGTATGTACTGTGTATTTCCTTTGATTTTCTCGACGACCAGGTCATCCCTTCCACTTCACACTTGGCAGGTGTGTCGACGGGGCCCCAGGGACGTGCGGCCTCCAACTTGGTGCAGTTTGGACACGCGACACGTGTTACGTCAGCAAACTTTGAATGAACAAGCGCGCGACGGCGCTGCTCGGCCCCCATGCGGCGGCAGCGGGGCGGGGCTCCGGGGCCCCGGAAACAGTGAGTTGTTTTTGTAAAGTAAACACCAGGGCCAGCACCGCCCAAAACAAAGCGCTGCCATGGGTTTGGTTGCCCTCGCTGGTCGCTTTCTTTTGTTGCACGCTGGCGAATATATCGAGAGGATCCGATCCCTTCTTTGGTTTCGATCCCATCGACGCTAGAATGGATCTTCAAAACCAGCCGCAGTATCAGTGGTACCCATACCTTTTGGTATCGATCCGCCCGCCCCTACAGCGCAGCCCGTTCCAATCGGGCGCGTTTGGAACGGGCTGCGCAGCACGAGTCAATACCGTTTATGTTTGGTCATTATCACATTCGCTGAAGGGCTTTGCATTTTTATATATATATATATATATATATATATATATATTTTTTTTTAACACTGATCAGGAGAGATTTCGAGGAGGGAGCGGTGAAAACAGATTAAACTAAAAAAAAACCCAAAACAACCTCACTGACTCGTCTTCACACTGTGGGTCGACACCTCCTGCCTCACAGGCAGAAAGACACTCGGACGCACACGCACACGCAGTCATGGTGGAGTGTTGATTGGACCAAGATCGGCAACTACGGATTTTTTTTGGGGTGAAAATTGAAAATAAAATTGTCGGGAGAGAATCACTGCACATTTAAAAAAGGTGAGATAAGAGGCTCTAAAAGAAAACAGTTAAAAAACATGAAGCTCACGTTCAGTAAAACGTATTATTTGCTGTAAAACGTTTCGTAACGTTAAATAAAGCTCACAAAATGTTTTCAATGTATAGAAATTCCTCATTAAAACGAGACGTAAAAATAACGGTAAACCTGGTTCACCTGGGAGGATTTTGGGGATTACACGGGCTATTTGAAATAACGCAAAGTAAAATGTGAGTATTTTTTGGAAAAACAAAAAAAGAACAAAAAAAACCCCAAAGATAATAATGTGTAATTTCACAACGTTAAATAAACCTCACAAAAAAAAAAAGAACACAAGTTCTTGTTCTAAAGTGATGATAACAAAATGGCAGCGAGCCCCGTCGCTCCTGGTGACTCTGTGAGGTGTTGTCTTTCATTTTCGGGAGGCACCCTACGTCTAACCACCTGCTCCACCACCTCCACGGCCATTATCTCCTGGCGGGATCCGAACGCACGTTAAAAACATCGAAAGCGACGTCAAGGTAAAAATTTGAAAAAATAAATAAAAATGGGGAGATTTTTTTAAAAAATAAAAAAAAATTGCGAAAAGAAACGTGTGAGGTCATAACGGAAAACAGAGCGAAATTCGCAGGAAGATGACGTAAAGTAACAGTGGCCATCTTTAATCCGAGAGGCTTCTCTGTGTAACGTCCCACCGCCTGCTCCACGCTCCTCCACCTCCGGTGATTATCTTTCAGCCCGCCTCCGCCCGCCCGTCCGTCCGTTCATTCCCTCCCCTCCTCCCGCTCCTCCCCCTCTTCCGCCGCCGCCGCCGCCGCCTCCTCCTTCGCCGCCTTGGCCCCGGCCCTCTTCGCCTGGCGGAGGTGGCTGAGGGAGGCGTAGAGCCCGGTCCCGCCTCCGGCCCCGGTGGAGGGGCCGCGCCCGCGCCCGGCGTCCGGCCCCTGCTCCGGCTGCAGCTGCTCGTTGTAGTACATCTCCAGGGCGGCAGGTGTGCAGTGCTTCTGCTGTGAGGGGGGCGGAGCCGGCACAATCACTTTAATTTCACTCGTTTACCTGCGACTAGTTAGCACAGTGCTACTAGTTAGCACAGTGCTACTAGTAAGCATAGTGCTACTAGTTAACAAAGTGCAGCTAGTTAGAAGAGTGCTACTAGTTAGCACAGTGCTACTAGTAAGCATAGTGCTACTAGTTAACAAAGTGCAGCTAGTTAGAAGAGTGCTACTAGTTAGCACAGTGCTACTAGTAAGTATAGTGCTGCTTGTTGGCATAGTGTAGCTAGTTAGAATAGTGCTGCTAATTAACAAAGTGCAGCTAGTTAGAAGAGTGCGCTCTCTACCCCTTCACTGCTCCACCCCCTCCACCTCTCCACCCTTCCATCCCTCCACCCCTCCACCCTGCCACCTCTCCAGCCCTCTATCCCGCTACCCCTCCATCCTTCCACCTCCACCCCTCCACCTCTCCATCCCTCCACCCCTTCATCTCTCCACCACTCCATCCCTTCATCCCTCCACCCCTCCACCTCTCCACCCGTCCATCCCTCCACCCCTCCACCCTGCCACCTCTCCGGCCCTCTATCCCGCCAACCGTCCACCCCTCCATCCCTCCACCCTGGCAACCCTCCAGCCCTCCATTCCCTCCACCCCTCCACCCCTCCATCCCTCCATCTCTTCCTGTCGCCAGCAGCACATTATCTGCAGCGTAGGCCGAGAGCGACTGTAACCAACATAAAAACAAAACTTCAAAAGCTTCTGCCGGAAGGTTCCACACCCCCACCCACCCCCATCCAAAACCAACCCCCACCCCCACCTCCGCCCCCTTATCACCCCTCACCGTTAAGCCTTTAATCACAGTTTAGTCACGCTCAGCCCTAATTAAAGACCCCTCCAGTTCACACAAGCGGGCGTCCCGATCTCTGCCTGCCCAGAAAAGCACTCCCCTAACTCCCCCCTCTCTCTCCCTCTCTTTCTCCACCCCCCTCTCCCTCTCCCCCCAATTCCCCTCTCCCCACATCTCTCTCGCTCTCGAATGCCCTCCCCCCCTCTCTAACCCCCCTGCCCCACCCCTCGCTCCCTCTCTCCCCATCCCCTCCTCCCTCCCTCTCTCTCCCCTCTCCCCATCCCCTCCCCCCTATCTCTCTCCCTCCCTCGCCCCTCCCCCCCTCTCCCCATCTCCTCCTCCCTCCCTCTCTCTCTACCCTCTCCCCATCCCCTCCTCCCTCTCTCTCTCCCTCTCTCCCCCCCTCTCCCCATCCCCTCCTCCCTCTCTCTCCCCTCTCCCCATCCCCTCCTCCCTCTCTCTCTCCCTCTCTCTCTCCCCATCCCCTCCTCCCTCCCTCTCTCTCTCCCCTCTCCCCATCCCCTCTTCCCTCTCTCTCTCTCCCTCTCTCTCTCCCCATCCCCTCCTCCCTCTCTCTCTCTCCCTCTCTCTCCTCTTTCCCCACCCCCTCCTCCTCCCTCCCTCTCTCCCCCATCTCCCTATCCCCCCTCGCTCTCCCTCCCTCGCCCCCCTTCTTTCCCTCTCTCTCTCTCTCTCTTCACAGGCGCTGCCTCCGCGGGGCGGCGGGGAGATAATGGCTGAGTGTTGTGCTGCCTCCTGGGTCTGGGGTTGGGAGGACGTGTTTGGGGGACTCGGCGCCAGATGAGGTGCGCCGCGGACGCTGTGAGTACCGTGGGGCGGGCGTCTTGACACGCGGGGTAATGGAAATGGAGGTAAAAACAGACTTTACCGAGGACACTTGCTGAATTCAAGGTTTGATGGCCGGTAGCTGCGGACACACAACATCCTCTTTTTTTGTTTTAATGAATAAGCGGCAGCTCTGAGTACTCACTTTGGGGTATTTGACGATGCTGTGTACTGATACAAGTCCTGCATTAATCAGCTCCACCAAGCGATAGCGGGATAAGGTTTCTCAGACCCTGTGTGTTTATTATTGTCATTATTTCATTTATTTTATTGGCTGTTTTGTTTCAGGGTTACTAGAATCCAATTAGGATCGAAATATTTGACGAAAATCAGTTGGAAAAATCAAAGTGGAACCGTACCCGTGTACCCGTAGTTTTGACAACCATGGGTACACGAGCGCGGTATCGAACCCAATACCTCGCATCCAAGCCTGGGCACAGCGGCCGTGCACAACGGTGTTTTCTGACGAAGCAGCCGACACCACCATCACCAACATTTCATACTTTACTGTTGTGTTGCAAGACGTGTGTTTTGTGCGTGTGTGTGTGTGTGTGTGTGCACGTGTGCGTACCTTGAGGATGAAGCCCTCTGGGCAGGTGAGCTGGTCGTACCACATGGCCTTGTACATCAGCAGGAGCAGCACGCTGGTCAGGAAGGCCAAGGTGATGAGGATCAGGCCTGTGATCTGGACACACAAAGGGAAGCCAAACGTTTTCCTGCAGCAGTTCCCGAATGATTGGAACGTATATGTAAAAAAAACAACAACAGAGTATATATATATATATATATATATATATATATATATATATATATATTTTTTTTTTTCTTCCTTTCACCCACCTTGGCCTTCTCCGACACGTCGCTGTAGAAGTTGATGTTGAACTTGCCGATGCTGGGCACGTACAGGTTGTTCCTCTTCTTCTTCTGCCGAAGCTGATACTGCGTCGCGGTCTTCACCATAACCTGTGATCGGATCGGAGGATGAATACACTGGTGTTGTCAAGGGCGATGGAGGTCTCCTCGGGTTAATGACTTTGCAATGGACGAAAAATGCTCATGAAATACCAGGTTGTACGGGAAGGAGGGAAAAAAACAGAAGTGCAGTTGCATCAGAGCCTGAAATAATGATATTCGGGAGGTTTTTCACTGCACCGCCGCCCGGCAGACCGCTGTGTTGTGATTAAGCCACGCTGCGTTCTCGTGTCCTGATCTGCATTCTGAGAGGCGCCGCTGCAGGCCGGCGGGGACGCGTGCCAACGCCGTCTCGGGGGACAGGAACCAGGCGCGGCCGTGCGTCCGGACTTCTGCTGAGAAGGTAAGCAGGGCCGCATGGATTTCGGCGCCGCACGACGCAGACGCACGGACACGGCACCGCAAACCTGCCGCTTGCGACGCGGCGGCCGAACGCAGCGGAAACCACGCGAGCGCACGGGGGGCGGGTTGATATGGAACTCACTCACACACACACACACACGCGCGCGCGCGCTTCTTCCGCAGCCTCGGCTTGACGCGCACCTTGTCTGGGAAGGGCTTCTGCAGCTGGTTGACCTCCAGCGGCGTGATGAGGGGGATGTTGTCGAAGCCGTCCTCCACGGTAGGCTTGGCCTCCGGCTTGTCGGACAGATTAGCGCCCAGCTTCACCATGGCTGCCTGGAGGGGGGGGGGGGGACAGGAAGCACGGGTCAGCGCTTTGGCCCCCCGATGCCGACCGGCGATCGGGAAACTGGCCGCACGGCGATGGCAGGCAGTGGGGATTTCGGCGGAATAGACCGCAGGAGAATGGGAGGGAATGTGGAAAAAATCTGCGTAGAACACAATTACATCATAACACAAAACAAAGAAACTCAACACCGTGCGATGCGTTTGAAGACACGTGTCCTAGGGCGTGACGATATTGATATTATATCAACATCGTGACATGAGACCAGATATCTGGGCGTCGTGATCGTGATCGTGTCGGGATTTTGGATACGGTGATAAGGTGATGTAGTTAAATGCTGTCTTTGAGGCTGCATGACGGTAAGTCATGCTGGAATGTCGGGAACTTCATAGACTGTTGGAGCTGTTCCAACCGATGCTTTGTCGAGGAAGAATTGTTTCGAGAACATTAAAAGTGTGTGAATATCATCTGAAATACCAAAATAAAATCAATAAAATCAAAATAATCAATATGGAGGTACTGGGCAACATTTTTTGTGATTGATTGATTTGGTCGACATCACCCAGCCCTGAAGGTGTCCACATTTGAGAAACGCAGTGCGTCCATTTGTTGGTGGGACTTAGTCACTTCCTGTACTGAAAGGACCCAAGACGACTTGTGTCAGAAGAGCGTGCCCCCGGCGGAGCCTCTGACGTCAATCTCACCGGAATAAAAGAGGCGAGAAGACGCCAGGACCCGTGATTTAAATGCATCTACTGTCATGCACCCCCGGCGTGCAGGCCGCGTTTCGTTTTTTTTTTTTTTTTCGTGAAACGGCAGCGAGCTCGGCCACGGACCCCGGTCTCCGGATCGTGAGTTCACCTCGTGACCCCGACACGGTCTCTCCCATTTACACCGTGGGACGTTTCCCTCGCGCCACCGCCGTGCGTACACTATGAGATCGAAGGAAAAAAAGATCCCCGTGGCGGAGGAAGGAGCTCCAGGCGGCGCTCGCCGCGTCCTGGTCGGTCGCCTGCCTGCGTGGGAGGATAACCTGGTGGTCCCTGTGCGCAGCCACAGCCTTCAGTCGAGCTGCAGATGGACGGTAGCGGCGGAGCGATGAATCACCGGCTTGCCGTCATTAACAAGAGAGCTGCGGCTGCTGTCACACACTGAGTGCTCCTGGAAACGGGGGAGGAAGTTGCAGCAGGGGGAGAGTAGTCGGACTAAATGTGTGATGCCTACCTCACACCGTTGTGTGCAATGGAGGTACGGCTCGTGCGGTAAACAGAGGGTTCCCGGTTCGATCCCCGGCCCCTC
>NC_137191.1:6028198-6090698 GCF_960531495.2 Zeus faber
CTCGCGGAGGAAGTTCACGCAGCAGGTGAGATGGTATTTAGCTGTAATCAATGACCGAGCCATCGCAAATAACGGTGATTGATTTCAATATTCAACTCGTGGTGGAAAGGATGGCACCCGCGGCGTGGCGTGAAAGGATCCACCGGAGGGCCATTGTTGGTGTTAACCGCGCAATTCGACTCTGTTAGCTCTTCCATCGCCTGAAGGGCCTTGATTTGTGTTTGTTAAAAAATCTCTCTGCCTTTATCCGTCTTTTCCGTGCACCAGGGAGTGTTTCCAAACGGAGAGAAGCGCCGCGGCGTTCCTTTGCGCTCCCGCGGCAGTGTCGACGGCGCCGGGATGAGGCCCAGGCTCCTGCTCTGCGCCGTGAACAGGCTGCCCACCATCAACGAGATGCCGGAGGCGACGGGGGAGGACGGGGGCTGCGAGTGCCTCACCCACACCATGGAGGAGTACGCCGACTCCATCAGAGAGCTGTCCCACCCGGCCCCCTACCCGCGCCAGGGGCCCCTCAGGTCCCACAGGCGCTGGGTGACCCGCTGGTCTTCCGGCGACGGCCCGGCGCGCCCGGCGCGCCGTCCCTCCTTGATCCCCCGCGACCCCTGGGCCCCCGTCGCCCCGTCCGACGTGTCCCCCACGGTGGCCGACGAATTCCCCACGGTGGCCGACGAATTCACCTGCGTGACATCGGTGCGATTCGCCTCCAATCCCCTGGACTGGCTGTTCTCTCAGTCCATGTTCACGGGGCTGGCGTGAGCGGAGATGCAGCGTGGTGTCGGAGAGCGGGGGGGGGGTGGGGGTCAAAAGCTGTGGCTAAACGGATTATCCTCGTGAGGGGAGCGGTCTGGATTAATGGCTCATCCTGGGGCCGCGGCTCCAAACAAGATCCACGTCCTGTGGCTTAGGGACGTGCACCGTAAGAGCTGCTTCAGACGCTTCCAAGTGCGGAGAGAAAGACGGGAAGAAAGACAGTGGGACGCGCGCCGAGTCGGGGGCGATTGGCACAACAAATAAAAGGTGCGATGAGGACATGACGGAGGCCGGCGGGTGGAGGAGAAGGAGGATTTATGAAATGCTAAGCACCTTCAGCCAAATGTGATTTAACACCTCCTGCTGTGCCTGGATCAGGCCCGTGCAGAGGGCACATGGAACTACGTTTTAAAAATGCCATCCCCGGCATAACCTGTTGAATTTTAGCAGCCCATAATAACTCCGCCGGCGACGTGAGCTTCCCGCACTGCCCCACCGGCGAGGGCTCGTTTGGACTCGCCCAATCAGGACGCGTTCAGAGCGCGCGCCTCATGAATATTCACATCTTGCCCTGTAGTAAGAGCCGTGCGCCTCCTGCTGGTGCTCAGGACTCCTTCTCCTCCTTTGTCTCTCAATAAAGTCATTTAATCTGGAATCCTCGACGCATTCAAGCACGTTAGCGTTGCCACGTTGTTCTCCTGCCGTGATTGATAAGAATAAAGTCGGGAAAGCAGCTATCGTCCTCTTTTCCTGCTAAAAACACACAGCGGCCCCTGCCTAAATATGGCTATTATTTGGGCTGATATTATTCTGTTTTATCCAAAGTTGACAATTGAATATATTAATTATTAATTATTTATTCGGATTTGGAAAGATAAAGCGTGTCTCCCTGGGAGAAACGCTCAGGGGCCTGTCGGGTCGGGGGCCCCTCTGTTAATCCATGTATAATACAGCTGTTTATACAGAAATCTTGGTATCCATTCATGCCGAAACAACAGCAACAACAAAAACAAAAACAAAAACAGCAACAACAACAGCGCCTGATAAAAAGGGCTCCATGGACATGGAGGTGCTCGGCGGCCCCCTTACTTATATTTCATAGGGAGATATTTAGTTATATTTTGTGCAATGCTGTGTCTGCGATGTCCTGGCCGATGCCGTCCCGCGAGCAGACATTTTGTTCTTCCAGATAAAAACATCCTGCAGAGCATCCTGCAGAGCGGAGGGGTGTACAGTGGAGGTGGTGTTTGTTGATGTGACGGTGCCTCTCAAGACTTCCCTGCTCCTGTCTCTGCGCGATGATTGCCTCCATCTGGTTTCTCCCAAGGGGGCCACGACCGGCGCTCTGGAGCCCGGTCACGGTGTTGTGGTGTTGTGGTGTTTTGGTTTCGGTGTGGTGCAGCTCCCGAGAACAAGGGCCCCGGTCGTATGTTTACCCGAGCAGAACGAGCGGCTCTGAAGAAATAAACAGAAGTGCGGCGTCAGAGCCCTTCACGGATTCCAAAAAAAACACATAATTTCAGAGTTGTAAACGGTGATTTACCGGCACCGGCATGACAGGAATATATATAAAAAAAAAAAAATCATGATTCATCGTAATCTATCGTCATATATCGGAAACCGGAGCGACACACGATGCAAAAAAATGTCCAGAAACCCCTCTGAAGATGGTGTGAGCTGCTCTCCTCCACAAGAACATAAACCTGCAGAGGAACATCAAATAGATTTCATTTTGTGTTTGGTCGTAATGTCCCAGAGAACTGTCGGGAGGCGGCCTTTAAATATATAATACAGCTGCAGAGCGACAGGGGGAACGTTTCGTCTGGAGACAGGGGCATCCAGGTGATTCTGAAAAGCCCTGCCCTGTTTCACCATGAAATACTTGTCAAATAAAGTTGACGCCGGAGACGGTGCTTTCTATCAACGTGGCTGCGTAGCGGGAGAAAAAAAACAACACAGTTTTATTTCTGTTAAATTACAGCCTCCATGTTTTAGCGAGGGGGGTCCGCTCGGTGCGGGCGTGGCAGGGCCAGGGGCGGAATGGCGACGCGTCATTAAAAATGAACGATGCCGTCGGCCGCGTCGGGCATTTCTCCAAAAGTGGCAAAGAAGCGGCTTGAGGTGAGATTCCACTGTGGAATGAATCTGCATGATGTTCAAATCAGAGGAGTATACTGTACATACAGTATACAGATGAATATAGTACTCCCCACAAGTGGAAAACAAAATAAATATATATTTTTCCACAGTGTAATCATATTTTTAGGATAAAAAAATGTATTAATTTTGGTACTACTTATTTACTTTTACTTTTCTACTCTACTTTAAAGTACTGATTTCGTATACTAGTCGTTAATATGCTCTAATGTAATGTACTTATAAAAAGTATATTTGAACACAAAGTTAACTCTAGCTGTACTTTAGTACACTTGTTTAAAGTATATATAGTAGTTATTTTGGTAAAAAAGTATCTAACAATACATGACGATTTTATTTTTTCAGTATTTGAGTACATCTTCAGTACAACTTCTAACACACTTAAAGTTGAAAGTTGAGCAGGTTTCAACATTATGCAAATGAGCAGCGCTGGGCCCCGGGAGACAGCCAATAGGAGGGGAGATACGCTCTCAATGGTGCTGCTCCTTGGAAAATGGACGCCCGGACACATGATAAGGACATTTTTTTTTTTTTCATGAAAAACATCCCTTAAAATATCCATAAAATAAGGAAGCGTCACTTTATATTTCTCCAATAACGACAATTCTTTATTTTAGGCGACGGGCGGCACAAGTTGGCACAGCCTCGTCTGTCAATATAACGTATGTTAAATTTGGAAAGGGAGAGAGGTTTGAAATGTCCGAGGCGAGGTGCACGGACGCCAGGCGCCGTTCACTCTCACACACTTTTCATTTCTACATGTTTGACGAATTTCCTTTGTTTGCTGCTTTAGTCAGAGCTGATTCTCTGGAAGCGCTGGATTTACTGCACACTCACAGCTGCCGGGAAAACAGGGTTTCGATTCCACTGAAAGAACCTCCTTAATGCCCTCAATTAAAAACGTGTTTCTATGGTGTAACATGTGTTGCACTATACTATGGAATGATGATGATATTTACTTATCTGTCCACCCGTCCATTTATCTATTGTTTTTTGTCATTATTATTATTTAATTAGGGTCCTCATCTACAGAACGTAGGATATGTATCCTCTTGTTATTGCTCTGTTTATTCTTCTTCTTCAGCCAAATTGCGTCGGCTTTTTGGGGGCCTTACGAAACTGGAAAGCTCACAAAACTTTGCACACACGTTAGTCCCGGTCCCCCCCGTCCATATTATACGGGGCCCGTGCACGGGCGTGGCAAAATGGACGACCACACCCTCTTTAATATGCAAAAAAATCAAACCTATTCACTTTTTACCATGAAAATTCTTGAAATTCGGTACACTTATGAAACATAACGAGACTTTGAAAAATGTGTATTGCTGTAATTTCCTAAACCCAACAGGAAGTGGGCGATATTGGATTAATGGTGTAATTTTAGTCGCTTTCCACTCATTTACATGCTTTGTACATTCGCCAAAGTCCTCCGAGGCCATTTATCCGATCGACCTCAAACTTGGCGAGTGTCTGCAAGACAACTTCACGATTAAAAGTTATTAAAAGATTGAAAGAAAGAAGATGGCAACGCGTTGAACTTCATGTTCGAAAAAACAGTGTGTTTAGGTGACTTTGGGGGCCTTAAGAAACTCGAAAAAAATCACAAAACTTTGCACACTCGGCAGTCCCGGCCGGATTTCAAATCCTATGGTCCTCTGTATGGGCGTGTCAAAACGGCCTACGCCCCCTAGAAAAAAAAGGAAAAAAATCAAACCTATTCACTTTTTTTCCACGAAAACTCACGAAACGCAGAACGCATATAACATCACTAGACTTAAAAAAACAAAACATTCCCGCCATGATCGAAATCACTAAAAAACATGCACAAGAAACATCGTCTCACAAGCGTTGGAGTTGGTCCCCGGGCGCTGTACTGTGATCTGCCCAGCGCTCCTGGCCTGCCCCCCGGAGGAAGGACGAGCCTCCATGGGAAAAATGCATAAAAGATAAGATTCACGGCCTCCATCTGTGTGTGTGTGTGTGTGTGTGTGGGTGTGTGTGTGTGTGGGTGTGTGTGTGGTTGTGTGTGTGTGTGTGTAGCTGCACGTAATGCATGTGTAAAGCTCTTTCAGCTTTAATCTTTAGACGATTTCTCGCATCCACTTTGAACTTGACGACTGTCTACAAGACGCCTTCACGATTAAAAGTTATTAAAATACTTTGTTTTCGTCACACCATGTGGGGAGTCGCAGAGCCCTGAATTTGAATGTTCGAAAAAAAGGCACTGTTTACGTGACTTTTTGGTCGCTTTTTTGGTCATTTTCATGCTCCGTACTTTCGCCGACTCCTCCAAGCCGACATGTGCACTTTGAGGACCCGGTCATCGCTGCTTGCAGCTTTAATTATTTCTAATCAGTTTTTTTTTTTCACTCTCTTGCCATTTTGGCCTGTCATTCTTCCTCTTGAGACAGTACATTTAGTTTCTCTCTCTCCGTGCTATGGTGAAGTTTATCATTAACCCTAATGACCACACATTCAACAGAACAGTCCATGCTACGCTGACAAATCATTCCAGAAAGGTCAACCTGTGCCTTATTTCTACATAACTGATCCATTCAGGAGTTACTGTTCGGTTCCAGAACCGTTCCAAAACACACTGTTTAATTTAAGATGTTTACATTGAGAAGTAATAACTCTTAGAAGGCACTAGATCATATTATCCACTGTACAGTCAATGGTACAGTCACCCTGGCTGGGGTTCAATATATTACATCATCTTATGGGGAATTCTTGGCTTTTCCTGAAGTCCCCGCCCACCCCGTCCGGAGCGCATTCCTGGATTTTCCTCCGGTGGGTGGAGCTTTCAGCCAAGCTTCTTTTGAGACTGCCGGGAAAAGCCATGGGGGTCTGGGAAAACCCACGCGCTGCCGGCTATAAAAGGAGGGAACGGATGCCACAGGTCGACACTCTTCCCTTCTCTCTTTTTCTCTTTGAAACAAGAGGAACTGGTGGCTTCAGCAGCTCTGAGACCTCTCAGAGTCCTCTCCGACTCCTGTCTGGCTCCTCTACGGCTCCTCTCCGACTTCTCTCCGACTCCTCTCTCCGTCTGGCCTTTCAACTCGACGCCTTTAAAGCACCAAAGCGTGAAGATGCCGCTCGCCGCAAAACACTGCACTCTGCTCCTGGTGCTTTGGGTCGCCGTCTGCGCACAGCTGCACACAGGTGAGTCGGGTCCGGCTTTACCTGGTAGCGCTGCGCATGAGGAGGTCTGCATTCACAAAACCCAGTTCAAGTCATGCCTGGTTTCTTCAAGGCGAGGGAATGGATGAACAGATGTTTCAGCCCCGGGAGGCTTCTTCAGGGTGTTTTACGGTGCATGGTAAAGATGCAGCAGCGCAGATGCAGAGGCACACTTCTGCATCTGTACTGCCAAAAGCAACCAAAAGTTTATCTTTTTATGCGTTGAAGCTCATCTATAGTCAAACTTCTAACACACCAAGTACAACTCAAGCGGTTTAAAAGTTCATAATATTCCTGTTGCATTCATAAAAGAATACTAAAACTACAAATATTTTATTTAGATTTATTTTATTTTATTTATTGTATTCTTATTGAGAATGTATCAATCATAGAATATTATATACTTGAAGTAGTTGTATTAAAGTGAGTTGACATATACTTCAACACACAAAGTACAACTTCAGTGGTTGCAATGTCACACATTTTTAGTGTATTTCTTGTGCATACATAAAAAGTATAACAAATACCTTCATAATACTAAATGCACAATTTAGAATGCATCAATAGTAGAATAATAGCATACTAATTATTAGCATGAATACAAAAGCACTGGTGTTAGTTAGTAGACGTCTGCCCAAGCACAGCTTCAGTGGCGACATTGCAACACATTATTACTGAAGCACAAGTGCGCTTCCAGGAAGGTACAGTGTTGCTAACACGTCGTGGCTCTGCCTCCATCCTCCCCCTGCAGCTACGTTTGTTCCTGGGATGGGGTGTCGGTGTGACACCACCTCCAAGTTCATCAGAGACACCATCGTGGATTTCAACGTCAGTGAGAGGGGACCGGGCTGCGATCACGCCGAATTAATGTGAGTCATATTCTCATGTTGTTATATCCGCAAAAAAACAACAACATTCTTTCTGTTTGCCATGACATCACGTATCGGATCAGCGGTTCGCAACGTGAGGTCCGAGGACCCGCCGCGGGGCTCCTACGAGGGGTTCAAAATGATGTGCAAAATGATTAACAGTTCAAATTCAACTTAATTTAATTTCCAAGACGTGAGAGAATGTACAATAATGACCACACTGAATCATGTCTTACATGAAAAAGAGACTAAATATGATGAAATGGGGGTCAGTGACCTAGTGCGAGCTATCCTCTATATCTTTTGACCATATTTTGTGTGTGTGGTTCTCCCCCCAGAGTCACCGTGGCGAATCCCGGCGCGGGCGGCACCACCCTGGCCTGTCTGAGCCCTGAAGGGAAGCTGGCCAAGGCCTTCCTCAAGTGCTGGGACAGGTAGGCTGCAGGTCGACACCTTGGACGGGAAAGCCGTCACCACCACTACTGCCAGGGCAAAAAAAATAAAATCAATGAGACCGATTGAGAGTCCCGGATCTGAATCACACCGATCTGAGGTGCTAAACGTTTTGTCAGATTGAGCGTCACAAACCCCAAGTGAGGGGCTCAAGTTCTGGAAGTCAAAAACGTTGAAAAACCTCTGGCTTTCAAATGGTCGTGCACGACACCGTCGCCCTTGAATATTCAGAGTCCCTCTCTCTTCTGGTTTTTAACATGTGACCTGTTGCACAATCTTGCATATGTTTCCTATTAGTAAATCCCCGTTGGGCTAATCCCAATTATTTTTCTCCGCTCCTCCCCCACATGGCAGGATACACAGAGATGAGAGCCAGAAGAAGATCTGCGTGAACAAGAGCAAGAAGAGAGAGTGAAAGTAGTAGAGGAGGGCGGGAGGCCACGGAGGCCTGGCGGGGAAAGTGCACTGGAACGGACTCCCACACATCACATGGCGAGCAGAATGTTGAAAGCTGAGCTTTCGTTTCGCTCTCCCACCGGAGGAGGAGGAGGAGGAGGAGGAGGAGGAGGAGAGGGGATCAGAAACGACAGAGTAGGAGGAAGGGGAGCGGAGGAGAGGAACTGCAGGGCAACGTGGTGGGAGACGAACAGGGAGGAGATGATGAGGATGAATTGGAAACTTTGTAATGAGGAGAACATGACAACACTTCTGTCTCTTGAATGTCTTGAATCACTTTTTGGAATCGATATGATTTTGATACGAGCATTATTTATTTACTTATTTATTGTATTATTTATCTTGTGTGATTACACATAACTATATATATATAAATACAATACAATTTATATATATATAAATTGTATTGTTTTTTAATTGTATAATTGTATTGTAATTGTATATATATATATATATTGAACTGCATAAATTGTTTTAAGCAAATAAACCTTATTTTTCACAAAACCCCAGATTTCTGTAATCTTTTTCCACACTGTCCAGAATAAGCCAACTGAACTCCACTCACACCTGGAATCACATTCAGACTAACGGCAGCACGCCGTTCACCATCATCACTAAGTTAGGATTACAACACGAGAAAAGCAAATAACACACAGTTTACACAGAGTAAAGTCCGAAAGATTTCCAACGCGATTGAACCCCAACTGTGTCCATAAACCCATTCAACCGCCGGGGGAATGCCGGGAGAAACCCAAGGAATAGACCAAAAATAGAAACCAAACACATGAGTTTTCGTTTAGGAATGTGATTGACGCTGATGTTAAACGGCTGTTTCTGCTCTGCGCCGCTTGCTCGCGCCGCTTCTGCGACACCGGGTTCTGGCGCCATCCTTTCGCGAAAATGGAGGTCACGCGGGAGGTCGCTGCAGAGGAAATCGTTTTGCTGCGAGTTTGCAACGCCCGGGACGCGGAGATCAATGCGGTGAAAAGAAATGCTCAAGAGCATCGACACCGGGGGGAAGGACGGAGGGACGATACGTTTACCAGAATACAGCGTATGTCCCGACCGCAACCACCACCGCAGCTGTTTCTCACACAGCTGTCCCGCGTTTCTGCAGACTCACCACCCAAAATGGCAGAAACAAGAGGCCTGCCTGCCTTCCAGCGTTTGTTTGAACTCGGGGATGCAGTCGGATCGTGTAAATAAAGTGTGTTTCTCCGGCGGGAAGGCGGTGTTCCGTCTTCCTGTCGATGACGGGCAAACACCACGCACCGCGGACCAAAGCTAAGGCCGGCTATCGATTGTGCCGCGGCCCGCTCTGCCTCCCGGGCCACCCACCCACCCCCCCCCCGGGTGATCAGCCGAGCCGACACGTCTTGATTTCTGACCACTTCTTCTTCCGGGGGAGATAAACTTTGCTGGAGAATATCAGAAGAAGCGCAGCTCACTCCAGGGAAATTAGAGCCGGCTTGCTCTGGGTCGGAGCACAGAGGGTGTGGGAGAAAATAGATCCTCAATAAAACTACTGCTTCCCAGAGTCCTGGGGCTGGGCTCACGCTGCCTGGCTGCATATGCACACACACACACACACACACACACACACACACACACACACACACACACACACACACACACACACACGCACATGCACATGCACGCACACACACACACACATACACACATACAGACACACACACACATACAGACACACATACAGACACACACACACAGACACACATACAGACACACATACAGACACTCACACACACACACACGCACACACGCACATGCACACACACGTACACACACACACACACACATACACACACACACATACAGACACACACACACAGACACACATACAGACACGCACACACACGCACACACACACATGCACACACACACACACACGCACACACACACACACACACACACACACGCGCAAAGGTGAATGTGCTGTAAAAAATGCTAAGCTGCACTGCTCACTCAATAAATACAAAGGCCTCATGGGTGCAACAAGCCGTGTTGTACTTAAATGCTGCTTGTGATGCTTTATATAGTGGCGGTTGTTGCTTGCTGCTCGCTGCTCGGCCCGGCCTCGGCACAGCCGTCAAGGCCGTGACAAAATACCGAGGTGAGTCAAACGTACGAACCTCGCGCCCGGATTTGTACTCAAGTGGTGAGAATGAGCCTGACACACCTGGGCATGGAAGACCTCCTCCAGGCCCCAATCAGCGGCTTCATTCACAATCTGAAAACCCACGGCATGTCCCTCTACGGCACGGACTTAATGACGCAAACATCTGCAGAGAGAGTTGGAGGTCTGATACAAAAAAGCAAAACACAGACTTTCACTTTCAATCTTTGTTTGTTTGCTTGTTTGTTTGTTTTCTTTGTTTGTTTGTTTGTTTCTTTCATTCTTTGTTTGTGTGGTGTGGGGGTGGTGCGGTTTGAGCAGCCACACCTGCCTTGGGTCTAGGTGATGTGGGCTCCAGGATCAGGGTGGCTGTACGCCTGTTGCCCTTTAGACCAATCAAGGAGCAACAGGTAAAACCCCCACCCCCACACACACAGGAGAGGAGCCCGTGTCATGACATGCTGTCCACCTGCTCCGGGCTTGTTCCACCTTGCCCACAGGCTACAATAAAAACGGTTATCGGACCCCCTGCCACAGTGGCGCCTGGACAGTGACTCTCTGGCACGATGGAGGGCCACAGAAGGGCCTCCGTGCTCGCCATCCTCTCACCCCCGTCGATCCCTTCAATAAATTCCAGTCGTTACTGGCCTCCACGGCCGCCTCTGTGCCTTGCGCTTGGGCTCACCGGCCTCAGCCGTAACTTTATTCAGCCGCAAAGGACGCAAACTGGGTTAGTCTCATCACACCTACGTGTGCATTAATCACAACGCAGGCCTGGCCGCGCTCCCTCCTCTCCCAAAGCATAATTTGTCTCACGGAACGCCGAGTGCACACGCCGTTCCAGCTGATGAAAGCAGCGTTAGCGCCGTGCCGTAATAAGTTGTGTTGATACTACTCTCCACCACGATAACACTTTACTGGAGCTACCGGGGTGCGTTGCTAAATGTTTCTTCAAAATGTTCTTCCGCTTAAACAGGCTGCTTCAAAAGGGAGAAAAACAAAACGTTACTCCTCGCGCTCTCCCTTTGTGCGAGTGACAGGGCGAGTCATGTTGGCGAGATCGTGTCAGCTTTTGCCCTTTTTGGATCAGTACACATGTCACCGGGATACAAGGTGTCGGAGTTGTTGCCGCGCTTATTACACAGTTCTCCTGGCTGTCAAGCCGACTCGACGCTCACCGGCGACAAACATCAAACGCTGCATCCGCGGCGCGTCCCCGCATTATTAAAAGCATTGATTTTCGGAGACTTTTCATGTTCTCACAATTGCTACAACTAATTTGTCAGACACTTTGTAAAAGCTGCGACAAGCACGTTTAATTTTTAAACATTCTGCGGCAGGCTGCGCGAGTCCTGAGAGGGATCTCTGCATTTTATTTCCATGATATTATGTGTTGTTCCCTGTTGCTTTGAAGTTTATATATAGCTTTGTTAAAAGAAGAAGAAAAAAAAAAACAGGCGAGCGCTACTGTCTCCCTTGGAATAATATGCGCCGTTGTACGCTGGAGCAGCTGAAATCAAAGTTGTGTGAGGGCTGCCAGTGGCTTCTGTGTAGTCCGACCGCCCCACGCTGTGCATTAGATGTCGAGAAAAACTTTTCCAAAAAATATTGAAAAAAATGACGCGTCCTAATATTTTATTCATATGTGCGGATTCGCAAAATCGCCTGTTGATGGAGCTGTCAGACAAAAGTGAAAAGTGTAAATTGGCCAACATGTTTGCGCCGTGCAATATTTATGAGGCGCCGTCCCATCAAGGCTTTCATGTGCTTTTTTTCCGGCCGCTTCCGCTCGGCCGGTCGAGGAGAGCGGTCATCAGATCAAATAAAATGTCAAGTGGGCGAGCGACGTGGGAGGACAGACGAGGGGGGCGATGGAAAACCAAGCCTCCGTCTCTCGGAAACAAAAGCCGAAAAACCGTTCGACGGAACTGGGGGAACGTGTTTAAGTCAAGGACGCGCGTCTTTGGTCTTGGCGTTTGCGTGGGAACGTGTGCGCCCGCCGCTCGGAGCCGCGAGCGGCGGGGGCTCGCGAAGCCGTCCCTTTGTAGCGGAACTTCATCTTTCAAACGGCTCGGGAGTCCCGAGTCACCGGCGAATGAGTCGTTTGTCCGTTTTGGCCGCGACTCGGTAACTGCGGCCACACGCACGCGCTTGGTCTCGACTCGAGTCCCGACATCGATTTGTGAGGCCCGAACAGCCCCGGGGCCTCAGAGCCTCTCGTGCATCGTTCAGGAAGTCCTCCCCGCTCCTCAGCTCGTCAAAAAAACAAGTCTCAAAAATGAGCCGGACCTTTCGCCGCTGGTGGTGCAGGCTAATGAATACCTGTGAGCACCAGCATGGGTGTTGGGTTCCAAGTTTTCCACAGTTGGTGACGGCTTGAAAAGTCGTCCGCCCCAGTGAAACCGCCCCGGGCGCTCAGGTCTGACGGGCGTCCTGGGCGCGGCGGGCAGGTTGTCAGTCGGGGGCCGCTCTCCGGGCCCCTGAATAACGGACGGCGCAGCCACCCCATAAGCTCCCCCTTTCCCTCGCCCTTGGTGTCGGTCTCCCCCTGACAATCCCGTGACCCGGAGCGGAGAGAGAGCGAGAGAGAGAGACACAGGGCGTCCTTTCTCGCCGACTTAATAACTAGCGAGTAAAAACAAAGCCAGCGACCCGTGACTCCGGATGCCGAACCGCACGCCAAACCGGGAAGATAAATGACAGGGTCGCACGGGACGCGCCGCAATGATACGTCTCCGGCCGAGTTTGCGCTGCATCGCGCATGGCTGAGCCCTATCGGTGGCCAATCCGACAATAACGCCGCGGCGTGCTCCGCTGCGCTCGCTTCGCTGAGAATGAATTACAATCATTGTTTTTAATCATGGCCGTGATCATAAGCACAGTGTACACCGCCGGAATATTATTTCAATCAATTTGGATTTTCCACCTGATGTACTGTAGCGCCCGCCGGGTTGCGGGGCCGCGAGGCAGCCCTGGAGGGGGAAGGGGGCGGGGGATGGGCGGAGAAGTAAAGGCTGTGTCTGGGGGACGCTCCCCGGTCGCCGGTTCAGGTCCCTGCCACCGCCGCGCTCTGTCAAGTTGTCGAGATGCCACGCCCACTCCCAGACATGAGTACACAGGAGCGAAGCCCCGGTTCCTCAGCGTCTCTCGCTCTATATATTCTTTTTTTTTTGGTCCCTTCCCCCCTCCCTCAGGCAGACACGTGTACGAGTGCATTCATGCACATTAAGTCTCACAGGAAGACACGCGTGCACACACACACACACACACACACACACACACACACACACACAAGCACGAGCACGCACATGTCAAATAGTCCGACGTGAAATTGAAACACTGTTTTATTCCCGTGCACTTTCCCCGTTCTCTCCCTCCGTTCCCTCTTCATTTCCTCTCTGTTTTCTCTCCGGCGGCTGTCGTGTTTGCATGTGCTGCTCGGTGCCAGGATTACTAAGCAGAGGGTGGAATGTCATCTCACAATGCAGCAGTGTTCACACGTCGGCTGTTCTCTAATCCTAGCGAAACACCACCTCGGCGGCGCATCCACACAAGCGACGATATGAGTTGAACAAAAAAAAACTAATAAAAAAAACGAAAACATTTGCACGGGTTTAATAAAAACCTCAAAGAACTTAAGAGTTCCCCGGTGCGGTGGCGCTCTCGGTCTCTTGGTTCCCGCCGTCGATGAATCCTTTCGGCGGCAAAGGAGGTCATCTGGGGTAAATCCCGCTCATTAATAGCGCCGGCGATGTATCATCCCCACATTTTGTGAAATGAGACTCCACATCGAGCCTGCGTGGCTTTTCCATCATGCAGCGGGTGCAGTGCCCCACCTGCATCCACAGGGGGCAGCGGCACTCTCCTCCTGCGCTCTCCTTCATCAGCATGCGGCGCCGAGGCCCGTGCCCCTGCTAACTGTTGCCGCGCGCACTGTGCGGTCGGCGCTGGCTTACGCTGCTGAATTGATTAACCTTTTTCGCCGCTCCCATACAAAGACACACGGGTAGCGATTGGAAATAACCCCTTAGCACTTCAAGCGCCCAGTGATGGGGGCCAAGGATGGAAGGGAAAAAGGTGCGAGACCCCATTTGTTCTTATCTAAAACATGTCACCTCCCGTTAGACGGTCGGTTATTCAGCGACGCGAGGCGTGAACATGGCGCCGTCCGGGGGGGCCGTCCCTCCCCCGGGCTGATCCCGTACGGCGTCGGACGGGCGGGAGACTCGACGCGCGATCGTCTCGCCTGATTGGGTTCCGGGGCGGCGGGCGGGAAACTTTCGGCTGCCGTTTGTGTCAGCGCGGCCACCGTAGCGTGGGCGTCGCAGGAGGGGGGGGGGGTTTAACCCATGCGATGGAGACGGGGGGGAGATCGCCTCCGATCGATGCGGAAAGTCAGGGCGCAGACTTTCCCGGGAGGGGAGATTTGTTTTTATTTGCCGCCGAGACGAGCGACGCTCACTTACCCCCGGGGAAAAACGGCAGCGTTTTTAATAACCCGCCCGCCGCACGTGTTCGAGGTCCGATATTTTGGACCGTGACCAGCGGAGCCACGTGGTCGCCGTGCGCGCGGAACACGTCCTCGTAAGAAAGTAGAGATAACAAAAATTTGCACTTTGCTGCAAAATACATACTTTACCAATGGAATTTTTCAGTATGTGCGTTTTTTTCCAGTCACGAAAAACATCCAATAGCCCCCCACACACACGCGCAGACACACACACACACACACACACACACACACGCACACACACACACACACACACACACCACATGCAGCTCCCTCACACGCAGACGTGCACTTCCATTGCTCTCGCTGCGTCCAGTAAATCATTCAGCGTGTTTACCGCTCAATGCTGATTTGAAAGGCGAGACCTCCGCCAGCAACACGAGGCTCTGAAATTATAATCCTCAATCAATACCGACATCTCGGCGAGAATCTGTTGCCGCGCGTGGTTTATTTATTTATTTATTTATTTCCCCAAACTGCTGTCGCGCCTCCACAGATGGAGAATGTCATTGTCGAGGCTCGTGGAGATGCAAAAAAAATAAAAAAATAAAAATGAAATATAAGATGACGAAGCAGAAGGAAAAAGAGTTGAAAACGCCTCTCAGAATTAAAGAGGCTTAAGAGGCCGCCGCAGCAAACTGAAGGCGTGGGATTGCGGCTCCACAGCTCTGCTTAAAAGGCTTTGTTTACGCTTTAAGCCGGAGTCATTAAGGTGTAAGGCTATAATTTATAACTGTATCGTTTAAAGCTCTGTGGACTTGGAAAAATGAGCCAACAATTTGTTTGTCTAATTAAAATGTGTCATCCAGTAAAAAAAAACAGGGCAATTCAAAGCATTATGGACGAGGGAAACAAATGTCCTTGCTCGCATCTTGTTTTAGTTTATACTCAGCAGTAGTAGTTTATATTTGGCAAAATAAAAAAAAAAAAAGCCATTTAAAAAATTATTAATAAAATGAAAAAAAAAAAGGAGGGGACTGTCAAACGGGCTCGCGATTCTCTTTTCCTGCAGCGCTGCAAATAGAACCGCGATGGTGCCGGAGGCCGCTGTTCAGAACGGAACCCCAGCACAAACATGGCATCACAGGAGGAGGGTCCGGTGGGCGTCGAGGTGACGGCGGCGGCGCTTCCCTCCTCCAGGTGACGCCAGTCTGCCAGAAAACCTAAAGGACGCGGGACCGTCTGAAGATCAAGAGGAAACGAAAAGCGAGGCCACTCTCCAGTCCACCAAAGTCGAGGAGAAAGGAAAAAACACGTAACGAACGACAAGTTTGCCGTCCCCGTTGCTCCGGAGGGGCCGGCGGTTTGGATCCAGACGGGCGGACGGCACTGGATCTAATGAGCCAGGATGAGAGGAGCGGAAGATCAAGGGGGAGAAGATGGTGGAAATGGTAACCGGTCAACTTTCATTTCGTACTCGCGGTGAGAGTCCTTCATCCGAGCTCGCCCCCTGATCGGGCCAAATTGTGCGGGATGGCTGGAGAAATCTCAGCAAGTGAGAAAAAAGCTCCTCATCAGATTATTTGTTTTTGAATCCATGACAGTAAACCAGGGCCTCTCAAGCCTTGTTCGTCCACGGACCCCCCCCCCCATATGAGAGAAAACAAACGGAGGACGCCCCTCACGTACGTCCCAGACAATAATTTGATAAGGCCAATTTCTCACACTACGTGAGGAAAAACATTCAAGGGAACGTTTTAGAAATATTTGTGTTGCACCGTTTCAAAACGCAGAATGTAAAAACAATTCAATTCAATTGACACGTAACATTGAAGCGAGACTCAATACTCGAACAGAAATCAAAAGGGAATGTAGGACAGGCGTGTGCACGGTGGCGAGGAGGTGCAGATGGCGGGATTTGTTTTTCCTAAAGGAGATAATTATATACGTAGCGGTTGCAAAAAAGATTTACTCATTGACACAAAAAAAATTGAAAGTTTATTATTTTCTTTAAACGTTATCCTCTCACCGACGGGTCCCCGGACCCCGCTTTGAGGATCACGGCGGAAATCAGCTCGGGCGTATATATGTCCAAATAATTTCTTTGTTATTGCAGCAGCTTGGCTGATTGACAGCTCAGCCACACCCATAATTGGTCGGTGCGATCCCCGGTGCCCAATTTGCCCACGTCCCTCCTCCGTGTTGCGGGTTAGGGTGGAGCGTTGCTGGAGATGCATCGATTCCTTCCCCAGGACTCGGCCTTGAATCTGGGACATGCACGTGTTCTTTTTTTGCCGATGCGGCATGACAGAATGTAAATAATAAACTCAGGCTTCGTGTCATTTTGTCGTTCGACAGTCAGTGAGTGTATGTATATATATATATATACACATATATACACACACACACACACACACACACACACATTGGGGAGCTTACACCATGAAATGAGTTAATCACTCGAGACAGAGCGGTCTTTTATAAGGCGCCGCCTGCGTCCCATACGCTGCAACAGGGGCAGCTTCCATTTATTTCTACAACCACCAACACGCATCACAATCCCCGAGGCCACAGCCAGCTACGTCGGTCTACGTCACCGTCCTGTATTTAGTCAGCAGCAGCAAGACAGACCCATAATCCTTTGTGTCGAGCCAAACATAAAGCCACGGCCCCACCCCTTGGTTCTCTACAATATATATATATAACCTCGGTTTCACCCGAAGTGAACCAGCGACGCTCGCTGCATCCCAATGCCGAGGCTTGTTATTGGAAGCCTGGTGAGTGGAACCAGCGTTGCCACAGTTTCCCTCTCCAGCTCCAGTGTGACAGCAGCCTAATAACTGGGCTTTGATTCATGCCCTGGCTTCGTGACTCGCGTGCCGCTGTAGATGTGTGGATGTGTAGATGTATACATGTGTACATGTGTACATGTGGAGAAGTGTACATGTGTACATGTGGAGAAGTGTACATGTGTACACGTGTAGAGGTGTTGATGTGTAGATGTGTACATGTGTAGAAGTGTACATGTGTACATGTGTAGAGGTGTTGATGTGTTGCCCTGTTGACGTGTACATGTGTACTTGTGTACATGTGTACATGTGTACATGTGTATTTGTGTAGATGTGTAGTTGTGTAGTTGTGTACATGTGTACATGTGTACATGTGTACATGTGTAGTTGTGTACACATGTAGTTGTGTACATGTGTACATGTGTAGATGTGTAGATGTATAGTTGTGTAGATGTGTACATGTGTAGATGTGTAGTTGTGTAGATGTGTAGATGTGTAGTTGTGTATATGTGTAGATGTGTAGTTGTGTAGATGTGTAGATGTGTAGTTGTGTATATGTGTAGTTGTGTAGATGTGTAGATGTGTAGATGTGTAGATGTGTAGTTGTGTAGATGTGTAGAAGTGTAGTTGTGTAGATGTGTAGATGTGTAGTTGTGTAGATGTGTACATGTGTAGATGTGTAGTTGTGTAGATGTGTACATGTGTAGATGTGTAGTTGTGTAGATGTGTAGATGTGTAGATGTGTAGATGTGTAGATGTGTAGTTGTGTAGATGTGTAGATGTGTAGTTGTGTAGATGTGTAGATGTGTAGATGTGTAGATGTGTAGTTGTGTAGATGTGTAGATGTGTAGTTGTGTAGATGTGTAGATGTGTAGTTGTGTAGATGTGTGTGTAGAAGCACGGCCACTATTCCCCCCCGGGGCTGCAGAGCCAGCAGGGATGCCTCCCTCTGAAAGACACTTCCTGAGCAGCAGTGAGAGCACAACGAGGACGAGGTGCCGGAAGGAGGCGTGAAGCGGCCACGCACGTCTGTGCAGGATAATGAAGCACATTTTGGGCCTGATTCCCATTTATTTTTTATCTTTATTTTATATGGTTGTAAAGATCGTGCCAGATCGTCCTGCGGTGTGAGGGATTTTTCTGTGTTTTTTACTTCACCCCGATCGGCTTGGAAGTCCGTCCTGGCCGCACCGATTGATTATAAAATTGTTGAATAAATTGTAATTTATTAAATATTCAATATTTAGGATCCGATATCCTGTAGTGTGGGGCAGGGCGGGCGCTGTCGTGGGAAGGCCCGATAGCCAATTGGGAGCCAGGCCCACTGAAACGGAACGAGTGGTAAACACAACAGCGGCCATGGAACGCTGCGAAGCAGAAAGCAACATGTACAGCCCATGTTCACGCCGTCTCCATCACTCCAGCCGTTGTTTCTTACTTTTTTCCTTCGGGGATTTTCTGACCCATCAATATGAACCCGTATGAACCGAGGCAGTGTTCTGGGATTGGAAGGGCAAACGTGGAGTTTAGTTTTCATGCTGCACATTTTTGGAACAAACCCGAAGAAGATCTGAGACTCCCCAGCTCAACGCGCACAGTGGTATTTGCAGCTTTTCAGCCCTGGTGTTGCGCTCGGGTAAAATTGACCCATTTCCAATTTCGACGAGATGAAAAAATAATACAGGAGGATACAAGTTTTTCCACCTCAAACTCCAGGCCCTTGGCTTATTTTGTGTGAAGAACATGCAAAAGATCAAACATTTCTTGAGTACACACGCTACAACCCACTCCCCTGCATTGCTTGAGAGATCAATTTTTCATGTACTGTATTTCATCGACGGTGACTCAAACGCTGTACATATGGTTCATTTTTTGTGTTTCCATTCGTTGTAAATCATCTGCCTTTGCAATTTTTTTTTGAGAAATTTTTGGGGAGGTGTATTCCATAGCCAGTGACTAAAACAATCTAAGTTTGGTTCTCTTGTTTCTATTGCTGTCCATCACCTGAATTGGCTTTTCACGGCTTTGTTTTTGATAAGATAAGGGTGAAAACCAATTGAGAATATCAGTTCAAAAAAATAAACATCAATGAAAACATTGTTTCATTTCAATTTTACCGAGATAAGCATGACTTATGCCATCTTATTCTTTGTTTTAGTGGATTTTTAACATGAATTGTCACTTAAACATCACAAAAAAACATACACTTCCATTGAAAAATGTGATCGAGCAGAGATTATTGCAAATATTAATCATATATGTTATCTTTGTTGTTTGGAATTGAGATAAAGACAACATACAGTATGTTAAGGAGATTTTTTAGAATGTACATTCTCATTTCTGTATTGCTTTTAAAACCCTAATAATGTCTCGGCTCAATTTCCCCCGAACAGGACCAAAAGCATCATGACTTTTTATTATGTCATTATTTTTCATGCCGGTTTTTTTTATTTTTATTTTAATTATATGCTTTTATTCTTCTTTATTCCTATATAATACTTTTCGTCCTTTTATAAAAAGCACTTTGAATCGTGCGTGACATGTGCGGTACAAAAAAAACCTAAAAAACCCCGACCTCGCTTCTCCGCCGAATGGGATCTGCTGAGGCGGGTTGTGGGCATGTATCCCCCTTTACTCTCAATCAAGTCGACTGACGCTCCATCGGCACTAATGTAATCTGCGAGCTGGATCACAGTTGCTCCCTGTTCGGCTGCAGAGGCGGCCAAAAATACGAGGAAAATAAAACAGAACTTGCAGGACCCTAATCGCCGGCTGCGGCGCGACTCGGCGGGTTCAGCGAGTGCCGAGTTAAAAAATTCGGGGCTGTTTGGGCTGTGAACATGCAGCGTGCAACACTTAATGAAATTTGGAGTGTGTATGCGCAGAACTTACAGGATCATAAGGCGAAAAATAAATATTTAAAGGAAATGCTGCCAAAGCCCCGAGTCATTACAGAAATCTCCACGAACCCTCTGAATTTTTCAACAGCCGCCCCGAGCTGCGGGCCCATTGACTTCCATTTAAAATCGCTTCATTTTCATCGCGTAAAGGGGCTCCTTCCAAAAATGGCTGAATGCATTTCAAGCCTTGATTGTGAATTTCTCGAACGTGCCGCTCTTGTTTGCCTGTGAATCTTTCTTTTTTTTCTTGTTTTTGTTTTTTTTTTCTCCCCAAAAGATGTTTAAATTCAACCCCCCGCGGGTCTCCCTCGTCCTGGGCAGCGGAAGCAAAGCCCCATCCAGGAGACGTCTGTTGACATGGACACCGCCTCGGCGAAGCCCCTGGAGAGCGGGGTCTCCGTCTGAGGGTCCGTCACACATATCACTGTTTACATCCCATATTTAGATGCACAAATGGAGTTTAAAAAGTGCTTTGGTGGGCGAAGCAATTGCATTTACTAATCTACTTATTTATTCATCGCCGAGCAGGCGCTTGTTCCGAATACGATGAAAGCATCTTTCCGATATTTTCGTCTTCTCTTCACCAAAGACGCGGCGAAATTTTGCGTCCGCCACAGATTTAAAATAAATTGCGGTGCGTTCATTATTCACCGTATTGCCCGAGCCGGGTCCTTGTGCATTTTCATCATGTTATCTTGGTTTCCAGCGTCTGAAAAAGTGCTTTCTCCTGCCTCCCGCTGGAAACCCCCGGGGACGCATTGATGAAAAATTGATCTTTTCTCGTGGAGGGTTTACCAGGGCTCTGAGTCCAGGCCGCCGGCATTGTTCAAACACAGCCTTGTTCAAGGCTGACGAGGGAAAAATGTGTGTGTCTGTGTGTGTGTGTGTTGGGGGGGCAGAAGGTTTTTCAAATCAAGGTGCTTGCCTGCTTTCTGATGATGGAGCCCATTATGCTTTGAGTTATTAATTTCCCTGAATGAGCCAAACAAAATGAAAACCAAGGGAGTTTCTGCATTCAGGGAGCATCAGGTGGTTGAATGGAACAGCTTGTGGAAAGAAATGCAAAAAGAAGGGAAGGGAGGGGAGGGAAGGAGGGAGGAAGGAAGGAAGGATGGATGAATGGAAGGAAGGAAGGAAGGAAGGAAGGGAGGAAGGAAGGATGGAAGGGAGGGAGGAAGGAAGGGAGGGAGGAAGGGAGGAAGAAAGGAAGGAAGGATGGCATAACGGCATTCAATGGAAATGGCTTTTTTCCGTAATTAGATAAATGGAGGAAATATAAATCCGGATAAAGCAGAAAGAAATTATAAACGAGACAGAGCCTCCATTAAGGAATCGTTCGTCAGGTCGTCTTTCTGTCTTTTTGTCTTTTTGTCTTTTTATCTTTTGTGAAAGTTTCTATTAATGCCCCCGGTTCAGAGCGTTTAGTCCCCTGCGCCACGATAACCTCAAAACCTTGTACCTCGGTGAAGGGCTTTTTTCCTTTTAGTTTTTCTTTTTCCTTTCTTTCTTTTTTTTACATTTAGAACTTAAAAAAGGCGTCTCACTTCAATCTCTGAGCTTGATCGCCAGGTCCCTCGCAGCAGCAGGAATATCCAGATGCACTTCTCGTGCGTGCCCGCGACCACGGAAGGCGCCGTTCCTCCCGGTCTGCAGAGTGAAGCCCGGTGCCTTCAACCCGTGGTTGCACCGTGCTCTCCATTCAAGCGGTGCTGCGGTCGGTGGCGGCGCCGCGGGCTCCAAAACGCCACCGGTTGATCTTCATCAACACATCTCAACGCCTCGGAAAAACAACAATATTATTTACAGAAAGCAGTACTTAACTGGCCCTTGGTTCTCTCTTGACTGTTTATGCCCAAAGTCACGTTCGTGGACGTACGCCGCACGTTTATTTGTCACCTCCTCATTTTAATAATGCTCACCACACACACCGCTATGATTGTTATTATTATTAGTATATGCTTCGCTGCACATTCCTCATTTCATGTCTAATCAATTTTTTTTATCTCATTGGGAATCTACACCGTACATTTTCTTGAGCTGTTTATTGCTTTTTTTTCCCTCAAATGTAAGTTTGTATTTTCGCAGGACGAAAATGTTCTTTTCCACTGACCCGAGGATAGGGGCCCCGGAAAAGGCAACGAGGCCTACTATAAAGGTTGGAACGTCTGATATTCACCCAAACTTTAGCGCCAACAACCGCCATTCTGGTGCTCAACACACAGGTCCACAGCGCGTCAGGGGCCGGAGGGTTCTGCCCTGTCATTTCCAGAGGAAGGGCCCATTTGAAAAGGAGGTTCCCAGCCGGGTTCAGGGCGGGCGGACGGAGGATGCCTTGAAAGGACGCGAGGCTGTCGCGTGTCGAGGCGGAGACCCCGGCCCACCGCTTGAGCACCTTTCATATCAGATCTGAAAAAAATCTGAATTCACAGCAGAACAGGGCGATTGTACATTGGCGCTCTGTTGTTAAGCGGGCGCAACAGCGACGTAGTGTTTAGATCCGGGGCCTCAAACTACAGGCCCGGGGGCCACATCCGGCCCGCGAAAGAACTGAATGAATGTGTTATGTTTTCAAAAAATAAAACAGAATTATTCATATCGTAAGAGAGCTGTCTCTAAGAGGATAATGAGGCAATTCAAATTGCCTCATAATCAATTTAAACAGTGGCCAGTGGCCCCCAGGTCATTTTGGTTTGAGACCCCTGGTTTAGAGGATGTTGGAAAGGAATTTTACCACAATCCTGTCCGAATAACGGGATAAGGTTTTCTGGGATCTGTTGAAAAAAAAAAAATCTTTATTTTGATGTTTAAGGTTTTTTATTTATATATTTGTATGTTTTATGTACATGGTTGTTTTATATTATGGACATAATAACAATAATAAATATAGCTGCAGGCAGCAATACATGGGGTCCAGCTGATTCGTGTTAGGTATGTATTACAGCTTCAGAGTGACATGGACATATAAACCTAATGTAAATACATTCATTTCATGTATGCAACTTTCGTGGCATTACCTATGAAGCATTTCCTTGAAGGGTTATGAAGATAGGTCAGGTCTAAATAATTGTTCTAAATAGCCGAGTCTTCATTGTGTTATATTTTCGGCATCTGTAACAATAACAAATACAACTTCAGTAATTATTTTTCATAACAATAATAATAAAAATATTTCATTTTTAAAATATATAAATTCATTTGTTTGTAATTACTTCTTTATTGTACTTGTTCTCTTAATAATGTACAATTTGAAAATTCAGTTTAATATCTAATCAGTCTATATTGAAATGCAGCATTCCTGTAACTTCAACAATAATTTTGAATTATAATTGTTTTGGAATTATTTGTTAATTACAAACACTTTCTTACTTTTCATTAGAGTTTGTTAAGTTTAGCTGTTGGAAAATGTTTTTATATGATGTTTATTATAAAACAAAGTCTTTTATTTTTTATTTTCAACTATATCTTATCATTCTTATCTTACCTTGAATGCACTGAAGTATCCGCAGTGTCAGTGACAGGAGATGACGATAACAGTTGAAATTACATAATGTATTTAAAAAGTTGAGTTTACTTTACTTGGGTTACATTTTCGGTGAGTTACGTTTCCATGAAATACAAAAAAGCGTTCAATTAAGTAATTTCCATTTCACGACTTCTAGTTTTCCGATGCCTCGTTGGATTTTGAACACCTCACTCAGTCGCACATTTCAGTGGTTTCCAGTGAACGAGCCCTGTGGATTACTGTTTGTTGTATTTTTCATTAATCTGGCAAAGTAATATGGACCAGGAATTTAAAATATTTATCTAATAGATCTATTGACATCTACCAGATAAGAAGCTGTATAAATATACACCGATGTAAACCGATAGTTGGTAATGTGGGACCGCTACAGAGTGACTGAGTCTACAGCGTACACTGGACATGGTCCAACTGGATTAGCCTCTTTCCAGCGCAGGTAAATACAATCCAACCCAATTTAAAGGGTCGGAAATAGAGCTCAACCGCCGCATTGTTCTTTGGACAATGCCCTTTGTTGCCCAAAGACCTGAGTGGGTTTCCACACAGCAGTCAATGCCCAACCATCACGGCCATTTTAACAAACTGACCTTTGGCGACCAACTGTCAGCAAGTGCGTGCCAAATATCAGCCCTGAACAAACTGAGGAGACGGAATGTGAATCAGTCCGCAATTCATTTAACACTTGCTTGGGTGAGTCAGCGCTCACTCTCCCGACGGCGTGCGGGAGGTCACGCTGAATGCGGTCACGTTGCAAAGTGGTGAGACCGCTGGAAAACAGCAAAGGAGCATCAAAGAGCTTTATAATGGGCACACAAGCACAAAAGTAGAATGCGTGATGGATCGTCCCACACATTCCCTCCGCCGTCAGCGTGGAGACTCTACCTTCGGAGTGAAAGTCGTGGTCTTAACCTTTTCAAAACTAAGAGGTCCTTAAAAGCTTGGTGCCGACGTGTGTGTGAGGCCTCCAAATGACAGGGAACGGCTAAGGAACTGCCTCCTGCGCTTGACATACTCCTTGGAAAAATAGCAATCTTTATTTTACTCAGGCTTTTTAGTTTCATCGAACGTCCTTTCTTTGTTTCCTGGTCATCCCGAAGTACGGCTACATGGACCGGGCCACTGTCCCGGTCCATGTAGCCGTACTTCGGGAACAAATGGCGGATGGGGGTGTTCCCATTGGGAATTAGTTAAAATACCACAATGATGTTGATCGTTTGTTTGGGACGACAGTAGAGTTTGATGACTCCAGTCACCATACAAACCTCCAGCCTACAACCCCAACCCGTTATGACATGATTTTGCTTAATGTTTAGTTAATTGTTCTTCGGGGTTAAGTATGGCCGGTTTGTTTGCTCAGAAAGCATTTGGAATGGTCTTGTTGCCCCAGATCACTTTTTATTTTGTTTGGGTAAATAAACTTCCTGTCCTTCCACCTGATGCTTGGTCTCTGAGTCCCTGCTCGGGGTCAGAGCACCACAATATCAGGCAATACACGACGCGTTGACTGAACTGGTTTTAATTCGCACTTCCCTTTCGGAGCCGGCGCTGTCGGCGGGGCCGGTGGCCTTCACTAATAAAGGTGCATTGCTCAGGAACCCCTGCTGGTGTTGGCTCCACAGCACTTACAGTTTTCAAGCCCAAGGCCTGAGAACAGAACAGGTCAGTGAACTGAGTCATTACAGCTTACTGCACAGACAGACCGGGATTGGAGGCATGGTGTGTGTGTGTGTGTGTGTGTGTGTGTGTGTGTGTGTGTGTGTGTGTGTGTGTGTGTGTGTGTGTGTGTGTGTGTGTGTGTGTGTGTGTGTGTGTGTGTGTGTGTGTTAAAATAATAGAGAGCGATGAGGAAAATATCCAGAATTTCTGTGCACATGTGGGCGCATCGTTGCGTGCGTAAGTCTATGTGTGGTATTACATGAGGATATAAATGTTTATGGGTATGCGTGTATGTCTGTGTACATGCATACATGTACCACATGGCTGAATTATTCAAGAGTTGTTTTTACTTTGCATGTGACGGCACGAACGTTCACATATGTGAGTTGCTTCTGGCGAGCCCCAGAGGTTACAGCAAAGGCTTTGGAGTTGAAGGGTTTGTAATCCACTAGTGAACGGTTCACTAACTGGAGGTCTGCTCATTCCCCGGGGTGAACAAGCGCAGAGGGAGGAAAATATTGAAACTTACTACTTGCACTCGTACAAGTACCTTTAATAGCCAAATATTGTGTCTAATTACAAGATGAAATATATGATGAATTACTTATGCAGAAATTAGGGGTCAGACATTAACCAGTAGGGTTATCAAACAAGGACACTGAAATCTAATTAAATCAATCAACAAAAGACCATTTCTGCCATGTCGACTTGGTCTTTGACATCGCATTTTGAGAAACTTACCGCTCTGCTTCAGTGCAGTTTAATCGAGCAATTATAATAAACATGTTTCTACATGTTTAAGTATCAGTGACATCACATTTATTTAACACTAGTTTTTGCAATTGCACTAGGATAACGTTGGGTGCAGCAGGTTGCCGATAGGAAGCGACACAACTTCTTGTTTCTAGTTTCTAGACTTGGATGTAGCCAAAAGAGCTGATTAGCAGAAGTGCAAAGTAATCAATAAAATGCAAATACCCCATTTGCAACCTTTTTTTTGCATCAGAACATATAAAAACCAAAATACAATAATGATATTGTAATAATAACAACTAATTATATTGTGGGCTTCTCAATGTCAAAAATAAGATTCAGTGGATTTTTTTAAGCCCTAATCATTTGCCCCATTGGACTGCATTCTAGAATAGTAGAGAAGCTGCAGAAGAGTTTCTCTGTCGTTAACACAGTTATGGATGATGGGAACCAACATTTTAACAAGGCTTTGCTTTAGAAATAGTGAAGCTATCCCTGAAAATCATAAATATCTCACCACGGGATGAATAACAGACCTGAGAATCTCAATTTCATGAGCCTAAATAGCGGTATTGTCTCTCACAAACTAGCTGTGTCCCCATTGGAATGAGACAAACAACAAAACAAACGGAAACCATGCCCAATATGGCAGCCTTGGATGAAGTTGTCACGCAAAGCTCTGATTGTCTCTTGTCTTTGCTCAGTAGGCCTGTGCGGCGGGTGGGTGTTTTCTCTCCTCGATAACAAAAATCAATTCTTAATTCTCTGGCTCATTTGTCGCTGCCGGCAGACTCCTGCGGAGCCCTGAAATCCTGTTTAATAATCAGGCATGAAAAGCCACGGATAATAGACGATTATGGGAAGCAATCGCGAAGGGGACGATAAGCTCGTGGCGTAATTGAAATATCATTCACATCAGATGTACTTAAGGACCACCAGGCTGTGCGGTGAGACGCACAGGGGTCGTATCGCACGATCTGAGCCTGTTCTGCTGTTGGAAACACAGTCGATCTCACCTGACAACAGCTGGATGGGAGCTAGAGAGAGGGCGGTTCAAAATACACCACCCTTTAAAATCAGGTTGTTCAGTCGCTGGCTGTGACGTGGGTCAAGAAAAATAAGAATACAGAAACCACAACCAAAAAAGAGACATGAGGCATTTCAAGATTCAAGATTCAAGATGTTTATTTATCACATACTTATACATATGAGCATACACACATATAGTGAAATGTCATTGCAACGCACCCGGAGATTATGCACAATAAGTACTAACTGACACAATAACTAACTAATAAACTAACTAAACTAACTGATCTGATTCCTAAAACGTAATGCAGCTAGTAAATGCAATAAAATAAGAGTAAAAAGCTGATATACTGAATGGGATACAAAATAGAAATAAGAGGAATAGACTATTATGTATGTACAGATATGTGCAGCAAAGCAGCATGTAAATAAATTGACGTAGTGTGTGTAGAGATGTATAGTACAGTTTTACAACAGTATGGCAGAGCAATACAGTAACACCGAACAGAACTGCAATACAGTGCCGTATGCAGTAACCCAGTACATTGATACAGAATGCAGTACAGTATGTAGTAAACCAGTACAGTGATACAGTATGCAGTACAGTATGTAGTAAACCAGTACAGTGATACAGTATGCAGTACAGTATGCATCATTCAGTACAGTAAGGCAGTGGGGCCTATGTGTATGGCTCAGTGAGGACCCCTGGTGAGTTCAGCGTTGACAGTTCTTATGGCTTGTGTGAAGAAACTCCGTCTCAGTCTCTCTGTTCTCGCTGTGTGACTGCGGAGGCGCTTGCCCAACTGCAGCAGCTGCAGCAGTCCGTTGTTGGGGTGGTGAGGATCCTTTGTGATCCTGCGGGCTCTGCTACTACACCTCCGAGTGTATTAGTCCTGCAGGGAGTGGAGGGTAGTTCCAGTGGTACGTTCGGCTGAAAGCACCACCCTCTGCAGGGCCTGCCTGTCCTGAGCAGTACAGTTCCCAAACCAGGCAATGATGTTGCCTGTCAGGATGCTCTCCACTTGAGGATCCTCACTGGGACCCTGAATTTCTTCAGCTGCCTGAGGTGGTAAGGACACTTCCTCGCCTTTCTCCCCAGGGTGTTTGTGCTGGACCTGGCCACACTGTCATGTGTGTACAGGGAGTACAATAGGGAGCTGAGGACACAGCCCTGGCGGGATCCTGTGTTCAGGGTGAGGGAGCTGGACATGTGCCTCCCCACCCTAGCCACCTGGGGCCTGGCTGTGAGGAAGTCCAGGATCCAGGCACACAGCAGAGTGTTCAGTCCCAGCTCACGCAGCTTGACAGCCAGTTTGGTGGGGACTATGGTATTAAAAGCATAACTGTCAATAAACAGCAATCTCACCTAGCCCCCTTTCTGGCCTTCCAGGCGCGTGAGCGTGGTGTGCAGTATCTGGGAGACCGTGGATCGTATGTGGATCTGTTCAGCCGGTACGCAAACTGAAGCGGGTCAATGGTGCAAGGGAGGGAGGTGCAGATGTTATCCTACATCAGCCTCTCAAAGCACTTCATGACCACCGTGAAGGCCCCTGGACGGTAGTCATTCAAGCAGGCTGGAGAGGCGATCTTCGGCACAGGTATGATGGTGGACTCCTTGAAGCAGGACGGAACACCGACTCGGCCAGGGAAGTGTTGAATATCCGAGGGAGCACCGGGGCTAGCTGGTTTGCACAGGTCTTCAGTACTTGCCCAGATATTGCCATCTGGGTCCCAGCTTTTCTGATGTTCCCATGCATTTGAGCGCTACTGACATCATGCTCAGACACTGAGAGTGTGCGCTCATCCCCAGCGGTGAAACTCCAATTAGCCGGCGAGCTAGCGGTGTTGTTGCCAGCCTCAAACTGCGCATAAAAGGAGTTCAGTTCGTTGGCTAGGGAGGCGTCCACACTAGTGGCTGGGAAGGGGCTGCTCTTGTAGTTAGTAATGGTCCGCAGCCCCTGCCACAAGTGTCTGGTGTCCCGTTGCTCCATCTGTAGCTCCACTGTGTCCCTGTATGTCGGTTTAACAACCTTCACTGCCCTAAGCAGTTTGTATGACTCCGCTTTGTAATTGTCCATGTTGCTGGGTACAAGACCGTCGCTGTAAGCGGTAAGCGGTTTGGTAAGCGGGAAGCAGTAAGTGGTTTGTTATAAAATATTTAACAAAATATTTATTTGACCAAGTTTGCAGAAGCAGCAATGCCGGAGGGTACTGCATTCCGCAACAAAACACTATAATGTTTTTTTAGGACATTTATTTAAACAGATTCTTGAATTAAGACTCATTTGGATGCCACCTACTCACAGTTTTAAACACATTTTATCCATCCAATCATCTATCTATCTATCTATCTATCTATCTATCTATCTATCTATCTATCTATCTATCTATCTATCTATCTATCTATCTATCTATCTATCTATCTATCTATCTATCTATCTATCTATCTATCTATCTATCTATCTATCTATTTATCTATCTATCTATGTATCTATCTATCTATCTGTCTATCTATCTATCTATCTATCTATCTATCTATCTATCTATCTATCTATCTATCTATCTATCTATCTATCTATCTATCTATCTATCTATCTATCTATCTATCTATCTATCTATCTATCTATCTATCTATGTCCCTCTTATATTTATCAATAAATTACCTTTTTTATTCAAAAATTCATCCGCCAATCCATCATCCATTCATCCATCCATCCATCCATCTATCTTCTATCTTAGACATGGAAAGTACGTGTGTGTGTGTGTGTGTGTGTGTGTGTGTGTGTGTGTGTGTGTGTGTGTGTATACAGTATATATCTACATATACATGTATATATTGTGGCAGACGAGGGGGGGTCTGCAGGTGACGGGACTGGCTTCGCCCTGTGGCGGCGCAGCTGTACTGGATCTGCCATGTAGCCCCACTGCCAGAACGACTTTGTCTCCCTCCCCAAACACGTACATGTGGGCAGAGACTCCCACATATATATGGTGAAGTGAAAAACATTGCTCATGTCATTCCAATGGCACCTGTCAAGGGGTGAGATATATGAGGCAGCAAATGAACAGTCAGTTCTTGAAGTTGATGTGTTGGAAGCAGGAAAAATGGGCAAGGGAAAGGATCTGAGCCACTTTGACAAGGAGCACATTGTGATGCTAGACTAACTGGGTCAGAGCATCTCCAAAACCACAGGTCTTGTGGGGTGTTCCCAGTATGCAGTGGTTAGTATCTTACAAATGTGGTCTAAAAAAAGGACAACCGGTGAACCGGCGACAGGGTCATGGGCCCCCATGGGCTCATTGATGCAGGTGGGGAGTCTAGCCTGTCTGGTTCGATCCCACAGAAGAGCTGCTGTAGCACAAAAGGCTGAAAAAGTGAATGTTGCTGTGATAGAAAGGTGTCAGAACACACAGTGCATCATAGCTTGCTGTGTATGGGAGCGCTCAGAGTGTCCATGCTGACCCCTGTCCACCACTGAAAGCACCTGCAATGGGTACGTGAGCGTCAGAACTGGACCAAGGAGCAATGGAAAAAGGTGGCCTGGTCTGATGAAGCAAGTTTTCTTCTACATCATGGGGATGTCCGGGATAAGGATCCGATCCGATGGGGCATCTGTGGGATGTGCTGGAACAACAAGCCCGATCCATGGGGGCCCCACCTCACAACTTCCAGGACTTAAAGGATCTGCTGCCAACGTCTTGGTGTCAGATACCACAGGACACCTTCAGAGGTCTTGTGGAGTCCATGCCTCCACGGGTCAGAGCTGTTTTGGAGGCATGAGGGGGAGCTACACAATCTTTCTTTCCTTTTCTTTCGGCTGCTCCTGTTCCTCCCTTACACCAACCGCCTGCATGTCCTCCCTCACCACATCCATAAACCTTCTCTTTGGTCTTCCTCTTATTTCTCTTGCCTGGCAGCTCCATCCTCAGCATCCCTCTCCCAATGTAACTCTCATCTCTCCTGCGCATGTGTCCAAACCATCTCAATCTCGCCTCTCACTTTTCCACCAAACTGTCCAACCTGAGCTGTCCCTCTAATGTATTCATTCTTAATCCTGTTCATCCTTGTCACTCCCAATGAAGTCAACATCCTTAACTCTGCCACCTCCAGTTCAGCCCCCTGCTTTTTGTCAGTGCCACCGCTTCTAAACCGTACAACATGGCTGCTCTCACTACCGTCCTGTTGACCTTCCCCTTCACTCTTGCAGGAAACCTTCTGTCACAGATCACTCCGGACACTCTTCTCCACCCACTCCACCCGGCCTGTACTCGCTTCTTCACTTCTCTCCTGCACTCTCCGCTGCTTTGGATGGTCGATCCCAAGTATTTGAACTCATCCGCCTTCTCCACCTCCACTCCTTGCATCCTCAGCTTTTTGCCGCCCTCCCTCCCATTCAGGGACATGTATTCTGTCTTACTCCTGCTGACTTTCATGCCTCTTCTCTCTAATGCACGCCTCCACTTCTCCAGGCTCTCCTCAACCTGCTCCCTACTCTCGCTATAGATCACAATGTCATCCGCGAACATCATAGTCCACAGAGACTCCTGCCTGATTTAATCTGTTAACCTGTCCATCACCATTGCAAACAAGAAAGGGCTCAGAGCTGATCCTTGAGAGCGATCCTTGAGAGCAATCCCACCTCCACATTGAATGCCTTTGTCACGCCTACTGCACACCTTAATACTGTCTGACTGCCCTCATACATATCCCGTACCACTCTTACGTACTTCTCTGCCACCCCCGACTTCCTCAGGTAATACCACACTTCCTCTTTCAGCACCCTATGATATGCTTTCTCTAAATCCACAAAGACGCAGTGCAACTCCCTCTGGCCTTCCCTGTACTTTTCCATCAGCATTCTTAAAGCAAACATTGCATCTGCAGTACTCTTTCCTGGCATGAAACCATACTGCTGCTCGCTGATCTCCACCTCTCCTCTTAACCTAGCCTCCACTACCCTTTCCCATAGCTTCATGCTGTGGCTGATCAACTTTATTCCCCTATAGTTATTTCAGCTCTGTACTTCTCCCTTCTTCTTGAAGATGGGTACCAGTACCATCTCACCTAAACATTTCCATGCTTCCCCAGGTATGTCATCTGGGCCAACTGCCTTTCCACTCTTCATCTTCTTTAATGCTGTTCTCACCTCATCCTTGTTAATTTGCTGCACTTCTTGATCCACTATCCCTAGATCATCCCTCTCTTTCTTCATTCATCGAAGTACTCCTTCCACCTTCTCAACACACTCTCCTCACTAGTCAGCACTTTCCCATAATTATCCTTCATCACCCTAACCTGCTGTGAGGGGGAGCTACACAATATTACTGGTTATTAGTGGTGGTTTTAATGTTGTGGCTGATCGAGTGTGTGTGTGTGTGGGTGTGTGTGTGTGTGTGTGTGTGTGTGTGTGTGTGTGTGTGTGTGTGTGTGTGTGTGTGCGCGCACCATCACATTGGGGGTGCAGGCTTTGGTGGACTTCGTACTGTAGATGTGCTCGGTACACGTCGTCCATACGCGTGGAGTGCGGCAGTGGAGCTTGGACACGTTCCCTCTTCTCTTCCCTTTTTCATTCCTTTACTTCCTCCTCTCTCTCTTCCTCTTCCCCTTCCGTCCATCATCCCAGCGTACGGAAGCTTCTTGTCTATATCCCCGGTCAATTACTCGCTTCCGTCCAGGCTGGGGTAAGAAAAGGCTCGCTCGCGAAGAGGGTGCACGAGGCTTCAAACGTTTCCTCGTCATGTTTTTCATGTTTTTTTTCCGCCAAGCCAGACTGCAGGAGAAACTGTTTGTCCATATTAAATTATATTTTTCGCCTTATGATCGCTTTCATTGGCACATGCTTCTAGATCTCATATTCTCTGAACCTGAACATGACGGCTGTCGCTGGTCCCGGTTGTCAAAGAAATGCGAAACGCGGTCCAGTATAACGCCACTTCTGGAAGGAATGCTTAAATAATAAAACAGTGTTAATACGCCTGCATAGGTCGCCTTGCCTTCCACTGTATTTTTTTTTTACAATATGGAAATATGAGACAGGTTAGGCTATAAAAATCAGTCTAAAAATATTTCATTTCATTACAGAAGTTTTAACAATGCCGTCCTGAGGAGATCGCAAATTGGTTCCCAAGACATTTGTTCTTTGAAGAGACTTGATTCCAACAAGTCCCGATTGCTTCACTTTTTAGGTCAGACTTGTTCAAACAGCGAAATGTTGCAAAGTACAAAAACTTGAAAACAATGTCAAGTGCAAAAGTGTAGCTTGTTTATACTGTTGTTTGAATTTTTAATCAGTGTTTTGTGGGCAATTGTCATTGTTTTAGGCTTTGATGGCGAAAGAACGAATGTGTCTGTGTGCGAGTGTCTGAACAATAACTGAGTGTTTTAAGGGCTGGGATAACATCGAGTTGCTTCTGTATTCACTTTGACAGAGAGACATTGAGCGAAACAGAGAATCAAACATTGAGATGGAGAGAGAAAGAGAGAGAGAGGGAGGGAGGGAGGGAGGGAGAGAGGGACTCTGCGGAGGCGCTTGCCTTGGAAGTGTTTCCATGTACCGTCACAAGCCATTCCCTTCAAAGTGCTCAGGTCAAGGGTAACGTACGAGACACGAGAGAGGGTTCCACTCTGGCCAGCGAGGGGCGGCTGTGTGGGAAGAGGTTGAAAGCGGGACCACCTCCCCCGCCCCGTTGGGAGGGGATTGTGGCCGGTAACGCCCGTTCTCCGCGGTCCACTGGTGTTTGCGTGGGTTTTCCTCCCGCCACCAGAGACATGGAGGTTAGGCTAATTGGACGCCCCAAACTGTCCCAAGGAGTGTGACAGGATATGGATGTGGGTGACCCTGCCACGGGTGGCGGGTCTCCGCCTCACGCGAGCCCACTGTCAGCTGGGAGACACTGCAGGGAAAGCTGTAAAAGCCAGCGGTAAAGAGAGAAAATGGATCGCCCTGTTTTTCTGCAGGATCATTTTCCTTCCCTGGTGCTTGTGATGTATTTCCGAGTATTTCTTGAAAAAAAAGACCCGTCAACAAAACCACATTACCACAAGGGAGGAGAAATGACATCACATGACCAATGAGCTCGATCCACAAGGTCAAAATGAGCTTTTTAAGCAATTCTGTGCAATATAGTGTACGTTTTAAACTTAATTCCTTGGTTCACACATTAATTCATCAGCGCCGAGAAAGATAACGAGGCACGTGCTTGTGTAATGGCCGTCGCTGTTTGTTATTGATACGGAGGAGTCTAATGCCGCAGACAATTACTCCCCGTGACCTCCGTCCGGGTGTGTTTGCGGCGTTGTAAACCGCGTTAAAGAGAGAAAACTCTTATCGGCTTCCGCCGCCAAATCATGAGGCAATGACTATAGCGATTTGTATATTGTTCCTCAATCCAAATCAGCACGGCACACACTCTGGTGCGACGGCGCCGGTTTGTGCTCTCCTCAATCACGGCAAATTGAGCACACAAGAATAATCACATTAGCATAGTTATCTAAAGGAGAAATACCGGTAGTGACTAATTGTGCCAGAATCACAGACAACAGAATAGTTTGGGATTGTGACAGATGTGCAATCAAACATTTATGAGCTCGGTAAAAGTCACTGCTAATTAATTTGTTTACACCGCGTTAGGGCGTGTCGCACAATACCCAGTCCGTCTTAGAGGAAGGTAACATTCAAACTTTAGGCGTCGCGACCATTGTTGGTGTTGTCGGTTTGTTTAAACCATAATGAGGCTTGTTTCAGTCTGAGATTGCGTTTGGGGTCTAATGCCAGTTTTGGCAAGGACTACAGCCTCTGTTAATCTTAAAGTGGAAAAACCTGCGATTATCTGACAAAAAAAATAAAGATAATTCCATATATGACACCTTTTTTGAGCTGCCACTTTATTCGGGACAGCCATTCCATGTATTTGTGTTATGCATGTGCTCCTGAAAATGTTTCCATTGTGGGTTGCGAGGATGAAAAGATAGGGCCCACACAAGTGAGAGGCAGCAAAAAGTGAATTTCACTGCTTGTGGTATGGACATTCACAACAATTCACAAATGGCATGAAGAGATATCCCCACCACCCCGAGTGACCAAGAAGTATCATTTCCAGAAAATAATTTGACCGTCTCACAGCAAAGACGTGCATTTTGAATGGAATTCAGGGATTCAGCACAGGCGATATGATGGATTACCACTTAAAAACATAAAGCCGCGTTGCTGTCTATTACGTAATAGACTATAAATATGAATTGCGCCCCATTCCCGGGCAATTAATCCAAAGTAGTTCCAGGCCCCGGCCAACTGTTATTGTTGCAGGAGGACTGGAGACAGAGTGTTTATCCCGATCATTTACCAACGCTAACCCTCTCCCACGCTTCACACCAACCTCTGTAAACCAACAGCGACGCAGTGTGTTTGTTTACCTCACAGTGCTACAACACCACGGCCAGATCAGATGCTGTTTGCTACACGCGCTATCTCTTGTTGGATTAACAGGAAGCGCTATCAGCGACGGGCACCCCCCGACCGCCGGCGCCGCTTTGGCCGAGCGACCGGCGGCGGGGTCTCGCTCTCCAAACGCGGCCTCCAAACCTCTTATCATTCCCCGGTCCTACAGTCGCCGCGAGACGGTCAGGGTGTCTGGAGGCGATCGTCCCGATACGATCCATTCGGCCGATTAGCCGCTCGGCTGCCGTGGCCCCCGAGGGCCGGGGGAGCCACCTCTCAACATCGCCGTGGTGTGAGGAATGGCCGCTGCGCTGGTCCACTCTCCTGTTTTGGGCGTTTTTGGGCAATAAGCTCCTCTCTAGCGATGCGAGACTCGCGGACGATTCCCACGCACCGAACAAACCCGTTGAATGGATCGCAAAAGTGACTCCGATCCAAAGAGTCGCGCTGCAGCCAGATGCGCGGGCTGAATGAGCCCCAGTCTCAGTTGGTGTGAACAAGAAGAGCCCAAAGCTGCGCCTCAAGCATTCCGGCTTCCAGCCCCACAAGATCCTTCAGTTTCTATTCCATGAGATTGTTAGTGAATCTTTGTTAGTGAACATGTTTTTTTTGCTGAAAATACCACTCAGATTATGAAATCTAGCCATTCTAACATGCCTCCAAACCATCCTCAGGATGCCACCTTCCAGAGGCACCTACATGGAGTTCTGCGAGCCAATGGGGTTTGAGCTTCACTTCTGGGTTCCGTTGTATTTTGTCCATAAACTTTCACTGGTTCAACCTTATCGGCCCACCAAAATCTGTTTCTGAACAAACGTGAGGCAAAAAGTGAGCACAGAGTATCGCGCGCCGCAGCCTACATCTACACCTCTATCTACTGCATCGTTTTTTTACAAAGAAACACACAGCAGAATTACTTTTTAAATACTTACATTTCCATCGTCTGCAGTTCCTTCACAGACAGATGGTATTAATTCCTCTTTCCTTCAAAAGATTTGTGCTGGTCTGTGAAGCCAACAGAGCAGTTCCCGGCGGTGCTTGTTATTCCTCCATCCGTGGGTGGAGTTGCTCAGGTGGAGGGCAACTTATTTGACAGTTTGGGTGTTAGCAGACCCATCAGAGAGTCACATGTACCTGCACAAGCAGTGAACAAGTTTTTCATTAAAGTTCCCCTTTTCAAAATTTGCCAAAATTCATATCCAATGTGACTGTCAGAATTCACAACTCGGAGCCGATCTTTTGACTCGGGTTGCTTGTTCAGGAAGTCCACCCTCGCTCGCCATGCGTTACAGCGGCCGAAAACCAAACCAGCCAAGAGTCGGAAAAGTCAGTGGCTCTCCAGAAGGATCCGACCTCTGCGTCGCCACCGCTCTCCCGTAACACACCGCCAAATAACATTCATTTTTTGTGTCTCCTTCTTGAAGATCCACAGCTGTGCCACAAATCACTTGGGGTGATCAGCGGGCTCTACAGCCAGCCATCCCCGACGTGCTCGATGATGAATTAGCATTGCAATTTAAGGTGAAACACCAGCGCATATCACACAGCCTCCCTCTAAAGGACTTTACTCGGATCAGCTGCGTAATTTGACTTTTCATCCTTTGTGTCAAAACAAGCGGCACAAGCTTATCGCGCATTACTACCAAGCCAGGGCGCCCTGGCTTGTAGCAGGTAAGATTCAAGATTCAAGATTCAAGATTCAAGATTCAAGATTTTTATTTGTCACATACATATACATACTTCCATACATATATGCAGTGAAATGTAATGCAACGCACCCGGTGATAGCACACAATAAGTCCTAGGAAAAAGTACAAAAATAAAATAAAATAAAAAGTAGAAAATTCCTTTCTAATAGACCGACTAACTGACTCCTAAAACGTAATACAGTAAGTGGAATACTTATAGAATAAGATAAAAAATATATAGAATAAAATACAATAAAAAATAAATTGAAATAAAATGGAATAGGTTGAAGGAATATGCCTATGTATATACAGGTAGCGTCACGTTACTCTCCGAGGCGCATGTAAATGCCTGGATAAGGTCATCCGTGGGTTGATATGGTGGGCTAATGATAAGTCACCGTGAGGTGCCCCCCACTCCCCCCCGACCCGCCTATTAACGTCTTAACGCTGGGATGTAAAAGCGGGCGGGAGAAAGCCATAGACGCGACGGGGGCTTTCTTCTACAGTTTTCGCAAGCCTTTGAAAATATTTGTATGGAGAGCAGACGCCTTCTTAAGCAACTTGTTTTGATTACCTTCGACCTGCCGGTGACACTGCGGACACGCGGCGGACAGGCAAGGCGGCGGGTGCCTCTCACACGGGCGGAGTGAAGCCAACACAACACGTCCTCGTGACCCCCCGCGGCCTCCGGAGTCCATTACCCGCAGCCTCCGCGTGGAGCGGAGAGAATGGACGGATGAGCGGCGTGTTTATTTATTTCTTTCAGCTTAATGCGTTTTCCCCCTGAATGAGGCTGTTCTCTGCTGTGCTCTGACCTAGGGAGTGGAACAGGCCGCGTGGCGCGGCGGCTGCTTTTGATATTCTGTCATTATGTCTGTCGAGGACATAATGCAACCTGACTGCTGCACTTTCATCAACACATTTCATATATATATATATATATATATATATATATATATATATATATATATATATACATATAAAACCACCAAAAACATTCAAGGTTGAAAAAAAATCTGTTGAACAACAAAGAAAACCTGTTTATTTGACTGCATGTGGATATAAATAGTTTTTTATTAGAATAGGAATCTGAACCAATTTCTTCTGGTGAGGTTTGATGCGTTTCACTACAGACCATAAGCATTAAGACATTAAAAATAGACTTAAATGGTCTGAAAAAATACAGAATAAAAATCGGAATCAAGTAAAATACAATAAATAAATAATAAAAATGTGTATATATTACCATAATCTTGTTTGAGTATCAAACTGGGTTATCCTTAATTAGTGTTTTGGGACTATTTTTGGATTAAATTTGTATGTGACACACTTGATCACTAGAAACTTCTAGAAAACTTCCTCGGAAACAGCATTTAATTCTGTTTGAAAAACGAAACAAGCTGTTGAACTTTAAAGGTCATTGAGCAGTGATAGTCTCAAACGGGGAGTTTGGACCAATTAGCATCCACACGTCTTGACAGCCAACATGTAGCTTGTCATTTTGAAAATGTTTAAACGCTGCTATTATGCCTAAAACACACTGAAACCGACATATTAAACCTCTTCTAGAGGTTTTAGTGATTGCGTAAATTTTATGAAAAGCATTGTGTAAATTGTGTGAAAAGCATATGTTAAATTGTTAAAATAAATTTAAAAAGTTAAATTGAAGGTCAGTTATTTTCATCCCTTGCTCCAGTAGCGAAGGAAATTTGGCTATAGCCAGTTGAACGACTTATTCAGCCTAGCAAGAGTAAAAAATAAAATTAAAAGTTAGAAGGTGTACGCCTACTTCCTGTAGTCCGCAGACTCCTGCCGCCCAGTGTCTCCGTGGAAGGAAATCACTCCGTGCGAAAGTTCCCAACAACACGGTTCCATTCAAACGGGTTAAACACTGCATGTCCCTTATAGACATTTCATCAACTATTTTAACCTTTGGGACTAAAATAAAACAGACACGATTCAGACCCATTGCTCTGGAGCTGCAAGCAAACTCCATGTGTGAGGACACAAACACGGAATGTGTTTTGGACAGTTTGTGTGTAAGGACTGGCTTGAATGCTGCAAAATAAGGAGGGACACAGCACCGGGTTGAATGTGTTTATATTCATAAAAAGGGCAAGAGAATAAAATATCATATGAAAAGCTTTGCTGACGTCAAGCAGGTAAGACCACACACACACACACACACACACACACACACACACACACACACACACACACACACACACACAAACACACACACACACACGCACACACACGCACACACAGTTTATAACCACTACAGAGTGATGGGCTCTACACCATCAGAGCCAGAGCCACAATTAGCACATAACAAATTGGATGATGATGTCACAAAGAGTCCCGCTCCACAATCTCATCCCGCTCCACCGTCCAAAGAAGTTTTCGGGCTCCAAAAGTTCCAGAACCATGGCATGTCGGCGATGTGCAAACGTTCTGCAACTTCCGTTAGATTGACGTTTGTTTTTCGCTCATTCCTGCCACAAATGTAGATCGATATTGATCAAAATTGAACCCCGAGATGTCTGAGACGTCCCGGTTCTGACGAGACCTCAACCATGTCGCTGGGCTCCGCCAATTGTTCCAGACACTTTTAGCCAGGGCTTGATTTGCGCCGGATCCTGCAGGAACATGTTCCATGACCTCCCAGATTGGGACCATCACCTATTTGATTAGATACGGCACCTCCGCACAAGCTGCAGAGCTGTGGCTCGAGCTGCGAGCTCCGCGTTCCCCGTTTCTCCAAACAGAACAAATAGAAATAGTGTATTTTTAGATTATTATTTTTAATGGGCTGGATCCGACTCTGAATCTTTTCAGTCGATTCAGTACCTGCACCTTTCCGACGGTACAGACGATGCCTGCACTAGCGATGCCGTATGGAACGAAACCATGCGTAATGGTGACACTTTCTCCGTGACTCTCTTCCCCTCTCCATGCGTTATGCGCAGAAAATGATCTGGGAGTCGTGGCCCGCTCCTCCGTGCCCCGCCCCCACGTCGTTTGCTCCGTGTTGCTCTCCGCCGATCGGGGCGCACGGAGGGCCGGGTTCACATCCGCGACCGGACGCGTTCACACACAAAAAAAGATATTTATGATTCCCCTTATTTATGATTCCTCGTTGAAACGTTATCCCTGTGCATTTTGAGGCTTTTATCTGTTTTATCCTGTAATTGTAATGCACACTGACTGACAAAAAAGACAAGAAAAAAAGGACCGCTTGACTTTAAGAATCTCAGTCGATTGATGGGTCTCGGACTGATGTTTAGACTCGTGGACTTTCAGGGGGCAGCCCGATTAGCCTATAAGCCCCGTGCGTCCCGTGCCGCGTCATGCATGGTAGCTAACCCCGGGCTTTTTTTTTCCGAGTCCAATTTTTGTGTTATGACTTCCTCGAATCCCGCAAAGCAAGGAGGGACGCAACGCCGCATCCAACATTTTGATGGTTTGATGCAAACGGAATGCCTTTATTATAAATGTTTATTCACTAAAAGAGCAAAATAGAGAAATGTCACTCAAAAAGCCCTGCCAACCTCAAGCAGGTAAAACGATACACAGACATCTACACACGTACGTTTGGAGCCACAACCTGCCCTTATATAAGGAATTGGATGATGATGTCACAAAGTGTCTTACTCCACAAACTCATCTCGCTCCACCACCCGACTGGAATTTTTAAAACCTTTAAAACCTTGGCTTGTTGGCGATGCCGGAACGTTCGGATACTGCCAGTCAAATTTCATCAGTTTTTCACTAATTCCTGCTCCAAATGTGGATCGATATAGATGGGTATTGAACCACGATAGATATCTGTGATGTCCCGATTCTCACAACCTCAATCGTGTACGTGGGTCCAGCAGTCGTTGTGTTCCAGACTTGAGCCCGAAAAATGCCAAGTAGAATAATAATACTAATACTAATAATAATAAAAATACTAAAAAATACAAATACAAATAATAATAATAAAAATGATAATAATAATAATAATAATAATAATAATAAGAAGAAGAAGAAGAAGAAGAAGAAGAAGAAGAAGAAGATGAATGTAGGTACAGTATAAGAAATCAAGAAAAATAATGTGTCTACATGATAAAATTATAATATTCTCATATTATACATTTTATAATTACATTGACTCCTTCTGGATCCTCATTTGAACTTAACTTTAGCGTCTATATTTCTGTCTATATATTTTTTAAATTTCTGTTCTAATTTTAGTGTGCCGGTTTTAGCTGGATCCATCTGCATTGCAAATATGCCGTAGGTGACTTTCCACTGTCGAAAAAAAAAAAAAATCAACTGAATGGATGCCGAAATGGATCCTGTAGGCCTGAAGCATCCCATTTAATTTTGGCTTGCAATTTTTCGGCGCGCATCAGTATCTTCAGATCACATGGTTCCATCCAAATTGAAAGTTAAAAATGTTGCAACAAATAGATTTGGCGTGGAGGAAAACTTTTATGTTCCAATAGATTCCAATGCCAATAAATGGTTGTTATTGTCAAGGGCGTAACTTTGGTTTAAGAAGAGGGGGGTACAAGGCAGAACGCGCGGGGGGGGTCCCGTAATTACGCCCCTCGTAATTTCCTTCCCTGGTTACTATGCATGTGTATTTTACATTGTATTAATGCACTATTACAGACTGTTTTTTTCATGGACGATCAGAACTGGCAAAGCTTTCACAATTCCATAACTACGCATGCATATACAAAACTGCATCTGACATAATCCCCTGATCGCAGTGATTTGGGCGGATTGCGATCGTTCAGTAAAAACTGTTCGAAGCCACAATCATAAGTTTCCATCCAAACTTCAGGGGGATTTTGAGGCAAACGGAAGAAATGACGTGACAAATCGGGTGTGCATTTGGTGAGTTTCCGTCCATCGGCTTGAGGTGAATTGACGTTGACAGTCCACCTGAAAATGTTTTGTTTCAAGATAAAATGGCAATTATATTACACAAAACAACATATTGTTCTGCAAGATGTAGAAACATATTTTAGACTGCTATAGAATTGTACTATGACAGTGACAGAGAGTATATATAGAGGAGAGAGAGGGAGAGAGAGAGAGAGAGGGTGAGAAACTAACATCATCATGTACTGTGATATTGTGTGGACAATGGTGCTGCTGAACAGACCAGAGCGGCGTTTTAAAAGATCCTTGTCCGCCCTGTGGGTGTCTTTCCACCTGACAACGCAGCACATTTCAATCCAAAAGGGCGGCACTCCAGAGTGAGTCGGGTGGGGCGGGGGGGGGGGGGGGGGGGGGCGTTTTGGGCTGATTTCACACCCTGGCTCCCTCCCTGGCAGAGTGCCCCGCCGCCCCCTGATTGAATGCCAGCTGACACCTCCTCAATAGGTCCATCACCTATTTCCTGTACTCCTGAATATACATTAGCAAAGCTTGTGTCTCAGGAGAGGCCTGAGCGCTGTCCCACGCGCGCACACACACACACGCACGCACAAGCACACATACATACATACATACACACACACACACACACACACACACACACACACACACGCTCACAATCTCTTCTCATTCTGTACTTACGCCGTAGGGTCCCTCCCTCCCTGCCTCCCTCCCTCCCTGACAGATGGGAGATGTGTGGGGAGGGTTTCAAGTCGCTGTTGGAACCCTGTGGTTGTGACAGCGGCGACGCAGCGTGCAACTCGCTATCAGAGACAATCCCGAAACCCTCCGAGTGCACGACTGTCGGCGCTGCGCGCTTGACGGCGGCGGCGCGACGTCAGCCCAGGCGTCTTGATTTTCAACGGGCCAAGTGGGAAGTTTCTTCGAGTAGGAATCTGGGCAGCTGCCCCCCCCCCCAAAAAAAAAACCACCTGCTCTGCCTCCCTTGCCGAATCTTGAGACAGCTGCCTCCCCCTCCGCCAGCTACTATTTTATTTACAGTCATAAATATTTGTTATCTCACTAAATGTAGTAGTACACCAGTGACACCAGAAGGAGGGGTCCTCCACCGTGCGGCTGCTCAGAAAGTCCGGATGCCCCCAGCGAGGGAACCAGCACCGGAACCTTGATGCAGGCAGCAAGGTGAACAATATGGAAAGGAGCTGACTGTGGCGTTCAGCGAGCCAATAGCCAATGGCCTCTGACAAAACTATGCAGGGCTGATGGATCCGGCTAATGAGGCCTGGCTCGGTAAATGACTCACCTTAAAGCCACCAAGAATAGCTCCCACCCGCACAGCAGGCTGGTCATTCAGAGTAAAGGTGATGGCGGGATGATAATACACGATGGATTAATGGATTGATTCCCCCCGAGGCTGACAGAATTTAGAATTGAACACATCATTTTTTTTTTTTTGCTAGACTTGGCACTGATCCGAAAGCAGGCCGTGTCGTAACAACAGGCCCAATGTTACCGTGACAACAACTGCAACAACAGGCTAATAGCATCACTGGAATCTTGAGCACAACAAATTTGACAAAACACTTGCAGAAGCAGCGTTTTGTGTAAGTGTATTCAGGCTACAGCCGCTCAGAGAAACAACTGAAAGAGATCAGGAGAGTTGAGAGTTATATCAGATTGGTATTAAAGATTTCAGTGTCTCTAATGGTATCGGAGACGAAAAAGTGGCAGCACACCATTTATTTTTTTACCCTGAACCAGAAGGGGGTAGTGACAGGTATACATGCACTCAGTTACACGTATATAAGTGATTGTCATGTTCTTGGATTTCTGTTTCAAGAATAAGTGGAATACTCCTTGGAGTACTCTTCCCGCCTTCCTGCCGTCAAGCACCAGCTCTCGGAGCTCCAGACTCTAAAATAAGAGCTCCAAAATCCACGGAGAATATCGCTGATTGTGCAGTTGTGATGAATATTCTCCAACAGCGCTGTCAACATTTCCCCTGTAACCTTAAGATCACCTCGCGATAAACCTCACAGCACATCAGCACCTGGACAGGAGCCGGGGATTAGGGGAGAGAACCACTGTCAGTTCATGTCCGCAGGGAAGACAGCCTGGACGGCTCCTGCAGAACTGGAGTACAGAGCTAGGATGAGCGCTGGACCAGGGAGGGAGGACCACAGAGGAAACAGGACCACAGAATAACTAGGAGGGACAATGGAGGAACCGGGACCATCGAGGACCCGGACCACGGGGGAAGCGGCCAGATGCGTTGAGTCAGGGGCTGGAGGGAGGCAGTGTGATAGGGCTGAGGGGCAGAGGTAAAGTCCTGTACTAGCGTCTTGGATTGGTACAAATCTGCCCTTTATAATGGTTTCGTACATAAGCAAAAAGGGAAAAAACATATTTTCATTGTAACACTCATTGCAGTGACTATGCAGTGGAATCAGGGTTCCACTGCATAGTCTCTGACACTGCATTGTCCTGTTTTCTATTTTTGGACTTTTTGGAAGATGGTCTCCCCATGTCCCAAGGCAAAATATGCCGTCTGCCAATTTCCCCAAATTTTAACTGACAATTACGACACCCAAAAGAAGCATTTAAATTGGACCGCGATGAACAACCCAGTACAATGCAGAATGATTGCTCAACCTTACCCTTAAAAGCTTTGTCTTTGTTGTTCATCAGCCTGATCTCACACAAATTTGAGAATTCAAACTAATTGATCCAATTGAGGGCATATTCTACTTAAATATTCACAGTTATTGGGACCCTGAATTCCTTGTGAACAAATTGTGATTGAAGTAAAAAATTCCCATTCATATCGTAGCTTCAGGAAGCTAAATCCGGAGGTGGTGGCAGTTGGAGAATAACCCAAAGCAAACCTACAGACCCTGAAGGATCTGGAGAGGTTCGGGAGGAGGATCAGTCTCAGATCCCACTTATTATGGGAGGCGACTCAAGGCTGTTCGATTGGCAGAGGAATGGTGCCTGGTCGGCTGTGGTGGGGCAGGTCCCCCCCCCATTGTACGGGGCGTGAGTGGGCATGGGGGTCCTGCCGGCTCGCCCGGGGGGGGGGCGGCGCGGGCGGGGTGTCGGTCTGTCACCGGTTCTGTGCCGGTGGCTGCGTCTTGTGCCTGCACCCAGGGGGCTGGTTGTATGTGTGGGCCCCTGGGGCGCAGGGCCCCCTCGTGCTCCCTGGGACTGGGTCATGCTCCTCGGGGCCGGGCATGGGGGTTGCTCCACGGCCTTCTGGCTTCTCTGGGGGCCCGGGGGTCTTCCATGGCCGCAGGGCGGGGTGCCCTGGGATCTCCTGCAGCCGGGGGTTGTCTGTGGGGCTGTGGAGCTCGGGGGGCTTCGGGGCCCCTTGCGCTGCTTGAAGCGCCGCAACATAATACCGACCTTCTACACCTGTACCAATAGGGACAAGTCATGTACACTCACTGGTGGACATCTGACACACACACACACCTACGCACACACGCACACACGCACACACGCACACATGCACACCTGCTTGGAGTGCACCCCAGCGACCGGGGCTGCTTTCCTCTCCTTTCCTCCCTCATTTACTGCCATAACTATGACAGGAAGAGGCCACGGGACCAGTTGTAGTTGCAGTTTTCCTGGACATAATTCAGTTTTTCAATACATGTTGTCGTCCAATGTTCATGTTTTTGAGTAAATGTTGTTTGTTTCTATGTTTATTTGTCTCACCGTGGTGATTCTCCCCCTCTTGGAGTAGTGATCAGTTGTTTATAGATCCAAAAATGATGAATAGTTCTCCAAAGAGGGGGGTTGGTGGTGGCTCTCCATAACCAAAAACTGTGCTCTTGTCATCCTACAGGTCGTCCACAGGACAGAGGTATTGTAGCGGTTGTTGATGATTTAAGATTAAATAAAGAGTTGCATTGCAGGTTAAGAACTTGATCTCCACTTGTAGACTAACTCTGTCCTGGATGCAAATGGCGTACAAATACTCTGTGGTGTATGCCCAGCATGCTGACAGCACAGGTTAAAAAATAAATAAAAAAAAGGCAGAGGAATGGGGCAAAAAGTACTAAACGCAGGGGGGACAGTAATTGTGACACACAACTCACACACACACACACACACACAAACACCAGGATTTTATTTTGAAGATTTTTTTTGTTCTTTCATCCCAATACATCAAAAGAAATTTCTCAAATTGCTTTTGCAAATTGCAAAAACATTTTATAAAGAATGAATTAATTTTTTTCTTTTACTCTTATGAGTCACAGTGTGTCGTACTACACACACACACACACACACACACACACACACACACACACACACACACACACACACACACACACACACACACACACACACACACACACACACACACACACACACACGCCTTGACCGAAGAATACCTACATAATAAGTGTTTAAACTCCAATGTGCAGCTGCTTTTTATTTTTATTTCCATGTTTTAACTGTGTAACAATGACTTTCTTCCCATTTTCCTGCACCTCCGATTCAGGCCTTCTCCGCAGGAAAGTCATGTGTCATTGTGTATTGTCTAACCTTAACAAGCTGTCTCGAACAAAATAAAGAAGAAAGAAGGGTGGTGGGGGTGGTGTTCCGCTGCTTGTTATAAAATAAGAAACAGACGAGAGGATACTGCTGCAGCGGCTGCCAATGTCAACCTGACCGCTGCGCTCTCTGCGTTGTCCCTGGCCCCACGCCGTCAGAGCAACTCAGGGCCTTCTGTCCCCCAAAATGCTCTGCGTGGATTGTTCATGGAGTCTAGGAAAATGTGCCGAAGGTCCAGGAGGGACCGCAGAGAACCAGGAGGGACCATGGGGGCTCCGGGAGGGACCATAGAGGAACCAAAACCGTGGAGGAACCAGGAGGGACCACAGAGGTAACAGGAGGGACCACAGAGGTACCAGGAGGGACCACAGAGGTATCAGGAGGGACCACGGAGGAACCAGGAGGGACCATGGGGGCTCCGGGAGGGACCACAGAGGAACCAGAACCGTGGAGGAACCAGAAGGGACCACAGAGGTACCAGGAGGGACCACGGAGGTACCAGGAGGGACCATGGAGGAACCAGGACCACAGGGGGAATCAGAAGGGAGAATGGAGGAACCAGGAGGGACCACAGAGGAACCAGGAGGGACGATGGGGGCTCTGGGAGGGTCCATAAAGGAACCAAAACCGTGGAAGAACCAGGAGGGACCACAGAGGTACCAGGAGGGACCATGGAGGAACCAGGACCACGGGGGATCCAGGAGGGACAGCAGAGAGAACCAGGAGGGACCAAGGAGGTACCAGGACCATGGAGGAACCAGGAGGGACCATGGAGGAAACAGGACCATGGAGGAACAAGGAGGGACCACAGAGGAACCAGGAGGAACCATGGAGGGACCGGGACCATGGAGAAACAATGGAGGGCCTACAGAGAAAACCAGGACCATTGAAAAACCAGGAGGGATCACAGAGAGTAACAAGAGGGACCACGGAGGGACCAGGAGCAACCACGGAGGTTCCAGGAGAGACCACAGAGGAACCAGGAGGGACCACGGCGGAACTAGAAGGGACCACAGAGAAATCAAGACCATGGAGGTACCAATAGGGACCACGGAGAGAACCAAATCAAGGAGAAGCTAGGCGGGACCATGGAGGAACAGAAATCACGGAGGAACCAGGAGGGACTGCAGAGAAATCAGGACGATGGGTGAACACAGAGATACCAGGACCTTTGAGGAACCAAGGCCATGAAGGAACCAGGACCACGGAGGAACCAGCCAGATTATCGAGTCAATGGAGAAGAGGCGCCATGTCGGCGAGCCCACCGGCCTCCACCTGGGCGGGCCAGAACCTGGGGAGGTTCTGCTCAACAGCACTTCTGGTGTTTGCTGATTTAAATGTGGCCTTTAACAATGTGACTGGGATTCAAATGGAGAGAGAGAGGGAGAGGTTTTAAAAATAATGCCTCGTTATCGCGTTGACATGGAGGATAAAATGAGGCAAAATTGAAAGTAATTATGATGGAGAGCGAGAGGTGGAGACGGAGCGTCTCTTCCGGGCTTCCCCACAGTTCCCCCCCGGGAAGGTCACGTCCTTCCTTTTTTTTTTTTTTTTCGGGTCGCTCAAATGAAATCCGATCGGCACTCCCCCAGAATCATTTCGGTGTATTCTCTGTCTAAAATAACCGAAGAGAATAAGAGCTCCGAGCACGTCTCCCATCCGAGCGGGGCCGTCAACCTGCGGAGGTGGAAAGCAAACAGCGCCTTGTTTCCTTCACCGACCAGTGTCCGGGATCTTTTTTTTTTTTTTTTTTTTTTTTGCGTATTCATGGCGGTCCGTCGCGCAGTGTGGGCGTGATTACACAGCTTGAACAGCTCGGAAACAGAACATATTGTTTGCCGCACCGCTGAACGCCGTCTCCACTCAGCATCAACGGGAGGAGGATGCCGTTCGGTGTCCAATCACTTTGACCTACAGGAGGACGTCTGATTTGACGAGCCTCGAGTTCTGCATTTTTTTCACAAATATTTTTATGAAAGGAAAACTCTGGTTATTATTATTTTTTTAACCCTAACCCTGTTTTTCGATCTTTGGGAGCCAGTCGGAGTGATCGGAATCTGTTAAATTGATCCAGATTTAGCCGATTTAACCTCTCAATTGCAGATCAATTTAAAAGATTTTGACGCCGGCATCACTCGCTTGACTCCTATTGATGAAAAGTGAATGCTTAGGTCCAAAGGAAACGCCAGCGTTGCCCCTTTATTCACCTCTTCCAGCAGTTCAAGCTTTTCTCGAACTGCTGGCAATTTTTGTCTGTCTGTTGCTCCGGCATGGGCGTTTCATTTGATTCGTTCTTTTCGACTCGCTTTGAAGTGAGTGGAACTTTCCACATGTTGGTCTTTTTTTTTTTTTTTGTTATTTAGTTTCTTTCACCGTCTCATCCTTGCTTTAATTGTTGGAACAGCAGTTTTATTTGGGATTAAAAATAAGTGTCATTTCATCTTATCTGTTAACCTGGTTATTACAAAGCTGCCCACTCAGCAATCCCACAAGGCTACCGACCCCTCTACGTCCCATGCCTGGACGGAGAAAGTGCTGCACTCCTACAAGCCTACAAAACGTCAGGGGACCCTGAGATAGCAGACCATCTCATTGAATCGCTAATTACAGCTCGGCGAAGGAAATGGGAGGAGACAGTAGCTGACCTGAACTTCACACACTCTAGCAGGAAATGTTGGAGCCTCATCCGCCGTCTAGGAGCTGCACAGAAGCCCCCCAGCCAAAACTGAGCATCTGTCACACCCAACCAAGTTGGAACCCATCTACTGACTATTGCAAAAGCAAGCCAAGACAAACCCACCAGAAGAGCAGTAACAACTGAGCTAAAGAAAGCGCTCAGAGACCATAGAAACTCTGAACCTTTTGAGGTTGCTGAACTGGAGAAAGTCCTGAAGGGCCGGAAATATGGAAAAGCAGCAGGATATGACAACATCTCTCCAGAGTTCATGAGACACCTTGGCCCCCGAGCCCTAACCTTGCTGACAATTCTATACCAAGATCATATATACGAACTTGATCCCAAAGAAATGGCGGACAGCAAAAGTTATTGCCATCTTAAAACCTGGCAAAGACCACAAACTACCTGCCAGCTACCACCCATTCGCCCTACTCAGCATTCCCTACAAAATCCTGGAACGCCTAATACTACAACGTATCTCTCCAGGAGTAGAGGAAATTCTTTGCGTGGATCAGGCAGGTTTCCGCAAGGAGTGTAACACAGGAGAACAAGTGCTGGCCTTAACCACTTTCATCGAAAATGGCTTCGAGAGCAGACTGAAGACAGGGACTGTGTTCCTCGACCTCACAGCCGCCTATGATACAGTCTGGCACAAAGGCCTCCTACTCAAACTCACAAAGGCCCTCCCTGCCTGGGCAAAGGCAATAATACAAACTCTACTGACAAACCGGAGGTTCAGAGTTCACCTTGGTCAGAACACGAGCGCATGGAGAAGACAGAAAAACGGACTCCCACAAGGCTCAGTTCTAGCTCCAACTCTGTTCAACCTCTACACAAATGACCTACCCTCCACCAAATCTCCCAAATTCATCTATGCAGATGACATCGGTCTGACATTTCAAGCACCAGACTTTGATGAACTGGAACGGGTGCTCACTGATGACCTTGCCAAACTGGACCAGTTCTGCAGAACCTGGCGCCTAAAACCAAGTCCAGCAAGAACTGTTTCCAGTGTTTTCCACCTCCAAGCTGCCAGAGAACTAAACATCTTTCTGGGCGAACTCAAGCTGAAGCATGCCTTTAATCCAAACTACCTGGGAGTGACCCTTGACAGGACCCTATCCTCCAAGGAACACCTAAAAGGGACGGCAGCTAAGGTTAAGTCAAGGAACAACCTGCTCTGCAAGCTCGCTGGTGCAAAATGGGGGGCAGCAGCCTCCACACTGCGCACCTCAGCACTGGCTCTCACATACTCTGCAGCTGAATATTGCTCCCCTGTCTGGTCCAGGTCACCCCACACACACCATGTGGACACCCAGCTCAACACCACCATGAGAACCATAACCGGGACTATCCGCTCAACACCACTCCCCTGGCACCCTGTCCTCTCAAACATTCCCCCTCCACATATTCGGCGAGCAGCAGCCACTCAAAGGATGCTCCAAAAGGTCAAAGATTCTCCCCATCTACCAATCCATGCAGACATCTACAACCTGCTCGACTTCCATCTAGACGACCAATTTGGAAGAAAATCCCACCAGCTGACTTCGCCATCCAACTGGCTTGGAAAGCAGAATGGGAGTCCAAGGAGGTCCCAAACAAACATCTGGTGTCAGACCCCAATCAACAGGTCCCTGGCACCAACCTCCCAAGGAGACAATGGTCTACGCTCAATCGCTCAGGACTGGACATGGCCCCTGCTTGGCAGCCTTCACAAATGGGGCAGTAGCCACACTTCACTGTGTGCTTGTGGAGTGGAGCAAACCAGGGAACACATCATAGAAGTTTGCCCTCTTCAAAAACTGGAAGGAGGATTAGTCACCCTCCATACAGCAGACCAGGAGGCAACTGCTTGGCTGGGGACTTTGCATTCGCTAAATAAATAAATCTGGTTAATCCCACTTGCTGATCAGAGCTCAGGGGTCAGTTATCAGATCAATGCGTTTTGTGTGGTGGGCAGGGCCAGCCGAGGCCAGCCCAAGTCAGAACAAGTGTTTTGGGCGGCGGGCGTGAATCAGACCGAGCCGAATCGTGAGCTTGTCTTGTTTACTGTTTCTTGTATTTTTTTATTGTCAATTTATAGATTTATATTCGATATTTTTCATTAGGTTGACGAATTACCTTTTTTTTTCAAATTTTGATTTTATATGTTTATGTACAGTACATGGTCATATTTTCTCTAGTTCATTTTTTAGATCTTTTTTTTGGTTACGTTTTAGGTTCATATTTATTGTTCATCATTAGGTTTATTGTATGTTACCATATTTATATTGTTTAATGTTAATTGTCGGGTTTATTGTGTATTTTCACATTTTCCGTCCTCTAGTCAACTTTTGTGTTTATTGTGTGTTGCCATATCTATCTATCTATCTATCTATCTATCTATCTATCTATCTATCTATCTATCTATCTATCTATCTATCTGTCTATCTGTCTATCTATCTATCTATCTATCTATCTGTCTATCTGTCTATCTATCTATCTATCTATCTATCTATCTATCTATCTATCTGTCTATCTGTCTATCTATCTATCTATCTATCTATCTATCTATCTATCTATCTATCAGTCTGTCTGTCTGTCTGACTGTGTATCTATCTATCAGTCCATCCATCTATCTATATATCCATCCGTCTGTCTGTCTGCATCCACTTTTATGTAGATTTGGACTTAAATGTCCAATTGGATTTGGATGTGAATAATAGTCCAAGATAAGACGGAGTCAGAGTCAATGCACTGTCAGATCAGACACCAATACTGAGCCCTTCGATAGAACTAATAAATCGTCATTATATCAATGTAAAAATGATAAATTCACCAGATTTTGACAGCAACATCATAACGGTGTGCTGTGTTTATTCCCTCTAACAGCTCAGCCAGTGTTGTGCTGTGCACTTTCTGCTTATTTTTCTTTTTTCCCTTCCTGGCCTCTCCTTCTCTCCAACAGTTACATCTGCGTTGCCTCTTTTTTTTTTTTTTACTTTGTTTGTAGAATGTGTAAAAACAAATTACCTGGAAGCCTGTACGGGGGAGCTGCCCTTTTGTTTCCCACCCGTCGTCTGTGTTTTTTTTTTTGTTTTTTTTTGGCCAAGGAGTAAAACGAAACCAAATTTACAACAAAGAGTATTTTTGTTTTGCATTTATTTTCAAGCCTCTGTCTCTTTGTTGTTCTGGAATGGGCGTTTGGATTCGTTCATTTTGCGTCGGTACATATGAGTCAGACGTTCAAGGTGTTGTTTTTTGTTATTTATATTCTTACATACACTGTGTGATCCATTTAACTTGTCTGAAAAAGAGGAAAGCTTGTAGTTTTTTGTCAGAGCTGTGAGGCAGTCGAGCCAACTTTATCATTATTTATCATTTCATCTATACATTTTTAGATGCTGACTTATGAATCATATAATGTCTTTCATCTTTTGTTTCTATTTCTATTGATCTAATTTCTGTGGTTTACATGATGAGAGAAGCAGAGAAGGGAAGCGGTTCGAGACAAATTACGAGATAATTAATGACAGCAATAACGATCAGCCGAGCTGAAAACTGCGGCGATGCGCCTCCACCGTCGCGGGCTCCGCGTCGCAGAGTCTGGATGCTGCTGGACTTCAGGGAGAAGCTCCTGGTCTGCGTCCCACCGAGACATGAGGCCTTTCTCGATCTGCGTTCTTGTCTGTACTTGTGTTCTTGTCTGTACTTGTGTTCTTGTCTGTACTTGTGTTCTTGTCTGTACTTGTCTTCTTGTCTGTACTTGTGTTCTTGTCTGTACTTGTGTTCTTGTCTGTACTTGTGTTCTTGTGGACTTGTGAAACGTCATCAGTCGCAGCCCAAGTACTATTCCAATTCAAAGTACGCATCAAGCCAAGTCCAGTCCAAATGCCCGGATGTGGACTTGCTCCGCCTATTTTATGGAGGATGCATCGGTGGTGATTTGTGTGGACTTGGGACAGCCAAGTATCCCACAATGCATTTTGCACCAAGCGGTGGTAATGGCAACTTCGTGTTTAGTCGAATTTTATGTTTTTTAAATGTCTGCTCTCTCGTTTGTCCTCCTTCCACCATATACCATTTTCTCCCACAACGATCTTTTTCCCACCACTGGCCTTTTATATGTAGGCTACAGATCTTGGAACATATAAATATTATTTCAGTACAAATTAACAGTACATAGAGTACATATTAATATTTTTGAAAATGAAAAGAGGTTGTGTTTTATATCACATTTCGTTTTATTGTAAATACACATTACAGTGAAGATAACCGGAGTAGACCTATTGCCAAGACGAGCTGAGATGATGACGTCACACGTCGACGTCATCAATTACGCTGCTGATCCAATCGCACAATGACCGTCCTGCGTCCTCCCGTCCTCGGGAGTCTGTACTCCCAAGTCGAACTTGCCAAGTCTGAACAACCAAGTCCGCAAGTCCGGACTTCGCGTTCTTGGTATTGAGAAACGGCCATGCACAATGTGCTTGTGGCAGACGAGGGGGCGTGGTTAAGCCAGGGCGTGCAGCTGACGGTGCTGGCTTCCTCCTGTTGCGGGCGCAGCTGTACCGCGTCCGCCTGGTCGGACTCGGCGGGGGGAGTTTTCTTATGTGTTGTTTGTCTGGCAGTGGGGGCGGCCTGGTGCAGGACGCTGAAACGCCTGCGGACCGGACGGCCGCCGAGCAGAAACTCGGGCGGGATTATTCCTTTTATTTTACGTTCAGTTTTTGGCCCGCGTGCCTCTTTGTTTATCGTTATTAATAAGCGCTCGCCAGGTCGGCGCCCGGCTGCCAGGAAGACTCCGTCTCCCTCCCTATACCCGTACCTGCGGGTACCCCCTACAGTGGTCTTCAAAGCGACGCCTCTGGGTGACGTAGGACCTTCACAAAAACCACGGGACCCAATAGAACCGCAAGCCAAGAAGCCAGAGAACCAAAGGAAAACACAGGGTATAAATGTCTTGATGGAGCTATTGAGACAATGACAGAAGCATCACCAAGGGCGTCTTAACTTCATGCTATTCTCCCTAAGGTCAAACCACTTCATTATTTGGCTTTACCAAATCAAATTAAGAATTGGTAATAGACCCAATTCTATAATTTGTAGATGGTTTATAGACATAACAAAGTACAATGGTATCTTTTGATTTATCCGTTAGCCCAATAAATATTTGTTCTCAGTTTATCAGCTTGCCTGGAACTTGGCCTTGCAGACGTTAAGTAATGACCCATTGAATGATCTCATGTGAATTACGTTCCAACTCCTGACCGTCCTGATCACCGCTATTGTTTCATGCCCAGAAACCCTGTGATGTAATCTCCTTGGTCTGCCAAACCCGAGAGCTCCTGTTGCCTCATCTGGCCACTCCGAAATACCCTTTTGACTATAAGCTATATTTAGTAGATGTGTGACTGCCAGTACACGGTGGATTCACTCAGTACAACTATGTAGTCGCACTCCGTTTCTCTCGGGCTCAGTTTGGTGCATTTACAACTATTTGAGTGTTATAAAAAAGTAAAGGGATTATTTTGACCAAAAGGACTAAATCATACCTCAGGCTTACCTTTACCAAAAATAAATAAAAATAAATGTATAACCTCTATTTGTATAGCCCCTTTCATTGCTGCCATATAAGATATACTGTGTGTGTGTGTGTGTGTGTGTGTGTGTGTGTGTGTGTATATATATATATATACATATATATATGCACGCCTACTTTAGGAAATTGAAAATGCTCGCATGACATTAACTGAGTAGTCGTCAAAATGTGACGAGATATGAAATTGTTTTAATATAGACTCATTTAATATAATGTTTGAAATTAAACATTTATGTATTTAATCTCTGAATGTTTGAAAAGCCATGTTAAAGTCTGTCATTCTTTAACTGTTTCAAGCCAATTTCAACTGTGCGGCTCAATTTGACTCTTAACTAAAGGGATCTGATGTTGTTTCAACATAATACGAGTGTAAAAAGCTTATTTTTAAAACTAAACCTGAGTTGTCTTTGACATTCGTCCATTGTTTCCACAATTAATCAATTGACAAATTATTTTTTTATAATTTTATCTCACAGAGACAATTTTTTGTTTCAATTTGGGATGGACAGAAGATAGAAATCTGTGCAGGTATTTATTTCCAGGACAGTTAAAACAGGAATAAATGTGGTTTCTGAGATGAGATTTGACCACTGAACTCTTTCTGGGAATATGGGTATCATTTGTTTTAAGTTAGCAGAGTTCAGTTCATTTAAACAATAATGACCTGCTCATTGTCCTAAATAAAGATAATACCAAATTAGAAAATACTTGAAGACTGCGGTTTTTCCTCCTACCACACGCCTCCCAAGTGGTGTTTCCAGGGCCCTCGGGCACGGAGACACAGACGACGATGTTGTAGACACCAGTTTATTGGAGAGAGCAGGATAGGTGGAATTAGCCAGTAGCAGATAGAACATGTCATGACAGGACTCCTATCCTGAGGGAGTGTGGGGATGGCAGTTTTACCCGCTGCTCGTTAGCCCAACCAATGAGCAACAGGCATGCAGCCACCCTGACCCAATCACCTAGATCCATGTCAGGTGTGGCTGCTCAAACCATCCCTCTCTTCACACCACCAAGACATTTTGACCATTCGACTTGACTCCTGGATTATGCCCCAGAAAATAAATCCCGGGAGGGTTTTGTACACAGAGAATCAAATCAATGAATCTCTGCGAATGCATGTCCTTGAAATGTTAAAAAGGCAACAACAGTATATGCAGCTCTTGGAACGGGACCTTCAATTCAGAGACCTTTCTGCACATTGAAGAATCGCTGTGGTGAAAGTGTCTTTGTCTCCATCTTAAAAAACAGACCCATGAGCATGTTCTGCTTGGATGCTCTTTGAATCCAGTTTATTGATATTGGGTTTTCTTCGTGGCTTAAAGGCATATAAGTGGGAAAAGTTGAGTAACTGTGGATCCATTTTCATATTCAGATTGGCTTGAGGTTGAACATTTATGTTGCACATCCCTCTGGGTTGAGGAGTTTTTAAATCAAATTACAATGAAAAACGATAACTGCAATCCGTTATAGTTACACAACCAAACTATGATAATAAGATTACAGGGATAGAAGTTCCTCTGATGACTGAGAGCTATCTTAAGGCACAATTTTCACTTGTGCCAAACGTTCTAATTAAGACAAAAGGGGATGAGGGAGAAAACAGAAATGTATTTTCTTGATGGAAGTGAAAGAAACATTTCACATTCGAAAGTAATGCACGTTCTCCTGCTGAGCTTGACAAGACCAACTAAAGTTTCCTGATTTCCTTGTTTCGCTCACTGCTGTCCCTGCCTCACAGACATTAACGGGGAGAAGAGGCAGAGATTTGTTCTATTTCTTAAATCGTAATGGATGTGCAGAGGCCGTCTTTGTAAATGAGTTGTTTTGGTCTATCTTGAATGATTACATAGGAACTATCTTTGCACAACCATGTTGTCTATAAAGTCATCGACAAGTAATCAGATTATATTACTGAGATGCATTAATCAAATATATTTATATATGCAGTTTATTTCACTTTTTTAAGTTTAAGAATGTAATGGGTAAGCTGTACTCAGATTCCATTTCAGCAGAAACCTTCCCGGCCTTTATCACCCTACAGGCCGTATGTACCAAGATACAGTTCATTAAATGAAACCCTTACTCTTTATAAACCCAGAGGCTCCAATTTTCTTCCCAGTTCTCCAATAATAAAGAACAATAAATAATGAGCAAAGGACGACGAAGGACTTCAGCACCACGGAGAGCTCCCGTTCAGCACGGACCATAACATGTCTCTCACTCAGTTCTTATCTTTGTTTCTCGCATTTCGTTTTTGGAATACAGGTGGGCAGCGACTTGTCTGGAGACATTAACCAATGTCAGCTTCAGTCTGGAATATCACGTCTAATTCAATTTAATGTTTGTGAATTGATAGCCTTGTGAATTTAACAACCATCCCAGTGGCAGTAAACATCCCCCCCCCCCCCCAAAAAAAAGAAGAAAAACAATTCCCGTTCTCTGTCCCCAGCACAATGTCATGGCTGTAGATGTCCTTTTATTGCATATTATTCACATTATTATCAGACATTTAATTACCAAAAATAAAATACCAAAAACAATTTATAATCAAAAGCAAGGTTACAACCGGGCACTTTTTTTCATGACAACAACTTAAGGATATTCGTCTTTCGGGTGAAATTTATGGAAAATGTAAAAAGTTCACGTTACAGTGATAATATTTCATGAAAGTAGGGCATTTAAGTAGTAGAAGCATGCAATGGTGATTTCCTCATCTCAAACAATTTATTGAAACAAAAGCCAACAACAGTGGTGGGTTTACCACAACAAAAAATGTCAACGTCTCAAAGACTTGTCATGTGCCCTTGAGCATCAATTACAGCTTGACAACCACGTCTCATGCTGTTCACAAGTCGACTTATTGTCTGCTGAGGCCTGGCCCCCCACTCTTCTTGAAGGGCGGCCCTCAGGTCATTGAGGTTCTGGGGTATAGAGTGACGAGCCTCTACACGGCCACTCAGCTGATCCCATAGGTTTTTCTATAGGAGAAAAACGGTCTGATAGTGAGATAGGCAATTTGACTTCATTCAATATATTTAAAAAGCTTAATTCCTTGATAGCACAACCTCCCCTAACCCTCTGCTCTTGAGAAACGCGCCACTCTGATGCAGCTTCTCACTGGACGGAATCCAATGGGGAAACGTTTAAGACAAAAAAAAACAACAACATGTTAAATCATTATAATCACATGTGTCTTAATGTATTTTTTGGAACATGTTTTGAATGACATTGATATTCAATTTTATCTAAAAACTAGCTCTTGCAATCATTCATCGAAAGCATAATGATGGCTACAGCAGGTTGCCACCAGGAAGCGATGCAACTTCCCGTTTCTAGTCTCTTGTGCAAAAGGGTCAATAAAACCCAAAAATCAAAAAAAAAACGAAAAAAGTTTTGTGTCTATTTTGTTTTCAGGTGAAACATACTGTATACGAATACTGTCTGACGGGAGTAGAGTTTCCCGTTTCTGAAAAGGAGAAGAAGGAGAAAGCCGCAGCAGAGGGGTACGTTTCTCAATACTAAAGCGAGAATGTGTGATAAACGGCTTTAAATGTCGGGAAACTTTTAAAGCCTCATTTGAAGGTCTGGTTTGGGTTGAAAAAACGGTGATTGCATCCTTTGAGGGTGAGCACGGTTTTGAAAAAAAAAAAAAAAAAAAAGTCGAAGGTTCAACGCTATCTTCTCTTCCAAATTGCATGTCTGGATCTGAGAGGGCGGCTGGCGAACATCCCGACCGGCCCGACAACAAAGACACATTTCCTCTCTCATCAACTAAACATGGACTTGGAGTTGTGAGGCGCTCGTCTGTTTGGGGTCAGCCCAGGCAACGTCTCCTTTTATTCCCGTCAGTGGTGCCGGGCGGCAGACGGGTCTCGCTGTCGGCTTTTCAACACCGAAGGACACACTTAACTGATTCCTGCCACTCGCCTCCCGGGAGAAGCTCCGGCTCTCGGGCGGATCATCTCTTTAACCGGGCTTCGGTCGCCGGCACCGCGGCATTAAGCAACCATTCACAGATGCACTCAACTGAACATCCTTAGTGTCCCTCCATCTCTTTAAACATCTTCAAATGTTGGCTCTCTTTTTGAAATTGTGAATGGGCGGCATTGAAGTGCTGCCTTCATTCCCTTTGGTAAAACCTGCATTGAGCTGACTTCTTAAAGGGCATGTGTATCCCCGTTCGCTCCGAAGGACAAATACATGGTTTGTGTCCTTAAATACATTGTCCATTACATACAGCTTTTTATGTACATTTATACATCCGAATATTCCTTCACAGGCTGAGTACCAGCATAGAACTGGCAACAACTTCAGGAGGAGGAGTACAGGGTCTGAAGGTTAATATCATAAGGCCATATATGTCCATAGAGGCTCAATACAACTGGTTTGTGCCAGACAGAAATGGCTTTAATATAGTTGGTGGTGGCGTAATTGCTTGTCAACATGCCGTAATGTGTTCTTAAGGTGCGACGTAGAAGAGCGATGGAGAGCGCAGAGACGACCCATCCATCTATCTACACCGCCCCCCCCCCCCAACCCCCCATCCATTTGATGGTCTCAGGGACGTGATCAATAGGCGCCAGGAGCGAAAACACACAAACAAACGCCCAAATAAGCGCTCAGTCCTTCCATCAAGTCTCTCGCACGATACAAATGTCTTCCGCGGTCGCTTAATGGCTAATGCCGCTCGTGCTAATGCGGCGCTTCAAAACGAGTGGCATTCCTCTAATTGGGAATTGATTGCGCGGTCAATACGGGGGGATGTGACGGGGATGGCGCGGGCCGCCGGTCGGGCTCCTGGCAGCCAGCGCTCAGAGCCCGGCCCCACGGCTCGCTTGAGCAGAGTCGCCCTCCCCTTCGACCGCCGACAAAATGACGAGCATTCGCGATGGAAAGCTCGGCCTCTTTGTGGAGATTCGGCTCTTTATGAGTGACTTGTTCACTCTTTGTTGGTTTCATTCAGTCGGGCAACGAGACAGAAGAGTCGGTTCATCATTTAAATCTGTAAAGAATAACTATTTCTGTAGAATGCGAATTGTAAATCAGTCACAATCAATATGAATAATGCCAAATGCACTGTCCCCGGTTTATTCTATTTTTATTTTGTTTTATCAAATTTTATTTTATTTTGCCAAATGTCTTCCTCAATCATCATCACCTGTTAATCCCTTTGTAACTGTATATTTAAAAAAAATGCTTTACAAATGAAGAGTAGAAGAGCAGAAGATTCGAAGCTTGTCTTGATTCGGCTCTTTACGTTTTGGAGTCGCCGTTCGCGGCGTCTGGCTGCAGCTACCCAGTCGCGGGCCGACGACTCTTGCTGGAGCGGCTCACGACTCCCAAACCATTCAAAGGATTAGTTTGCGCCGAACCATCGTTTTGCCGTCGCCTCGCTCTCACTGGGAAACTCAGCCCCCTCGTCGGGTCCCCGACACGCACCTCCCCTCTGACGCCTCGGCTCCTAAGTGACTGAAAGAAAATTTCGACACAACAGAAAAACTTCAATGTCTTCATTGAGGTTTGCGGGATTGATAATTGAACTTAAGGTTTGTCTCCTTTTATGTGCTTTTCGAACGGCGACCCAGCACTTTGCCATCTGTCTGTGTTAGCTTTAATCATATCGTCGCTCCTCTGTGATGCGTCCAGATGGCTGCTGTGATTGTGTTGTTTATCCTGCAGATGTTTTATGGGGCGGCGGAGGAGCACCGCCAGCTTCAGCTTGACAAAGCACTGGAATGGTTAATGGGAAAATAACCGCTTTCGCAGGCAACTTCCAAGTCCTTGTCACCAGTCGCCGCGCAGGCGTCGTAATCGTCATTAATGGTCCAGAGTAACCGTTGAACAATTCGGGGGATATTAACATAGTTTCGCAGGCTATTGCAGAGATCCAAATTTAGAGTGTTGCAGTGGGCTGGAACGAATGGAATGAATCTACTTGGCATTCAGTGCGTCGCGAGAGTTGAAAATATACATTATGCGGTGGATTTGCCATTATTTTAGCTTGGCTGAGGGGATGTGCGCTGCTGGGGCTAGAACAGCGGGGGTTTCAGTTCCAGAGATGAAGTTCTAGTCGGAGCTTCTCCTCTTATGCTGCGTTGGTTCTGTCTCTCGCTGGGAGACGACTGGAAATAAGAAGAAAGTGCAAAAAAAAAAAATAACCCGCCTTGATCTTGAAATTCCGGAATAAGTAGAAACAGAATCGATAAATTTTAATATAAAAGGGCTTTGTTATGGAGAGGATGATTTGGGTGTTTATCAACAGATAATTGGCATAACAGATCGTAATAGTCTGAAAAATATATACAAAAAAAAAAAAATAATAATAATATTAACAATAATAATATGAATACTAATCATAATAATAATAATAATAATAATAATAATAATAATAATAATAATAATTATTATTATTATTATTATTATTATTATAATAATTATAATAATTGTAATAAATATTGTGTACACAATCAGCCAAATAATAGAGAACATGAATAGCCAATATGGGAATAATAATATAATGTGCAAAATGCAACTATTCACAGGATATATGATTGGTATTGGTATATACAATAAGTTACGAATGATAAATGATTGCTAAGTTGACATCGCCTGGAAGAAGCCATATGGGCATTGAAACGTCCACAAAAGAAAAAGGCTTTTTTCGCCGCTTCCATTGTGAGACGCCAAAGCCATTCGCGGTTTGGCCGCTCGGCCGCGCGGTCCCAACATCGCTGATTGAATCGGAATTTGACAAATGCGGCAGACAAGTGGGGGACGGCGCTGGCATCCCGCATGGCAAATTTGAAAACGGCCCCATTTCTGGGCCCCATTGTCTGCACACCAAACCCTCCCCGCGGTGAAGTGGAATGGCATTATTGTGCAGACACACGGGCATCAGCTGTGGCGTTTAAAACAGCGCCAGCAGGGAAATGGGGGTCAGCAGACTCCCCCGATCCCTGATTTATCTGCTCAGACGCGGATAAAGGTCAAACCATGAGCCTGGCTTGGCGCCCCGGCGATCCAAACCGCCCGTGGCGGAGGAAATAATTGCATGGATTAAAGTGTGAAACAGGTGTTTTTTTTTTTTTTTCTTTGAGGGGGCGGGGCACGGTATGCATGCACAAATTGACATAACCCGTAATAACTAATGTTTTTTGACGATTAACTTTTGTCTCCAATGTCGGCCGTGAGAGCGGAATGTGCTGTCGCCTGAAAGAAAAAGAAAAGAGCTGAAGAGAACAGAGGAAGGTTGATTAACTCGGGGGGGGGGGCGGGAATTTGTATTGACGGCTCCACATCTCCTCCGCACCTTTTATATCCAGCGAGCGGCTCCCTCTATCTGCGATGAAAAGTTGGGCTTCAGCACATTTCTCGCGCTAACTTCTCATTATGAAATGACAATGAATTTGTAACTCCGACGCTCTCCGCTACAATGCCGGGGCGGTGGGGAAGTGGAAGCAAAGGGGTGGGAGAAAAGGCAGGAACGCCGGGCATCTCTTTGAAGGCATCTGGTTCGCTGAATCAATTCTGGGACGTATTTAATTGAAATAATATGTAT